>NC_138592.1:15723797-16268797 GCF_964289735.1 Phaethon aethereus
CGAGAGACAGAGCTCTCTTTATACTGGTCTCAACCGCTCACCAAGAACCACTTAACGGCAAAAGCACTGAAAGACGCAATCTCTTTTCCAGTCCGGGCTTACTCAGAAGAGCTGCTGTCACTCAGACCGTTTTTTCTGTCCTTTCTGCGGAAGGCAGTACTTTGACGAGGGACAGAAACAAGGCTGTGCAGAATTGCTGTGTTTTAAACGTGAGCACAGCCCAGCTAGGAATCCAAGCAGCAGCCACAAAAGATCACGCTGGCAACAGCCACATTTAAAACACCTTCACCTGTCTTGAAGCTCCTTCTTCTCCAGGTCCCCCTTGACTTGTAAGCTCATCACTTCCTGAGTCTCCTGGTTTATCTCCTGTCCCGCTTGCTGCTCTGCCCGATCCTTCAGGACAGCTCTACCCAGCGTGATGGGCTGCCGGAGCTGTACGACGGATTTTAGATGGGAGCAGTTTACAAGTATAGATCCAGAAACCCTCATTTGCTCTGCCTTCAGCTCAGACAAATCTCTGAAGAAGAATAAAGAAAGAGCTCATGTTCACGCCACCATCTTTAGCAGCCGACTCACCTCTGAAGCACGTAATTGTGCAACAGTAAAAGCTGGCAGGAAAGATGACATCTTCGTTGCGGACGAATCATTCATCTGACACTTTGGGACCAGGACACATCTTGACAGGTGAGCAACAAGTCTAGGGACGGTTGAGAAATGAGCCTGTTTTCTCCTCAGAGAGAGGAAGAAATGGAGGGCACAGCCAGAAGTCTTCATGAGCCTCTCATTACTCTTATTAACTGTTGCTCCTGCTCTCTCTTATTAATATCCTCTAGTTATCATCAACAGATGTAAGGCATTTTACCAAGGTCCCCAGCTTCTATACCTACCTAGGGGATCAGCCTTAAGCGGGCTATTATTATCAACCCTTGGACTGCTAAGAGGCTCACAACAATATCTACATAATAAACATTCCAGCAAGGTGCTGTAAGAATAAGCTTAAAATGTTGTAGCAAAAAAAGCACAAATATCACAAGAATTGAATAGTAAGTCAGGCACACTCCACACACTAAGGATGGCTTATCGCCAAAGAAGGTAAATGGCTGACAATAACCCAGAGTTGGAAATAAACTGCATGCTGACACCAGAAGAAGGTACTGTTACGGCTACGCTACATTTGTTTGTGTAGAAGGCAACTGTGAGAAAGGAACTTCAGAGAGCCCAAATACAAGAAAACAATCACAAAAAGAGGTATTGGACTAAGCAAAATTAATTGGATAAATGCAGAAACAGGGTAGAGAAGATATTCTTTCTCTCAGCAATGCTGGTACAGAACTAAGCACATACAAAGCGACCAGAATAAATGTAAGCTGGAATTGAGAAGAAAAAAAAAAAATATATCCATGAATGATCTCTCCATCGGGAGCAGTGGGAAAAGAAACTCAGTGAGATTTAAGGCAGATTTTCATCATTCTATAGAAGGGACTGCTCTACGTGCGGCATGCATAGCGCTGGTGAGTCTCTTCCAATGTGTCCACACACGCCTGTGTCTCTGTGAATATGCCCAAACATCACCATAGTCAAGTCACCTGAATAAGGCCCCTGCATTGCCTATAGCCCGAGCCCCTCAGCGTTACCTGAAAACCAGCATCGAACAAAATGCTTCTGAAAATAGCCTAAAGCACGCTTAATGCTTTAGGAGAAATCTGAGCTTTAGCCACAACTAAAGTTAACATCGAGGCTCAAAAAGCAGGTGTGAAGGGAAGCTACAGCTCTTCTGCAAGAGCTCTAGCCTTAGCTTCTACTCACCGGTCAGTGGCAGTCTTCATTGCCAGGAAATGACGGCGGAAGGTTACCACCTGGCGCCACAGGCCGAGGAGACGGTTATGTTCACCCCTTAAGTAGCTGTCATAAAGCTGAACGTGCAAAGACAAAAAGAAATGCCAAGTCAGCCTTCGCTGCCACTGCACAAGTCTCTCTACACAGGAGAGACTACAGCCACCATCCCCAGGTCTCCTTTAGCAACCACTGCAACAGGGGCATCAAGGGCTCAGGAGCCACCACAGAAGCATCCTCAGCAGACCTGCCACCTGACTGCCAAGAAGGGAACGTCCACGCTCCTCCTGCAGGAGTGGACGGCAGCAAAGCAAACTGATCACGATTCCTCCTCTCGCCTTGCCGAGGTGTCCAGCGGTCGTGGTGGAGGAAGACAAAAACAAGCCCCTCCGAGACCCGCGTCAGATTTCCTGCCAACAGGCTGTTACGGGAGGTAAGGGAGGCCTGCCTTGTTCTTCTGCTGGCTCCTCTGAACCTCAAAGCACACAGTCCTCTCTGGTCTCCACTGCTCTAGACAGACACCTCAGGACTATTAAAAAGACGAGCGGTCCTCTGTGACTGCCCTGCAGTGCCCAGCAACAGCAAGCATTTGCCTCCAAGACCGAGCAGTACGCTCACAGCAGGTGGGCATCTTCCATCACCACAATTTGCTGACACTCCTCCATCTCACACCCCTGGCTTCTGCTCGTCAACACCAACACAGCCTCAACAAAGCCACAACCTTCCCACAGCAAGTCCTCTAGGCCACAAATAAAATGCACTTGCATTCCACCCTGGCATCGCCCGTGACGCTCCCGTAGCCGCTCCTTACCTCACGTTCAGCGCGCCATTCACTCTCCCTCAATTCCAGCTCCTGCCGGGCCCTCATCCAATCCGCCGTCAGTTTTCCAACATTTTCTCTGAGGGCTGAATTAACCTCATTCGCTTTATCGAGGTGCTCCCGCAGGACAGTGTTCACTTTGGCCAGCTTCTTACACCTTTGAAAGGGAGAAACAGCAATGAGGCCTCTGAACAACTGCTATCCACAAGCAGCATCCCCGTCATTTCCCAGCTCCCTCCACACAGACTTTGTTGTCAAACCGAGAGGCAGTAGAAGTGCTTTCTAGCATTAACTGAGAGCTCTCTGTGAGGGCAAGCTCATTTGCTTAGGCTGGAAAGGGTCCTTTGGAGGTCGCCCGGAATAGCCCCCCACCCAAAACAGAGCTGTTCAGCACACACCCCTAGGACTGCCCCACGGAAAACAGACTGTGGACCTTTCTGCTTTCAAAGCAGCTTGCCCAGCCGCTTCCCCTGGGGTGACCAGGTAGCACTGACAGGTTTCCCCTCACTTCCACGAGCATCCAGTGTATCAAGTATGAGGGAACGCTCCTTCCTGGTACCTTTGCTGCTCCTCTTCCCACTGAAGCAGTGCTTTCTTCAGGGGGTGCTCTTCGGCGGCTTCCCACCTGCCTGCAAGGGAGCCCTGAAGGAGAAAGGACATGTTTAGTCAAATTCTCCTGTTCCCTTCGCTCCCGTCAGCACCCATCGCTTTCCCCTCCCTTTGCTGGCTATCATCTCAGGAGCTCGGGGCTCCTTCCCGGCGTAACGGTGTTGTGACTACGGACAGGAAGGGAGGGGAAGGGCGTTACTAGCTAACGGCAGCAGCTCTCCTCAGTCTCCCACTGTTGCACTCTCACAGCGAGGCATCCTCAGCTCATGACCGCGAGCGCTCACTTTGACCCGAACCCCAGGAACGCTCTCCCACTCTCCTGCCCTTCGTTCCCTGGGTTCACTTTAGCCGTGAAGCAGAAAGAAAAGCGCAGAGCCGGCTCTGCATGTGGAACGCCAGCATTCTCGCCTTCCAACATGCCATGTTTCAAGCGGCTCTTTTTCAGAGACAGCCATGTAGCGTACCAGGCAGCACAGCCCTTTCCCGAGACCTAGGACAAACGCTGCTCCAGCAGCAAAGCCCTCTTGCACGCAGCTAAAAGCCTTCCTGACAGGCTTTTCTGGATGGGCATTTCTGCGCCTACCGGCTGCTCTACGAGCGGCAACCGGACAAACCACCGACGGGCAACCGTACAGGGCTTCCTTCCAGCCTCAGGTGGCAGAACCTCGTTTTCCTCTGCCCCGGCTTCGGGGAGCTTTGTGCTGTCTGCGTCAACGAATGCTACGCAGGCGACCTCTCGTCCGCAACCTGCACACTCACCCCTGCTGCTCCCGCTCGCCGCTCCAGCTCTCGACACCGAGCCCGGTACTGCAGGACCTGGATGGGCACACGCAGTGGCCATGAGCGGCTGCAGCCTGTGAGGGGCTCGGCTCCTCCCGCCCCGGCTTTTCTCCCGGTCCCGACAGCCCCAGCACCGGGCCCTGCCCGGCGCTGCCCACACGGGCAACAGGGAGCCGTGGCGGCCCGGGGCAGCTCCCGACACGGGCCGGGCAGGCGCCCGCGTTCCTCACCTTCGCCTGTAGCAGCCGCACCAGCACCGCTTGGCGCTGCCGCGCCTCCTGCGAGCTCTGCAGTCGGCGCCGCAGGGAGGCCTGGCTCCGCGCCGCCATGGCCCCGCTCGCCCGCCGGGCCCGCCGCCCGCGGGGCTCCGCCGCCTGACGGGCCCCGCGGCGGGGGCCGCTCCGCGGCCGGCTCCGGCGGACCGAGCTCAGGCGGCTCCGGGCCGCGGGCTGGCGCCTGCCGGGCCGGGCGGAGCGGCTCACCCTGCTCGCCGGGCGCGACCGGGAGCCGGGCCGGGGGCCGGGAGCGCCGGGCTCGCTCGGGGCCGCTCTGTGGCAGCGCTTCCCTTCTCGCTCCTCGCTGACGGTGCCGCGCCGGGCTGCGGGGCTGCCGCGGGGGAGAGGCCGCCCAGGCAGAGGTTTGCTCCGGCGCGTTCTGCGCGGAGACCGTTAACGGCCGCGCAAAGCGCTGCGGGCAGCACGCGCTCCGGGGAGCGTCCGCGAGAGCAAGAGCGGCGGGATGCAGCCCCTGGCACCGGGGCGGCGATGGGGCGTGTGGGCACCCTGGGGCGGGGGGGCTGGCACCGCGGCGGCACGGGGAAGCTCCCTCGGCCAGGGCAGCCCGCGGAGCAGCGGCAGCTTTCGGCTGAAAGCTCAAGCTTCAGCCCTTGGCTGCGCTGGAGCAGGAGGCCCCGTCTGGTGCGAAACCCAGAGCTCCGCGGGTGGCGTCGCTGGCGCTTCGTCTCCCCGGTTGCAGCACGAACGGGACGGGCTGCAAGCAGAAAAGAGAAAACACGCTGTGGCAGACAGAACTGCAAACCCACTGCCAGGACAGCCTGCTCTGTGACTGAAGCTCGCTGTCAGCAGCTCGTGAAGAAAGACAACAAACACACACGGCAAGCGGGGCTCAGTCCCCTTTGCCCAGACCAGGCTGTTACGTGGATTCCCTTATCCGCCACTCAAGCCCTGAGGCTGCAGAGCTTACACTTAAGTAACGCTTAATTCCTGCGCTTGCGAGCTAATCAAGAAAAAGGGCTAGTTCCCTGGCCAGGGTGCTCCTCCTCCCTGCTCCGCCACGCTGCGGGCGTCCCCCGCATCTCTCTGGGAAGCGCCACAGCCTCAGCAGTCCGGCTGCTGTTGGATCCGCTCCCAAGGCATTTGGGACCGGCTGATGTTTTGTACCTTCCAGCTTGGCAGTCTGGTCTCCACCATCGCCCAAAGTCAGCAGAGTCGGACAGAAGATCACACCAGTGATGTCCAGCAGTTCAATTTCTGTTGCGATGCTGACAACACGGCCAGTGTCGTCTTTGACAGCGATAGTCCCGTGGTTCTGGTACGCAACAGCTTGGTCGTAGCTGCTGATTAAGGAGTCCAGCTCTTCCAGTTGAGAGCACACTGTGCCCCACAATGTTCCTAAGGGTACGGACCAAGTTGTAGGCAAGAATTGCACCAGCATTGGTGTGAGGTTTGCTTTACAGTTTCTCTAACACCGTCCACAAGTTTCTGGCACTGTAACATTTCAGAGAGGGACAAGGACTGGTTTAGTCTTCACATCGGTGCTGTGCTTGATCATCAGTCGTCTCAATTGTCTGTGAAGGATTCTGATGATGTTTCCCATGAGGATGTGCGAATATATATTCCCACAGATATATGTATGACCTTCTTGGCCAAAGAAGCCATGATTGCGGCTGCCAGAAGGAGCAAGTGGTGGGTTCCTGGCAGATTAATTAACTTGGTGCTCTGTAGGCAGCCGTAATCAAAGTAAAGGCAGTTAGAGAATGTTGGTGTCCTATGGGATCCTGATTGGTTTGAGTCACCTCATCTGGGTCCAAGCCTCACCGGCTTACCTAAAACACCAGATGCAGCACTGACCAAGCCTGTGACAGGAAATAGATCTTAGATGATTAAGATTTATGTGCAGGTTACACTGCCCTATCGACACAACTACCTGGGCAATATTGGAAATGTGGAGAAAGGGCATTCAAGCATTTGCCCGCGGCCCGGGGTGCGAAGTGTATTCCAGCTGCAGGAAAAGCACCCACAGCTTTTAGAGTTAGAACCAGTATCTCTCCCGCCTCTGTAGCTCACAACTACCAGTACATATAAGAAAAAGCACTACACCCCTCTGATGGAGTGCAGCACTGAGTTCCACCCGCCTGTAAGAGCTCTTATGCCATGGTTAGGGCTTCTTGAACCACAAAGAGCTCTTGCAAATAGCTAACTACATTACTCATAACTAAGTAACTAAAGCAGAGCTGTGTGATCGATACTGTTGTCATTACAAATCCAAAGTAGAGCACCATACAGCTCCCATGAAGAGAATTAACTCTATGCCAGCCAAACCCAGCACACACCGGCACCATTATAACTAAAGGCCCATACACCCGTTCAGTTGCAGACACAGGCGTAAAATATATATAAACACAGACACAATTAGCGTCACAGACACCACACCCCGCAAAATTATTCATGCAAGAAAAGTCGCACAAACCAGTACGCATACGACTGCAGATACCATTACAGATAAAGACACGATTACACGTGCAGTTGCAGATACAAGCACACTTTCCGTTACACCTACAACTCCAGCCCCCGCTTGCGATACCGTTACTGATGGAGGCGCCGGTAAACAGGTGTGGTCCGAATGCGACTGAAGATGCACATACAGGTGCCCGTACAGATGCAGACACAGGCACAACGAGGCACGCAGGTACCCACAGAGATACCACTGCAGACGCGGATACTGGAACCATTAGAGAGGCCGTTGCAGATGAAGGTGCCAGTGTAGATGCCAGGGCAGAGGCAGACACCCCTGCCGAAACACATGCAGTTCCTGATGCGATTGCAGGTGGAGGTGCCACTGGAGATGCAGGTGCCCCTCCAGATCATAGACTCCTAGACTCATAGAATGGTTTGGGCTGGAAGGGACCTTTGGAGGCCATCTAGTCCAACCCCCCTGCCATGAGCAGGGACACCTTCAACTAGATCAGGTTGCTCAGAGCCCCGTCCAACCTGACCTGGGATGTTTCCAGGGATGGGAACATCTACCACCTCTCCGGGCAAGCTGGGCCAGTGCTTCACCAGCCTCACTGTCAAAAATGTCTTCCTTCGATCGAGGCGAGATCTTCCCCTCTTTCCGTTTAAAACCGTTACCCCTTGTCCTACCGCTGCAGGCCCTGCTAAAAGGTCTGTCCCCAGCTTTCTCAGAAGCCCCCTTTAAGCCCTGGCAGGCTGCAATAAGGTCTCCCCGGAGCCTTCTCTGCTCCAGCCCGAAGCACCCCAGCTCGCTCAGCCTGTCCTCACAGCAGAGCTGTGCCACCCCTCTGAGCACGTTTGTGGCCTCCTCTGGCCCCGCTCCAACAGGCCCGTGTCTTTCCTGTGCTGAGATACCCTGCATGTGCTGCTGCAGATGGAGACAAAACGGGACATGCAGAGGCCCTTGCAGATAGAGACAGCGTTGCTGATGCAGATACCGTTGCAGAGGAAGGTATCTTTGCAGAGGCCGTTGCAGACGCAGATGAAATTCAGGATGGAAATGCGGATGGAGATACCTCTGCAGATGCCGACAGCATGGCAGATGCCGACAGCATGGCAGAGGGAGACGCCGCTGCAGATGCCCAGACCATTGCAGATGCCCATACAGGTGCAGATACCATCGCAGGTGCAGAGGCCATTCCAGATGGAGATACTGCTGCAGATGCACAGACCATTGGAGATGGCGTTGCAGATGCAGATGCAGTAGAAGAAGAACATTTGCTGGGGGGAGACACCACTGAAGACAGCTTTGCAGACGCCCTTGCAGATGCAGATGACACCACTGCAGATGCACATACAACCACAGGTGCCCTTGCAGATGCATGTACAATTGCAGAAACAAATAGAGATGCAGATGCCAGTGTGGCTGCAGACACCGTTCCAGGTGCCATTTGCGGATGCAAATACTGTCCCAGATGGCACCAGCCCGCACCCAGGGCCTCCTCTGTGCCAGCTGGTCCAGCCTGACGTTTGCTGGCAGACGACAAATCTCCCACCAGCCACCCCACCTCCCCCCGCACACTCTGGGGAAGATGCAGGCACTCGCCCCCGCGCCAGTAGCCGGCACCGGGCACATGGGCTGCCACCCAGGGTCCAGCTCCAGCCGCCAGTGCTGAGCGCGTCACGGACAACGGGCTTTGGGGGCAAGCAGGGCAGGCCAGGCTCTGCTTCCTGCCAAGGGTTTGACTTGTCTCCGCGGGGGGCCGAAGGCCTCCCTTCCCCAGGGGATGCTGCACCTCGCAGGGTCAAGGGCCCAGCCTGCGGCACCGCAGCGTAGCGAGTTCCCGGTACAGAGGGGGCTGCTCCCACCGCTCCCTTGGGGTGAGCCCTGGCACCGCCTGCCTGAACCTGCTCACGTGCACGATTCTGGGCCTCCGCAATATACCCGTTCCCGGGCTCCGGACAGACGAGACCCAAACGCCGTGTGGCAGAGCCGTCCCCGGAGCGGTGAGAAGTATTCGTGCAGAGCCGCTTGGGGAGCTCGGTCGGAGGAGAAAGGGCCCTGGAAAAAGGCTCTCGAGGCAAAGACCAACATTACCCTTCACACAATGTGAAAAGCAGGCTTCCGAGAACGGGACCCGTCCCTCCACCAGCCCGGCAGCAAAGCTTGCTAAACGAGGCAAAAATGCTGGCTATTTCTCGCCTCCCTGGTTAAGATTCCCTGTCAAATTGGGCCTTAGCGTGAGAGAGGCTGTCGGGGGGAAGAGGATGAGACAGGTTATAGCAGGGAAAACGCCCAGGCCCAGTATGGCCTGGCTTGAAGAAGGTAGGCACAAGCAAGCACTTGCGAGTGAACACTTTATTGCGAGCACAAGGGTGTAAGGTCTGTCCTTGGTGCCTGGTGGAGCTGCCCAGGGGCTCTGCACCTCTCTTGCCACACGCCTCCTCAGGACGTCGTCCACAAGCCTCCCAACTAACGCCCTCGCTTCTCATACGGGCTGCTGGGGCTCGCCTCGGACAAGTGCGTGACGCGCACCGATCTGCGCCGTGCTCCTGTCTGGGCAGGCGGCTTCGGACCTGCTGGGGGGACGGGCTGTCTGGAAACGCGTGCGCCCGTGGCGGGGAGGGCGTTCTCAGCGGGACAGCTCTCCTTTCCATCTCGTGGTCTTGGCGGTTCTGCTACACGGCTTCCAAAATGAACTTTGGGGGTCCGTGCAGTTTGGATGCCCTCCCTGGCAGCCGTGCGGCTCAGTCGCAAGTCATCGGCAGCGGTTGTGTTTGCCAGTGGTTGCGACACAGGCAGCTTTGCTCCCTTGCTTGCTGCCAGGCTCCGCTGTTCAGACGCTCTGGGCAATCCTCGTCCTTCTTCCCCACCCTGCCTTGAGAAAGGTGTCTGGGGTGGCTGCAGCTGCCTATTGGAGACATTTCCCCTGGGAAGCTCCAGGATTTTGGAATCGCTGCAGCAAGAGTGTTGTTTAAACGGGGAAGCCACAAAGGATTCCATGGTGCAGCAAACACCGTCAACAACTTCTCTGGTGAGCCTGGCAAGGGAAGCCTCTGAAAATGCTCCGTCGGAAGCTGCCATTTCCGCCTGCCCCGATTTCTCTTCCTCCCATTTGCCCACTCGGCTGGCTCCTTCGGCAACAGGCTGCTCCTTCCGCCTGGCTGCTGGCCCTGGCTCGGACGCTTTGGGTATGCTGGACGCCAAACGGTTGCCCAAGCTCTCCAACACGCTCGCTGCAAGCTCTTTGGCCAGCAGGGCAACCTCCTGACAGCAACCTGGAGGAGAAATCTCCGACGGCTCTGCTCTTCTGGCGCTGCCGCTCATTGTTCCTCTGATCGCCAGGGCAGCCCTCCTTAAAACCCAGGCACACTGATCCCAAGGAGCCTTCACCCTCTCAAACACCTCCTCCACCACAGTCTCAGCCACCTCTCCAAGCTTCTGGGCTCCTGCTGCAGGTTGCTGTGCAGAGGCAGCTCGGAACCCGCTGGCTGCATCGCTACTGACCCCCCGGGGCAGCTTGGCACCTTCCTGTCCCAGCTCAGCTTGGGAGCAGGTTTGGCCCTCGTCGCAGGCTGCTTTCACTCTTCTGCATCGCCCCGATTTCAGGGAGTCCTTTCTGCTCTTGGGTGGAGGTGAGCAAGATGGCTTCCGAGGGCGCAGCAGCCACTCTGCCAGGCAAGATGTGTTGCTCGCTACCAGCGGCTTGGGGACGTCCTTTAATTTGGGCAGCTCTTCCCGAAGCCTTTCCTGAAAGGAGACAGCAGGTTGTGGCTCGCTGTTGCCTGGACAAGCGCTCACGCCCCTGCGCGCTGAGGCTTCACGCGGGCCCGGGCCAGCGCTCTGCTTCAGCCACGCGTCGCGGGCAGACGAGAAGGGCTTCCCTCCGGCCTCCCCGTGCTTCACGTGACCGTCCTGCCCGTGCCCGCCCCAGCACCCTGCGCTAGCTCGGCTCCGAGCCGGCTGGTCCTGGCCCCGCCACAACGCCCGGCCCAGCAGCACAGCCCTCGCCTCTTCTGCGCCGACCGCCTCCCCGAGATGCGGCAAGTAAAGCCCCAGCCCTCGGCAGCGCGCCGCCGGCCGCTGCCCGCCAACACTGAGCTTTGCCTACCTCTTCTCGCCTCGACCTTCTCTCTGCCTCCAGCTTGAGCCTGGCCAGGTACTCCCTGTACTCATTGAACTCCTTCAGAGTGCAAACCACCTGCGGAGAGACGAGGGCAGAAATGCCCCGAGTGCTGTCAAGCCAGCTACGCAGACTGCCTTCCCCGAAACGGCCCGAACCCAGCGGTTCGGAGGGCAGCTGCTCCCCTGCACACCCGCCCTCTGCGCTCGGGGAACCCCGCTCGGAGGGAAGCCTTTTTACCAGTCCGACGACGTCCAAACCTACTTTGCCGTCGGCGGTGACGTAACCCCCTCTCTTCAGCCTCCGGATGTTGACTTTGCGCTTGTGGTACACCCGCAGGTGCGGGTCATGCAGGCTGTTGTACTCTGTGCGCGTTAGGCGACAGTAGGGATCTCCCAGGTCAAAGTAGCACGAGGGCCGGTGAAGCTGTAAGAGGGATGTTCCGGACTAGGAACGGGGCAGCAGAGCGCAGCAGAGACGAACGCACCCCCGAGCTCCTCCCTCGCGCAGGGCGGCATTTCCAAACCTCCGAGGTACAGGCTAATCCCGGGCTTACTTCCCACCCAGAGGAAAGGTCTATCTACTTCCGAGACTCTCCAACGGAGAAGCGGCCCTGTGCCCCCATCCTCCGTCTGGGGGCTGTCTACTGTTGCTGTAGCAATACAAGGAGCTGCGTACTGCGGGCGTGAGAGGGCTGTGCCCGGCGCTGCAGCTGGAAGGAGCTAAGCTGAAGCAGTGCCTACAGCCGGGTCTTTTCCTCGGGCAATTCAGTCCGATTGCAAAATGGGAGGTGCCACAAGCCGCCCTTGTGGAAAGGGAAAGGTAGTGGGAAGAGCTGACTCCAACACTCTTCTCCATCCACCTCTGGCCAGCCTGGAACTACGGGCAAGTCCTCCTTCCTCTCGGCACCACGGAGCCAGGCGCCTCCCTCGGCTCCCCAGCCCTGTCCGACGCAAGGGCTGCAGCTGCCGCTGTACGGCAGGTGGCCACGAGGGCTTCTCTGCGTGACGGGGACCCCGCCAAAGAGCAGAGCTTTTCTACCCCTTTCTACTGCCTTTACCTTTTCCCCCAGCTTTGCCCTGCAGAAGACAGGCTTGCAGCCGGGCGGCATCGGGACCTTGAACCCGAGGGGGAGGTCCAGCAGCCTAGGGTCCATCAGCCCAGCAGCTCCTTCTCCCGGGTCCCGTCTTCTGTGCCCGCACTAGGAAGACAGAGACAATCAGGCGCTAGCTCAACAGGCCTCCTGCACGGCCCTTGCAAGACAGAGCACGTCCCCAGGGCCCGGAGCAGCCCCCCCATGGCGCAGGCTCCCCGGCCCAGCCCCCTCCAGCGGCCCGCTGCTCACCTCTCTCCCCTTCCCTGGTGCGCTCGGCATTGCGTCTGCCTTTCGGACGCCAGCAGCGACACGGCGCTCCATGGCCTCTTCCAAGAGCTCTCCTGGAGCTGCGACCCTGCGCTGGCACCTCTCGCTCCAGAGGCACCCAGCTGCGGCCGCCCCAGCCGGTCCCCCAGCCAGCAGCTATAGAGCGCAATCGCGCATCGTTCCATCATCGCGTTGCCACGTCGCCACATTGTCACCTCACTGGGTTGCCGAGACGCCGCCCGGCTGCTGTCCACCGGGCGGTGGGGCGGGCCCGCCTGGAGGCCTGTTTGGACAGGCCCGAGGGCCACCCGCTCTTGCTGACCGGGCTTTGAGAGGCCATCTCCACAGGCCCCTTCCCACCTCGACTGTTCCGTGCTTCGGTGAAGCCAAGCCGGCATCCTCGCCCACTGGCAGGAGACGCAAGGGACTGCCGCACCAAAGGTGCTCGGGCTTGGCTCGGGTTTACCCCCTTTTCCTTTTCCGACCTCTTCCCTGTCACGGGCAAAGCAGCCTCAAGTCGGGGACTTGCACTGAAGAAGCGGATGCAAACTGACCAGAATAAATGTAAGCTGGGAATGAGAAGGAAAAAAAATACATCCATGAACGACCTCTCCAACGGGAGCAGCGGGAAAAGCAACTCAGTGAGATTTAAGGCAGATTTTCATCATTCTGTAAAAGGGACTGCTCTACCTGCGGCATGCATAGCGCTGATGAGTCACTTCCAATGTGTCCACACTCGCCCGTGTCTCTGTGAATCACCAAACATCACCATAGTCAAGTCACCTGTTTAGGGCCCCTGCATTGCTTCTAGCCCGAGTCCCTCAGCTTTAGCTGAAAACCAGCATCGAACAAAAACGGTTCTGAAAATAGCCTAAAGCACGCTTAATGCTTTAGGAGAAATCCGAGCTGTAGCCGCAACTAACGTTAACATCGCGGCTCCAAAAGCAGGTGTGAAGGGAAGCTACAGCTCTTCTGCAAGAGCTCTAGCCTTAGCTTCTACTCACCGGTCAGTGGCAGTCTTCGTTGCCAGGAAATGACGGCGGAAGGTTACCGCCTGGCACCACAGGCCGAGGAGACGGTCATCTTCACCCCTTAAGTAGCTGTCATAAAGCTGAACGTGCAAAGACAAAAAGAAATGCCAAGTCAGCCTTCGCTGCCACTGCACAAGTCTCTCTACACAGGAGAGACTACAGCCACCATCCCCAGGTCTCCTTTAGCAACCACTGCAACAGGGGCATCAAGGGCTCAGGAGCCACCACAGAAGCATCCTCAGCAGACCTGCCACCTGACTGCCAAGAAGGGAACGTCCACGCTCCTCCTGCAGGAGTGGACGGCAGCAAAGCAAACTGATCACGATTCCTCCTCTCGCCTTGCCGAGGTGTCCAGCGGTCGTGGTGGAGGAAGACAAAAACAAGCCCCTCCGAGACCCGCGTCAGATTTCCTGCCAACAGGCTGTTACGGGAGGTAAGGGAGGCCTGCCTTGTTCTTCTGCTGGCTCCTCTGAACCTCAAAGCACACAGTCCTCTCTGGTCTCCACTGCTCTAGACGGACACTCCAGGACTATTAAAAAGACGAGCGGTCCTCTGTGACTGCCCTGCAGTGCCCAGCAACAGCAAGCATTTGCCTCCAAGACCGAGCAGTACGCTCACAGCAGGTGGGCATCTTCCATCACCACAATTTGCTGACACTCCTCCATCTCACACCCCTGGCTTCTGCTCGTCAACACCAACACAGCCTCAACAGAGCCACAACCTTCCCACAGCAAGGCCTCTAGGCCACAAATAAAACGCACTCGCATTCTGCCCTGGCATCGCCCGTGACGCTCCCGTAGCCGCTCCTTACCTCACGTTCAGCGCGCCATTCACTCTCCCTCAATTCCAGCTCCTGCCGGGCCCTCATCCAATGCGCCGTCAGTTCTCCAACATCTTCTCTGAGGGCTGAATTAACCTCATTCGCTTTATCGAGGTGCTCCCGCAGGACAGTGTTCACTTTGGCCAGGAAAACCTTGGAAAGGGAGAAACAGCAATGAGGCCTCTGAACAACTGCTATCCACAAGCAGCATCCCCGTCATTTCCCAGCTCCCTCCACACAGACTTTGTTGTCAAACCGAGAGGCAGTAGAAGTGCTTTCTAGCATTAACTGAGAGCTCTCTGTGAGGGCAAACTCATTTGCTTAGGCTGGAAAGGGTCCTTTGGAGGTCGCCCGGAATAGCCCCCCGCCCAAAACAGAGCTGTTCGGCACACACTCCTAGGACTGCCCCACGGAAAACAGACTGTGGACCTTTCTCCTTTCAAAGCCGCTTGCCCAGCCGCTTCCCCTGGGGTGACCAGGTAGCACTGACGGGTTTCCCCTCACTTCCACAAGCATCCAGGGTACCAAGTACCACTCCTTCCTGGTACCTTTGCTGCTCCTCTTCCCACTGAAGCAGTGCTTTCTCCAGGCTGTGCTCTTCGGCGGCTTCCCACCTGCCTGCAAGGGAGCCCTGAAGGAGAAAGGACATGTTTAGTCAAATTCTCCTGTTCCCTTCGCTCCCGTCAGCACCCATCGCTTTCCCCTCCCTTTGCTGGCTATCATCTCAGGAGCTCGGGGCTCCTTCCCGGCGTAACGGTGTCGTGACTACGGACAGGAAGGGAGGGGAGGGGCGTTACTAGCTAATGGCAGCAGCTCTCCTCAGTCTCCCACTGTTGCACTCTCACAGCGAGGCATCCTCAGCTCATGACCGCGAGCGCTCACTTCGACCCGAAGCCCGGGAACGCTCTCCCACTCTCCTGCCCTTCGTTCCCTGGGTTCACTTTAGCCGTGAAGCGGAAAGAAAAGCGCAGAGCCGGCTCTGCATGTCGAACGCCAGCATTCTCGCCTTCCAACGTGCCATGTTTCAAGCGGCTCAACTCGGGGACTTGTGCTGATTGGGATTTTTGACCCATTGCTGTTAACATCTACTTCCTGATTTGTGTCTTTAGAGAAAAGAAGACAGAGGGAGGCCAGGCATGGCACAGCAGAACTCCCTGTGCACTCGATGCCAGGGTATCGGAAAAGGAGAAGGTTCTAGTTACACTAAGAACCCCTCCAAAGGTTTGTCAGACCTCTGCAGTTCAATCATTCCTAAAATAAAGACTATTTCATAATTGTAGTGTGTTAGGTATCAGTAAAGATCAGGGGAAGGATCTGATGGCTACACATCAGCTGGGATAGCCTGTGATGCTGTGAGCATGGTGACATCCCTGCAAAGACATCCACTGAATTTTACAGCAGAGAATTTCAGGAGCTCAGCGAGCAGTAAATCAACACAACATGACAAAAGAAAGAGAAAAAGAAAAACGTTGTTAAAACTTCATCCTGGAATTTGAAAGGGATACGGCTGTTAGGTGCCAATCCTCTGTGACACTCCCTGGCAATCACACACACTCTCTCCTGGAAGATCTGAACGTCCCAAACGCACGTGCTGCATTACACATTCAATGTCTGCGCAAACCTATATCGCTCATGTGAACTGCAGACCTGATGAGAATGGAGATGTGTAAAATTCCAAGCGCATAACAACGCCCCCAGAAATTTCTGCAGTGAAACCCACCCTTGAATTGTTACTACCTCCCGCATTCCCCTTTGAATCTTTCCTGCTCATCACACTTTGTGATAGCGTTGTCCCAAACATGGAGTCATATAGCCGGTGCGCAACACGCCAATATACACACAGAGTTATTTTATTTATAGCATATTTGCGCAGATACGGGTGCTAGGTGGTATTCTACAAAGCTAGCACCCCACACAGAGGAATTACCACATATTTATCCTGTTACATTATCCTGTTATCAGCAAAAACAACAGAGAACCCACCAAGGTTAAATTCACTGGCTGGTAATTACCACATTGCCCGTTACTGGTTACACATACTCAAATTGGTGCGCATGGTCCTAGAAAGAGTAGGGGGGTAATTCACAGAGTCCCTCACTTGACTCGGTGGTCACGATCTCCCTCTGCCACCTTTACCTTTATCCCAATTACTGTGGATTCTGCTGACCTCATGACAGTTACGTTTTTCAAGAGTGCGGGAACAGCTAAGTCTTCACGGTTTACTGCTTAAGTACAAACACTTCTTCGTCTTCTTGACCACCAGGATCTGGTTTCATTCTAATGTTGTAACCTTTATGGTATTGTTAACTCCTACCCACCTGCACACTAGAGCCTCCCATTTGCCTCAGGTAACTACTATTATGGATTCTCCCAAATGACTGGATGAGTCGCAAAACTAGATTTCCTTCACACACAGTGAGCATTAAACAAATTGAAACCACTGCCAAGACTTTTGCTTTCCCAACACTAAAACAATTGGCCTTGTAGACATTCAACATCTACATAAGCAAATTGCATTTTAAAAGTCCCTGGTCAATCGAAGCTTGAGTTCTCCAGATGGCGTGGAGGTTCACGTTTCTTGATCTGGTTCTGGTGCCCTTTTCACTCGTGTGTAGTGTATCCAGGAATCAATCCCCTCTACTTTGACTGCAGTATAAGTCTTTAATAGTACAGTATAAGGTCCTTTCCACTTCTCCTTTAGTGGTTCATCTTTCCAGGTCTGTAGGTAAACGGTGTCTCCTGGTTGGAATGGGTGAACTGGTGTATCCAATGGAAGAGAAACCTTTTGATTTAGGTACCCGTGCAGTGAAGATAAAGTCTGTGAAAGAGAAATCAAATATTCTTAACGTTGGTCTGTCCTTTTATATGCATTTGGTCTCCCCTGATGGTCAGAAGATTCGCCTTCCCATATACAATCTCAAAGGGACTTACTCTTTCCTTAACCCTAGGGCTTATTCAAATTTGCAACAGAGCTAAGGGTAAGGCCTCTGTCCGCTTAAGGTGGGCTTCCTGACAAAGTTTTGCAACTTGTCTTTTGAAAGTCTGATTCATTCTTTCTACTTTCCCACTAGACTCTGGCCACCAAGGGGTGTGCAACTCCCACTTAATTTGTAAAAACTTGCACTACTTCTGCAGTAGAATAAAGCCCAATTTCAGAAGAGATACCTTCTGGAATACCAAATCTAGGTATAATTTCTTTTAACAAAATCCTAATCGGTTCTCTAGCTTTGTTGGTACAGCAAGGAAAAGCCTCTGGCCAACCAGAGAAGGTATCTACTAATACCAATAGATACTTATATCGGTTACATCTAGGTAATTCTGAAAAGTCTGTTTGCCAGTATTACCCAGGAGTTATTCCTTGTTTCACACTTCCTCCTATAATCTTTTCCCCAATTTTGGGTTATTGGTACGGCAGATAGTACATTTCTTCACTACAACGGCTGCTACAATCTGCGTTTTCAGTCAAAAAAAATTTCTCTTAGCAGTTATTATCAGCGCATCTGCTCCTGTATGTGTTTCTTGGTGTAGTCTTTTAAGCAGATTTTCCACCATTTTCTCAGGGACCAAGAACTGTTTTAGTGGTGTTACCTACCATCCTTGATCATTTTTGGTGCAGTCTAATTGTTATGCCAGTTGGTTTTCTTTCTCAATGTATTTTGGTGGCAGCAATTCTAAACAAGACCCTGAATTAAAGCTCCTTCTAGGTTTGAGTCTTTTAGGGCTGGCTCTCTAGCTAGCCAATCTGCTTTCTTATTTCCTTTTATAATTTCATTATTTCCCTTTTGGTGGGCTCTACAATGCATTATTGCAACCTCTTTTGGTTGGAGGACTGCTTGTGATAGCCTCATAATTTCTATTCCATATTTTATGAGAGTCCCCGGTGAGTTTAATAGCCAAATTGCCCCATGTACATGTACCACTCCAAATGCGTATTTGGAATCAATATATATATCCGTGTTCTTTCCGCAACTTAGTTCCAGTCTCGAGGAACTTATAATTAATAGCTAAATTAATAGGAAATAAATTAATAGCTCAAGGCTATTAATTCTGCCTTTTGAGCGGATGTATGACTAGGCAGTGCTTTGGTTTCTCATGTCTGGGTATTGGTTACCACTGTGTATCCAGCTCTTCGTTTTCCTTCCCTCGTGTAGCTGCTGCCACCAGTGAAGAGCTCCACTTCCGCGTCAGGCAGGGGTTCATCCCGTAGGTCTGGTCTGCTGGAATACACTTGTTCAATAGTGGTTAGACAATCATGTTGCAGTTCATCAGACTCAGAGATTGGGAGTAAGGTGGCAGGATTCAAGGTGGAAGTCAAAGAAAGTGTGACATCACCTTCTTCTAATAACACAACTTGATATTTAGCTAATCAATTTGGGGAAATCCAGTGGTGTCCTTTATTTTCAAGGAGGGATCATACAGCATGAAGCACAAGCACAGTAATGGGTTGCCCCAGTGTCAGTTTTCAAGATTCTACAATTCGGGTTACAGTTGCTACTACTGCCCTCAAGCAGGTAGGCCAACCTTTCCTGACCTCATCCACTTGTTTGGAAAAGTACCCCACTGGTCTCTTCCAGACTCCCAGGTTTTGTGTTAGTGCTCCCAATGCTATCTGTTGTCTCTCATGTACATATAATTGAGAGGGTTTTCTTAAATTCGGTAGTCCCAAGGCAGGGGCTTCCATCAGTTTTCTCTTAATTTCATCAAAGCTTTCATGGCATTTTGCTGTCCATTCTAAGATCCCTCCAAGTCCTTTTATAGCAGCATACAACGGCTTGGCAATTAGTCTGAAATTAGGAATCCGTAGCCAAGCCCATCCGGCCATTCCTAAAAATCCCCTTCATTGTTTCTTTGATGCAGGTACTGCAATCCTACAAATAGCCGCCTTCCTTTTGGTACTTAATTCTCTTTTTTCTTTTGTAACCTCAAATCCCATATGCTGGACTCTTTCTTTTCCGATGGGGTTTTTTTCTTGGACACTCGGTAGCTGGCTAAACTGTGCCATTGCTCTAGTTCTTTTGCCAATGCATTACCAAACAGTGTGGGGCTAATTTTGAACCCTTGAGGGAGGACCGCCCAGCAGAGTTGCATTTTCTGTCCTGTGGTCAGGTTTTCCCATTTAAAAGCAAAAATGGTCTGGCTCTGTTAGTTCACAGGTATACAAAAGAAAGCATCTTTCAAGTCCGATACGGTAAAGTAGGTATCACTATCAGGATTGAGGCGAGGAGGGTATATGGATTTGGAACCATAGGGGCACGTCTGTAACTCTTGCATTAACCTCTCGTAGATCCTGTATCAACCTATATTCATGAGTGAGGTTTCTTTACAGTCAGAATTGGGGTGTTAAACATTGACTGACATTCCCCAAATTGTCTATGTTCTAAGAAGGAATTGTTTATAGGCTCCAGTCCCCTCCAAACTTCCCATTTAATAGGATATTGCTCCTTTCTTACCGTCTGGGCTCCTGGTTTTAGCTCAATCTTGACCGGAGTCACATTCTTTGCTTGTCCTGGCGTTCTCGAAGCCCATACTAAAGGTATCACCGCATCCAGAATGCCTCCTTCATCTGGAATGCCTCCTTCTTCCACATCATTATTCTCAGTTAACAAACACATCTGGGCCCTCCATGCATTCTCTGGAGGAATACGTAACTGAACAGAATCCTTAGAGAAGGTTAATTGTGCATTTAACTTACAAAGTAAATCTCATCTGAGTAATGGTAAAGGACATTCTGGCATATAGAGGAATTTAAGTGTCATCCCCAACTGAGAGCTCCATAGGCTGTAAACATGGTCTGGAAGTTCTTTTCCCTGTCACACCAACAAGGCTTATCTTAGTCTTGCTTAATGGTCCCTTACAACTAGTCACTACAGAATGGGTGGCCCCACGATCAAACAGAAAATCTATTATTTCATTCCCCAGCTTAACTAGAACCAGAGGATCGGCTGGGGAAACTTTAATAGATTCCTCTGGTCCCCTTCAATCTAATGCAATCTCTGTCATTACCCCAACAGCTTCCCCCGTTTCCCTCTTTTCTCCATTCAAAAGACATGGACATTCTTTCTCCCAGTGACCCTCCTGTTGGCAATGGGCACATTGATTTGTTTTTAGAGGGGTTTCACAGTGGCCTCCGCTACTACCTCCACAACCCTTACCTCTACCTCTGAACCCTCCCCATACACTTCCTCTGCCTCTTCCTCTGACATCGTTTCCATTTATTGCTGCTGCCAGCAAAGATACTTGCAACCTCATTCTGCTGTTTTTCCTTTTTTTTTCCCTCCTCCCAATCGTTATACGCTTTATATGCCATTTCTATCACTTGCAAAATCGACATTCCCCCAGCCCCCTCAACTTTCTGCAACTTTCTCCTTGTATCCTGAGTCGACTGCCCAATGAACATTTTGAACATATTGAACATCCTCTGATTTACCGCATTGTCCAGATTCAAGCCCATCCATTTTCTAACTACTTCACCTAATCTCTCGTAAAAGGCCGATGGATTTTCACTGGGGCCCTGTCTCACCTCTGTCCTGGTTTTGGCTGAGATAGAGTTACTTTTCTTCCTAGTAGTTGGTATAGTGCTGTGGTTTGTATTTGGGACAAAACCAATGTTGATAAAGTACTCACGTCCCCAGCCAGCGCCAAGCAGTCAAGGACTGTCCAGCCTCCCACGCCGGCCTGCCAGCGAGAAGGGGGCGTGCACAAGAAGCTGGGAGGAGGCACATTTTTCGGTTTTGGTACTCCATGCAGGACCCCATATAATATTAACTGTTGGTATTGCCTCAGCTGGGCTCTCCCCGCCTCTATTAAGATCCCACTCTGGATCTTTTCTAGGAGGCAAATAAACCCCAGGGTCCTCCTGTTGATTTCTTTTCCCACCCTCTTCCCTGGCTTTTATTATCATTCTTTTTTCCTCTGCTGTAAAGAAAGCGGTTGTACACCTCCCTGGCTAGGATTGTAAGTCAGTCTCTAAAAGCCAGTGCATTCCTTCAGGATTTTCTCTGTACAAACCAACAGTTTCCAATTAAACAGGTCAGAGGTAGCGAACAGAACATGTACAAAAACTGGCAATCGCTCAGTCCCACTGCTTGTCTCCAGGGAGCCTCAATAACTGGCTGCGTGTGCCCTCTAGTCTGACTGGAAATGGGGCTGACATTCTCATCACCCGATTGTGAATTAGAATCAATTGGCAATTGTCCCACGCTATTTTTCAATACAGGTGGGGCTGCTGGGACTAACAGTTGTACATCCCTCTGTTCTTTTTCATCTGCAATTTTTTATTATCACAGCCTAGGCTACAACCGCTCTTTTTTTTTTTTCTAATCAGAAGCTGTATACATCACTAGGTCAGTTGTTAGTTTACATTTTTTCTGAATATCAGGATTTCTGCACAGAATCATAAAAGCATCAACATACAAAACTTCATCCCATTTTCCCAAGTTGATGACAAAACAACATTAACTGCAATATAGTGTTATACTTCAAAAGCCCATTTTCAGGCCATCTTTCACCATCTTCCAATTGATATTGTGGCCACCATTGGTTACAATACCATTTTAATTTATCTTTAGTCATTGGTCCCCTCCAAATTTATTCCAATTCTTTAGGATGCATCCTAAGAGAGAAAAAAGAGGAGCTTTTTAGAAAGATAGTACTTACCCATTTCGGTACTGAGAAAAATTTCCTAAGCCAACGTTTCATACGCAAAAACTCCAAATACAAAACGAGGGATCTCTTCCCTATGTTACAATGTGTGGAAACAAAACTATGCTACTGCTGCGTATCTTCTCCGAAGCGTCTTATGCAGAGCTTATACAAATAACAACTTCAACTTCTTCCTTAAGAACCGGTGTGCAACACGCCAATATACACACAGCGCAGAGGTGTTCTGTTATTGCGTCTTTGTGCAGATATGGGTGCTGGCGGTATTCCACAAAGCTAGCAGCCCACACAAAGGAACTACTACGTATTTATCTTGTTACTTGATTAGTAAAAACCCACCTAAACCTATGCTCACTGGCTAGTGATTACCGTAACACTTGCTACTGGTCAGTTATCTTTCAATTAGCCTCGCTTGCTATGTCAATCAGCACGCGTGCTCTTGGCAGGTGGGGGGGCAATTTGCACAGTCCCTCAGTTGAGTCAGTGGCTGCGATCTCCGCCTGCCGCCTTTACCTTTCCCCCACTTATGGTGGATTCTGATGATTTCATACCAGCGCTTCCTTGTGGCAAGATGTTTCCTTCATCAATCCCTGAAGTCCCTCTTTCCAGTTCCTCCTCCAGAGGCTGGTGGTTAGTAAGGCACGCCAGAAGTAACCCGGCCTCCTGTTTCACAGGATACTTAGTGAAAAGTCTAATTTTCTGCTGTACACCAACTTCATACCTCTTCCTAGAGGCCATTTCTTCACCAGGAACAGTCAAACACATCCTTGCAGGAGTGGGCAACACCAGGTTGGACTGTTGGGACTGTTTGCAAGCCCGGTGGTTGGTACGGCTGTCGTGCTGCGGCTTTAACGGCAATATCTGTTAGACCATTTCTTAACTCTTCTTTTGTCCTTCTGTGGGTGTGGGCTGGCTGATGAACGACAGCAAGTTTCTCTGGAATTGTACAGCTTTTAACAGTTCAGTAATGTGAAGAGCATTGGATGTTTCACTTCCACTAGTATAAACCCACACAGCCTCCATAACTGCCTAGTAGCATGGCATACTCCAAATGCATGCTGAGAATCAGTACAAATATTCACAGTCTTTTCTTTGGCCAGCTGATAGACCTCTGTTAATGCCATTAATTCTGCTGCTTGTGCACTCAGCTTCAGACTGAGTGGTGAAGTCTCCACTACTCCATTCTCCGTAGTTATTGAATAACCCATAACACACTTGCCATTCAGATAATATGAAGACCCACTTACAAATAGTTCCAGACTGGGATCTAGAAATGGCACATCTGTTCAATGTCCTCGAGCCTTTTCAGCTTCACAGCTTGTTACTATACAGTCCTGATAGGAGTTCCTTCCCCAGGTAAAGGGAGCAGAATAGCAGGGTCCAGTGTATTACACTGCTTAAGTTCTATGTTTTTCATTGTTAGAATCAGCTCATAGTGGTGTATTTGCTGTGGTGACATTGCCTGCTTATACCATTGGAGGATGTCCAAGCACCAGTTTCCACTCTGTTCAACTAGGAGTGCTGCAGCAGCGATTGCACAGACGCAGGCAATGGATCCTTGAGCTACGGGGACTGGCTGAGTCGAATAATATGCAATTAGATGCTATCATTCCCCAAAAGCTTTGAATTAACATCCCTGAGGATGGGGGGGGATGTTTTTCTGGATTTTAGTAAGGCTTCTGACACTGTCCCTCACAGCAACCTTCTGGACAAGCTGTCCATCTGTGGGATGAGCAGGTTTATGGTGCGGTGGGTGAAGAACCGGCTGAAGGGCAGGGCCTGAAGTGTTGAGGTGAATGGGGCTACATCTGGCTGGCGGCCGGTCACCAGCTGTGTCCTTCAGGGCTCAATCCTGCGGCCAGTTCTGTTCAATATTTCTATCAATGATCTGGATGGAGGAGTGGAATGCACCATTAGCGAGTTTGCTGAGGATACGAAACTGGGATGTGCTGTTGACTCTCTTGAGGGACAAGATGCCTTGCAGAGGAATCCAGATAGACTGGCGCATTGGGCAGGGACATCTTTGACTGTATCAGGTTGCTCAGAGCCCCGTCCAACCTGACCTGGGATGTTTCCAGGGATGGGGCATCTACCATCTCTCTGGGCAACCTGGGCCAGTGCTTCACTGCCCTCATTGTCAAAAATTTCTGCCTTACATCTAGCCTAAATCTACCCTCTTTCAGTTTAAAACCATTACCCCTTGTCCTACCACTACAGGCTCTGCTAAAAGGTCTGTCCCCAGCTTTCTCAGAAGCCCCCTTTAAGCCCTGGCAGGCTGCAATAAGGTCTCCCCGGAGCCTTCTCTGCTCCAGCCCGAAGCACCCCAGCTCGCTCAGCCTGTCCTCACAGCAGAGCTGTGCCACCCCTCTGAGCACGTTTGTGGCCTCCTCTGGCCTCGCTCCAACAAGTCTCTGTGTCTCCTGTGCTGAGGGCTCCAGAGCTGGACGCAGCACTGCAGGGGGGTCTCCCCAGAGCGGGGCAGAGGGGCAGAATCCCCTCCCTTGCCCTGCTGGCCATGTGGCTTTGGGTGCAGCCCAGGCCCTGGCTGGCCTTCTGGGCTACGGGCACATCGCCGGCTCATGTCCAGCTTTTCATGGGGTCTGACACAGCCCTTGGGTCTCTCTGAGATAGCACAGAAATCCATGCTTCCACCTGGCTGCACATCTCAGAAGCACCCCACTTCCTTTCAGACTGCGACGGCTTCAAGGCAGGACCCCCGGCCAACAAACTGCCAGCCCCACTTTTCCTCTTCTCAGGGCTCGTCATGGGGTGTACACGGCTGGCCTCCTGCACCGGGGGCTTCTACACACACGTCTGCTGAAGACCATCAGACCGTTACCAACGACGCCGTGAGGCAGCCGCAGCAGCGAGCGGCACCCCCGAACACGGCCCGGCCCGACCCGGCCCGGCCCGGCCCGCCGGAGGAAGAGGCGGGGCGGCGGCGGCGGCTGCCTTCCACTTCCGGCTTCCGCGCGCAGGCGCCGCTGGGCCGGAGCGCTGGCGGGAGCCCCGCCGCGCTGCCATGGCGCCGAGGCGGCGCCGGGGCCTGGCCGCGGCGGGCTCCCTGCTGCCGCTGCTCTGCGCCCTGCTCCGCGCCGCCGCCGACACCAGCACCGGCCGGGTCGGTCTGGGAGCGGGAGGGGCGCCGGGCGGGGCGTCGAGCGGGGCCGGGCCGGGCGGTTCTGTGAGGCGGCGGGGCCGGTGGTGCCGCAGCTGGGGCCGGGGTACCGTGGGGCGGGAGGGCCGGGGCCGGGTTGTGCGCTGGAAAGCTGGGCGGGCAGCGGCTCCTCGGCGCCCGGCTCCAGCCCCGTCGCCGCCCGCCAGAAGCCTTCGTGCATCGGCTGTGGGCCCTCGTCCTGCCGCGCTCCGAGGCGGCCGGTCTTGGTTGCTGCTGCCGGGCCGGGCTGGGCTCAGGTGTGCGGCCGCTGGCAGCCGTTCTGCTGTGCCTGGGCAGGTTGGGAACCGGCAGGCGAAGGCAGTCGTGCCCCTCCTGTGTGCTGCTGAGCATCAGCGTCCCGGGAGGAGCTTTGGTTGGTGCGTGTGCGTTGTGTCGTGGCCCTTTTCCTTCGCCCGCTGCCGCGTCCGAGCCTGGCCGGGGGGGAAGGGGATACGCGAGGGTAGCCCAGCCCCTGTCAGAACTGTTTTGGTTAGCGTGCTCTGCCCTTGCTGCTCAAGGACAGCTTGTTTTGGTCAGACCGAAGGTCCGCGTGTTCCAGCACGCTGTTTGTCAGAGGCCAGTGCTAGGTGCCAAGGCAGTGGTAGCAAATGTCCAGTCTCCAAGTAGTTTTGTAGCTCAGGTTTGTCTTGAGCCATTGGTGATGTCCGTCTTGAATAGCTCTGTATGTCCATTTACTTGGTGAACTTTAACGTGCCCGGCCCAGATGCTGCCTTACACCTTTTTTCTCCTGGTTTGGAAGCAAGGCCTTCCTGTCTTGCCAAGGGATTCTGGTATCTTCTTGTTGTCACAGAGAAATGGGGATTGTTCTCCCTCTTGAGCTCCTCCTGACGTGAGCCTCTCTCCCGCTGCTGTGTTATGCTGAGGGAAAGTCGTGCATCTCCCCTCCCCGCTGCTCTGAGTGATCAGGCTGCCAGTGTGAGAGCAGCGCGCACAGATGGTTCGTCAGTGTTTGTGTCCTGTGGGTCAGAGGGAATGTCCTCATGGCTGGAAAAATCTTAGAGGATATATGTCGATCTCATAGTAATCCTTGTCCAAGTATTGAATCGGAGGGCTGGAGTGTTGGCCAGAAGAAAGAAAGTGAAAATAGTTGAAAAGTTATGGTGGAAAGTTTATGAAAGCAAGCGTTCATTCGGGTTTTATTGGCATTTGCTCATAATAGCGAATTAATCCTTTTTCTTGTGGTATCAAAGTGAAGGTGTGGGGCGGGAAGAGAGGGGAGGGGAAAAAAAAATCCTGAATTAATGGGCGTTTTTGAAAACGCTGTTCTTAGCCTTTTGACAAATTTGACATGTGGTTTTATCTAGGGCTGCATTTTGTGGGGGCGGCGGGGAAAAGGGGCAAAGCTCCTTGAGGAGAGTTGGCTATTTTCCTGTTCTGACAATTTGCTAGATACCTGCTATTAGTAGAGGAAAAGTGCATCTAACCAGAGTCCCTGCAAACCTTCTGAGTGTGTTTTTTGGTTGTTTTGTTTCTTTTTTTGAAAGAAATACTCCTGTGCTTAGTGCAAGTGTAAAGCTGAACCTGTGTTTGCAGGGATTGCCCAGGGCCGTTAAGCCGTTTGCTTGGAGTGGTGGTCCAGAGGCAGCAGTAGGTGGTCGGCAGTGGGTTATTGGGAGCATGCTGCTGTGGGGACTGAGAAATCTCACAATTGCAAGGCAACAGAGTGCACAGGAGGTCTCTGGAACAAGGACAGGGCTTCTTGGGCATTTCTGATGTCTGCCCCAGTTACTCAGTAGGGATGGCGGCTGTTTTTAATAGGCAGGTCTGCATGCCTCCATCACCCTGGGGACCTCAGCGCTGCTTGACTGGCCCAAATTACTAGTTTCAGTGAAGTTACCTCCACTGAAAGCAAATGGTGGCATCATCCCAGTGTGAAGGGGTCTGTCCTGAATACTACGGCGTGTTTGGGCCGTGCGGAGAGGTCTCTTAGGTTGCGTGATAAAAAGCTCATCTGCACACCCACAGAGGAGCATGGAGAGGCAACGGCAGGTGAGGGAGCCCAAATAAATCCCCTGCCCCGGCACAGTGGTGCACAGAAACCCAAAGTGCAGACTTGGAGGAAGGGGCAGCCTTTTCTAGGCTCCTGCAAGGGCTGTGCCAGGGAGCTGCAGGCCCAGTGCCCAGGGCTGACATGACTCAAGATGGATCAACAAAAAACCCAATAAAATAAATCTAAAGGATATACATTATCCACAGTCCTACAGAGACACCTACGTCTACTCAGTAGCACCAAGAATCTGTTGTGGGTGTAATTAAAAGCAGTTAAAACTCGGGAGCTGCCACCGCTCCATGCTCCCAGGTTGGCCTCATCCTCTACCAAAATCCCTTTCCACGTCTTCAGACTGGCCCCAGAACAAGGTCTGAGTTTTGAAATGCTGCCCAAGCCCCCTCTGCAATGGGACTGGGACCCCAGGCTCTGCCCTAAGCCTTTCCACCTGTGCCCAGCTCATGTTATTTCTGCGGTGAGGTCTATGGTGGGTTCCCACTGCAAGAGCAGGCGTCCCACACTGAGGAAGCCCCTGGCCTGAGGCAGCAGCTTAGAAGAGGATGCGGCAGGGGAGGTGGCTTTGTATACAAGCCCTGTGGCCACAGGGATGTAATATTAGCATGTGATCATGCGTTTCCCTCCAAAGCTAGACAAGAACATTTTGTCCATTGGCCACCTATTCCCATAGCTGGGTTACCCAAAGAGCAGCTCGTGTTCCGGAGACAGAAACTGTTGGAGCTCTTCTACATGACAGGCCCTCTGTCTCCTCAGGGCACAAGGCAGTTGCTGCTTTAACAGCCAGGACATCCTTCTCAGCCCATTCTCGGGCTAATTAAGAGGCTTTTCTTTGTGGGATGGAACTGGCTGGTAATTAGAGATGTCCGCCTCTGTTCCTGCTAGATGTGAGAAATGAGGCACAGCCCAGGTGCGCAGGGCCCTCTCTGCCTCTTTTGTATATACACAAACAGTTGCTGCGTAGCTGCCCCGTTCTGCAAACTGCCGTTAGAAACTTGAGGTCCCGCTCTTGCCTGTTTCCCAGTGGCCAGAGCAGCATGCCCTGTATGTGGTTGTTGTGAGTGTCCAGCCCCTTGAGACTGTTCATCTCCCAAAAATTCTCATCTGTCCAAGTAAGACTCAAATTAAATACAGTAGGATGGCTCTGCTTGTCTTTCTCCTTCCTCTGCTCTCCTCCTGGTGGGAGGAAGGGACATTAGCAGGTTGGTGAGGGGCATCTGATGTACGATTTAGTCTGTTGCAGAAAATTAGTCTTTCATCAGGTCTCCGTCTTGCCAGAGGCGCTGAAGGAGTAATACCTGGCTTTCTCTGGTCTTTGTCTCTGGCACTCTTGCTTAGTATCAAGAGGAGACAATGGACAATGTGAGAATACATTTGTGGATTCACGGAGGCCTTCGTATGCTGCTTGTCCAGCCCTCGGGCTCCTGGGTTCCCCTTGTGTGAGCTTTGTCCAGGATGGGCTCTTCAGAGGACATTTAGGTAGAGAGCTCTCGCCAAGGTGCCTCGCACTCCTCCCTCATCCGGGAACTGCCTGCAAGAAAGCTTGGCCCGTCCGGGCAGGCCTTGAGACAAACAAGTCTGGGGAACTCATCAGACATTCCCAGCTCACTGGTGATACCGCAGCATCCCAACCAGTGTCTGATTTGCTTTAGGGTAGAGGCAGCAGCAGTTACGTTGCTGCTGCTGATGGAGGCTGGTGTGTCAACAAATGATTAAGGGAAAGGCAAATCAACGTTCCCAGAGGTTCCCTTCATGCTTTTGGCTCCACAGAGCCATCCTCTGGGGATCCTGCTCTCTGCGTGCTGCTCCATCCCTTCACTATCCAAAGGCATTTGCAGTCTTCCGTGTGTTTTTGGAAAAGACCTGGGAGAATTATTTGTGGGAACTCCTTGCCTTATAGTGAAAAATAATGTTCAGTCTCAACTCGGAGAGGATGATGAACTGATTAGTATACAAGCGTCTTTCTGTGGAGAAAACAACTACGTACTGGAGAGATGTGAGAGTCAGTGTATCACTGTAATGGGCACGTATTGAGCTTTATAAGTAATGTAATTACTTCTTTTAACTGCCTTCTTTCTTAGAATACAAATAGTGCGTTTCCAAGCTGGTGTAGAATAGCAGTTGTAGCCGTCAGCGGACACTCCTTAACAGAAGAAATTCATTAATTGTAATAGCAGGAAAACCGAACTAAACATTGTTTAGCCATTTCAGAACGTAAGTGTGGTAAGGCCTCTTGGTTGGGCTGTCCCCGTGGTGGCACTGTGCCGAAGTCTGGAAGCTCACCGCGCAGTTGTGGTAGCACACAGGAGAAACGTCCATGGGTTTCTGATCCTTTTTGGCGTCAGTGTGTCTAGCGTTAACATGAGGAGTGGGACTGGTGAAATCCAAACTACCCTTTTCTGAAGGAATGCTTTGGGTGGTTTCAGGGTGATTTCTAACAGCTCCTTGTTGGGGAATATCCGCAGCTCTTCCCGAGCAAGCAGGGTGACGCTGAACAGCAGCAGCCCCGAGCAGTGGCACAAAAGGGAAGAAAAATGTCTCTTGCTGTGCACCATGAGTTCAATCCTTAGCTCAAGCCAGCAAAACCTGTGGTTTTGGTCAGTCTGAAAATGATGTTAAAATACACTTCACTCCTCTTCCGGATCTCCTGCATGTCAGGAGAGGTAGCTATATCAATCCACTGACGCCTGCTGTTTGTCAGCCAGCCAGAGCAAGTGGTGCTGTAGTTCACTTACCTTGGATGCTCTCCACCATGTGGCTCAGGCAGACAGATGACTCGTTGCTCAAGAGCTGTCTGTAGCCAACCTGATGGTCATTGCTGATGTCCTTTGTTGTTGTTGTTGTTTTCCTGGGAGGGTGAAGCAAAGTGGGGCCTTAGCTCAACTTTTCCACTTGTTCTAGTTTGACCTTGAGGCCAGTGCTTGGGGCACTGTAAACTGTGGCTGACCCTGATGACTTTCTCCCAGGTCATCATCGAACGCTATAAAGGGGAGAAACAGCTGCCAGTGCTGGACAAGACCAAGTTCCTCGTCCCAGACCATGTCAACATGAGTGAATTGGTCAAAATAATCTGGTGAGTGGGGTGGCCCCGGCTGGCGTGCTGTGAGCCTGTCCTCACCCACAGGCCCTGCACACAGGGTGGTGGGGTGAGGGTGAGGCAGAGGCAGCTGATGAGGGTGGTGATGGGGACATGACAACCACAGCATCCTTGTGTTGTGGTACAGTGCTTGGGGGGCTGAGGGGAGGCAGGTTCCTAGCAACTGGTGAGGAACCGTGACGTCTCCCTCATAGGGATGCCCCATGAGCTGATGAGGGGGACTCCAATCCCCTTCTTTTATCCTCCAGCTCAGATGGAAGAGGCCCCTCTGCTTTGCCCGTGCCGGCAGCGCTTGGAGAAAGGGGCTTTGCAGAGTCCCGACTCCGGAGGCCTTGGAGCCCCGAGCAGCTCCGCTGGGCTCACAGGCACCATGTCCTGAGCCTGTGGGAGGGCCTGGCCCCATGTGAACAGCATTGCTGGGGGGAGGTGGACGTGCCGTCGCGGTGCCTGCCCCAGGTGGGTTGACTCAGGCCCTCCTGCCCTTGCCCCCACAGGCGTCGCTTGCAGCTGAATCCCACCCAGGCTTTCTTCCTGCTGGTGAACCAGCACAGCATGGTGAGTGTGTCCACCCCCATCTCAGAGATCTACGAGCAGGAGAAGGACGAGGATGGCTTCCTCTACATGGTCTATGCTTCCCAGGAAACCTTTGGCTACTGAGGCCTGCCGGGAGGTGGCGTGTCGAGACAGATGAACTGTGACGCACAGGCCCCCGGCCTTGGAAGACAACACAACCAGAGGGGACTGTGCTGACTCCCTTTCCCTCCCTCCCCTTCCCATCACCCTGTCACCAGAGGCTCGTGGCGTGTGTTGGACTTGCACAGCCCTTCACCTCTGTGTCGATGGGTCCCGCTCCCTCCACGCACGCACACCCATGTGCGCACGTACGTACAGACACCCACGCGCACCCATGGGGCCTCGGCTTCCCATCCCCTGCGTGTAACCTTCGGCTGCTCTCACCGTGCTGTGTATGTGTGTGCGCGCGTCCTTGTAGCCTGCTGCCAGAACGGTTCGGCCGGTGACGGGAGAGAGGACAGGACACTGTCGCCTTTGCTTTCAGCACAGGGAGAGCCGCCTCTCCTCCAAGACACTAGTAAAGGGCAGGAGGTCTGCAGAAGCAGCAAACAGATGTTACCATTGCTCCCGAGTTTTAATTGATTTTAATTACACCCATATCAGATTCTTGGTGCTACTGAGTAGATGTAGACGTCTCTGTAGGACTATGGATAATGTATATCCTTTAGATTTATTTTATTGGGTTTTTTCTTTGGGTTTGTTTTGGGTTTTGGTTTGTTTGTTTGTTTTAAGGGATAGATTGGAATGGGGAGAGGGGGTGATCTTTCCTGTATTCTGTAGGTAAATAAATTGGGCTTCGTTGCACTTTAAAGCATAGTAGATGTCAGAGTGGAATTTACTTTTAATTTATACGCGTTGGCCGTATATAGTGCTGCTCCTCTGTTGACAGTTGTACCTAGATTGTCTTTATTCCTTTTTTTTTTTAAATAAAATTGATTTCCCTTCTCTCTGTCTCCCCATTGCATGCCATTTTTCAGTCTCAGTGTGGCAAAGAATTTGCTCAAGGAATGTACTGATTTATATTTGCTATGTTCCCGTTCCTGTTTCTCATGTATTATACCAAAAAAATGTATATGATAAAATCTCACCCAGTTTAATCTAGACAAAGGTAAATATATATAAAAATATATATATATATAAAAAATAAACATGAATTCAAGTTGTGTCTTGTAGGAATGTTCTGTTCCCATCTCATTTGTCTGTGTTAATGTCCCTGGTGTCAAGTAAGAGCGATGTGTGTTCCCCGTGTTCGCTGGCGCATTGTTTGCCTGCCCAGGCTTTGGAGCTGGTTAGTCCAAGCTACGGCAAAACCGGCTGGCTGGGGTTGAAGGGCTGAGGCAAAAGGTGGAAGCTCGGTTTAGAGGACAGAGCACTGGTTAGCCAGGTGGGAAGCATGGGAAGCCCTGCCCTACCTGTTACATAGTGTTAGGTAAGTCTCTGACCCTGTGACCAAGTTTCCTCATCTGGGGGGAAAAAAAAAAGAAAATAGAGGTGGGGGGCATTTGCAAAGTCTCTGCTTTTAAAGGAAGCTTTGAGCAGTGCAGATAATCTCCCTGAGCACTCGGTCAAAACTCTTTTCCAACCAAAGGCAGGGGCTGGTGGCCGTTTAGCATTTCAGTGTGTTTCCCTGCCCCTCGGCTCGCTCTAATTCCTTTGCCCAGCAGAGAGGGGTTTAGATACTGTTTCCCTGAGTTACAGCTGACTGTCTTGTTTATGTCCCACGCCTGCAGGAAATCTCCTGTCCAGGGAAGGAGCTAGTGTAAGGGACAAGACCCAGCGGAGTGCACGCAGGTGGGCAAGCGCTGAAGAAAGATGGTAGGAAGCCAGCTGGAAGCAACAGCAGCCAGCAGAGTGTGGGTGAGAACAGTTGCCCCACTGGTCCTGGCAGTGGGAGCAGCAATGGGGCTTGCCCTGTGTTAAGCACCAGCCTCATGGTATTTAAACTCTAGTCGCTGAGCAAAGGTCCTCTCGCATCCACCTCCCTGTGGGATGGGCTCCTGCAGGTGATGCGGCCCCACAGCAGCGTCAGCCCAGCTGAGGCGTCTCCCTTTGGGAGTTGGGAAAGGAGTGGCAGATGTGCTTAAACACAGTGGGCTGGAGCCCTTGGTGGGGTATAGTAGTGGAGCTGAGGTGTCTCACTCTCTCCACCATGAATGCAGTCACCTGGAGATGGGCTGATTCACCTCACCACGATGGGTCTCTGCTACATGTGCTTCAGTCAGCAAAAGGATGCTTTCAAAAGGCAGAGCTATGGGAGAGGCAAAACGGCACTGCCTGTGTCAACGTATTGCATAGAATCAGAATACTTTGGGTTGGAAGGGACCTTTAAGGGTCATGTAGTCCAACCCCCCTGCCATGAGTGGGGATATCTTCAACATGTTAGGGCGCAAGTCTTCTGAGGAACAGCTGAGGGAACTGGGGATGTTTAGCCTGGAGAAGAGGAGGCTGAGGGGAGACCTTATCTCTACAACTACCATAAAGGAGGTTGTAGCGACGTGGGTGTCAGTCTCTTTTCCCAAGTAACAAGTGATAGGATAAAGGAAAAGGCCTCAAGTTGTGCCAGGGGAGGGTTAGATGGGATATTCGGAAATATTTCTTCACCGAGAGGGTTATCAAGCTTTGGAACAGGCCGCCCAGGGAAGTGGTTGAGTGACCATCCCTCGAGGTACTTAGAAGATGTGTAGATGTGGCACTTACTCAGAGACATGGTTTAGTGTTGGACTTGGCAGTGTTAGGTTAATAGTGGGACTCGATGGTCTTAAAGGTCTTTTCCAACCCAGATTATTCGATTCAATTCTGTTCTGTTCTATTCATGAGGTTGCTCAGAGCCCTGTCCAACCTGACCTGGGGTGTTTCCAGGGATGGGGCATCTACCACCTCTCTGGGCAACCTGGGCCATTGCTTCACCAGCCTTATTGTCGAAAATGTCTTCCTTAGATCTAGTCAAAATCGACCCTCTTTTAGGGTTACCCCTTGTGCTATCGCTACAGGCCCTGGTAAAAAGTCTGTCCCCATCTTTCTTCTAAGACCCCTTTAAGCCCTGGCAGCTGCAATAAGGTCTCCCCGGAACCTTCTCTGCTCCAGGCTGAACCTCCCCAGCTCTCGCAGCCTGTCCTCCCAGCAGAGCTGTTCCAGCCCTTGGAGCATGTTTGTGGCCTCCTCCGGCCCCGCTCCAACAGGTCCATGTCTCTCCTGTGCCGAGGGCTCCAGAGCTGGATGCAGCACTGCAGGGGGGTCTCACCCCTGTGGAGTAGAGGGGCAGAATCCCCTCCCTCGCCCTGCTGGACACACGGCTTTGGGTGCAGCCCAGGACAGAGTTGGCCGCCTGGCCTGCGAGCACCCGTTGCCGGCTCATGTCCAGCTTTTCATCCACCAGTACCCCCAAGTCTTTCTCCGCAGGGCTGCACTTGAGTATATTAAAAGCAGAGGAAATGACATCAGGTTACTGCTAGAGCAGCTCCCCTTCAGAATAGCCCAGAGTTGCTGCTAAATCACTTTATTTTCTCTCCCTTTTGCCTCCTATGTGATATTGGCTTTAAGGTTCAACCACTTCCAGAATCTCTCCTCTCACTGATTTTCAGGTGGTTCTTTGCTGTTCTCCTTTCCTCCACTCTGCCCTTAGTTCCCTGTGACTTGCAAATGATGGTGAGTAACAGTTGGAGCTCATCCCCAGAGCCCCAGGGGCACATGCCAGCCCTGCTCATTCGTACACAGTTCTGTTTATCCTATAGATTCAGCTGGAGTCCGCGCTGGCCTGGCTTGTAATACCTACGGGTTCTCAAAGGTCTCCGGATGGAAATGCTGCTCTCTTGCCCCTCCCTTCCCATGTGGGAGATGAAAGTGGACCTTTGCCTTGTCCTCCCTTTCTGCTACCCTTCAGCTAGAGAAGCTCGGGAAGTGCTGGGTGTTTTGATGCAAGCAACTGCTGGTGCATGAGGGCCTGCCTGGGCTTTTCGTAGCCTGGTGCCGCTAGGTGTTGCTTGACTAGAGAAGTTAAACTTGCCAGACTGGCTTAACGGACTGACCAGAACTGACCCAACCAGCTAACCTGACCCAGAGCTGAGCCACTGAGCCAAGCAGATTTTGCGGCACAGCTGTACGCAGGTGCTGGCTGATGCCAAATGATGGAACCCCCAGGGCAGGAGGAAGCAGATGTTTCTCTGGGGGCAATATGACCCAGATGAGCCTGGGACAAGGATACGTAGGGCAGGGCACCCAGCAAGCAAAGATACAAATGCAATGCCAATCATTTTCCTCATGATACAGAACGGGGTGAAGATCTGAAGATGAGCATTAAAGTTTTAGGGGGCACTTTCAGTCCACTTTTATGCCATCTACCTTACCACGTATAAATGTGTCCCAGTGCCAGTCTCTTAACCTTATTGATGCTGTGCTGCTGTGCAACAGACTTGGGTGAATCTTTGCACTACACCGAGATTGTGGCACTGCCTTAAGATAAACCTGAGTGCTGCAAGCTTCTGAACGTTACATTTGACACAGCAGCAGCCAGGCCCATGACACTGTAAGAGATCACCTGGTGATTGCTAACAACACAGACTGCAGCTGGTGTTAGTGTGGTCCCATCTTCCTGATAACCACCTCGGAGGCTCCATGCTAGGCTGCTATCAGGGCCACCAAAGCCTTCTTGTCTCCAGGCTAAGCAAGCCAAGCCAAGCTGTATTACAAGCTGTGCATGCCAGCCCCCTCACCACCTTGGGGGTCCACAGGACTCGCATCAGTTTAGCACCGTATTTCTTGTCATGAGGGAGCTACAATTGCATGCACGACTGCAAAAGTGGGGGGCAAGTGCTGAGTAAAGGGAACCAGACGCTGCCCTCCGGCCATCCAGCCTGGTCTGTTGCCACCATCGTCACTCCCAGAGTACATTGCTCCTGTAATGCTGAGAAAGGCATCTGGGATGCCTGCGGCTGTCTGATAGTGGGAAGCTTGAGGATGAGAACCAGTCAAGGGCAATGTATGCCTGTATGTATGGCCCAGTATGGTCCAGCCTGACGTTTGCTGGCAGACGACAAATCTCCCACCAGCCCAGCCTGACGTTTGCTGGCAGACGACAAATCTCCCACCAGCCACCCCACCTCCCCCCGCACACTCTGGGGAAGATGCAGGCACTCGCCCCCGCGCCAGTAGCCGGCACCGGGCACATGGGCTGCCACCCAGTGTCCAGCTCCAGCCGCCAGTGCTGAGCGCGTCACGGACAACGGGCTTTGGGGGCAAGCGGGGCAGGCCAGGCTCTGCTTCCTGCCAAGGGTTTGACTTGTCTCCGCGGGGGGCCGAAGGCCTCCCTTCCCCAGGGGATGCTGCACCTCGCAGGGTCAAGGGCCCAGCCTGCGGCACTGCAGCGTAGCGAGTTCCCGGTAGAGAGGGGGCTGCTCCCCCCGCTCCCTTGGGGTGAGCCCTGGCACCGCCTGCCTGAACCTGCTCACGTGCACGATTCTGGGCCTCCGCAATATACCCGTCCCCGGGCTCCGGACAGACGAGACCCAAACGCCGTGTGGCAGAGCCGTCCCCGGAGCGGCGAGAAGTATTCGTGCAGAGCCGCTTGGGGAGCTCGGTCGGAGGAGAAAGGGCCCTGGAAAAAGGCTCTCGAGGCAAAGACCAACATTACCCTTCACACAATGTGAAAAGCAGGCTTCCGAGAACGGGACCCGTCCCTCCACCAGCCCGGCAGCAAAGCTTGCTAAACGAGGCAAAAATGCTGGCTACTTCTCGCCTCCCTGGTTAAGATTCCCTGTCAAATTGGGCCTTAGCGTGAGAGAGGCTGTCGGGGGGAAGAGGATGAGACAGGTTATAGCAGGGAAAACGCCCAGGCCCAGTATGGCCTGGCTTGAACGAAGGTAGGCACAAGCAAGCACTTGCGAGTGAAGACTTTATTGCGAGCACAAGGGTGTAAGGTCTGTCCTTGGTGCCTGGTGGAGCTGCCCAGGGGCTCTGCACCTCTCTTGCCACACGCCTCCTCAGGACGTCGTCCACAAGCCTCCCAACTAACGCCCTCGCTTCTCATACGGGCTGCTGGGGCTCGCCTCGGACAAGTGCATGACGCGCACCGATCTGCGCCGTGCTCCTGTCTGGGCAGGCGGCTTCGGACCTGCTGGGGGGACGGGCTGTCTGGAAACGCGTGCGCCCGTGGCGGGGAGGGCGTTCTCAGCGGGACAGCTCTCCTTTCCATCTCGTGGTCTTGGCGGTTCTGCTACACGGCTTCCAAAATGAACTTTGGGGGTCCGTGCAGTTTGGATGCCCTCCCTGGCAGCCGTGCGGCTCAGTCGCAAGTCATCGGCAGCGGTTGTGTTTGCCAGTGGTTGCGACACAGGCAGCTTTGCTCCCTTGCTTGCTGCCAGGCTCCGCTGTTCAGACGCTCTGGGCAATCCTCGTCCTTCTTCCCCACCCTGCCTTGAGAAAGGTGTCTGGGGTGGCTGCGGCTGCCTATTGGAGACATTTCCCCTGGGAAGCTCCAGGATTTTGGAATCGCTGCAGCAAGAGTGTTGTTTAAACGGGGAAGCCACAAAGGATTCCATGGTGCAGCAAACACCGTCAACAACTTCTCTGGTGAGCCTGGCAAGGGAAGCCTCTGAAAATGCTCCGTCGGAAGCTGCCATTTCCGCCTGCCCCGATTTCTCTTCCTCCCATTTGCCCACTCGGCTGGCTCCTTCAGCAACAGGCTGCTCCTTCCGCCTGGCTGCCGGCCCTGGCTCGGACGCTTTGGGTGTGCTGGACGCCAAACGGTTGCCCAAGCTCTCCAACACGCTCGCTGCAAGCTCTTTGGCCAGCAGGGCAACCTCCTGACAGCAACCTGGAGGAGAAGTCTCCGACGGCTCTGCTCTTCCGGCGCTGCCGCTCATTGTTCCTCTGATCGCCAGGGCAGCCCTCCTTAAAACCCAGGCACACTGATCCCAAGGAGACTTCACCCTCTCAAACACCTCCTCCACCACAGTCTCAGCCACCTCTCCAAGCTTCTGGGCTCCTGCTGCAGGTTGCTGTGCAGAGGCAGCTCGGAACCCGCTGGCTGCATCGCTACTGACCCCCCGGGGCAGCTTGGCACCTTCCTGTCCCAGCTCAGCTTGGGAGCAGGTTTGGCCCTCGTCGCAGGCTGCTTTCACTCTTCTGCATCGCCCCGATTTCAGGGAGTCCTTTCTGCTCTTGGGTGGAGGTGAGCAAGATGGCTTCCGAGGGCGCAGCAGCCACTCTGCCAGGCAAGATGTGTTGCTCGCTACCAGCGGCTTGGGGACGTCCTTTAATTTGGGCAGCTCTTCCCGAAGCCTTTCCTGAAAGGAGACAGCAGGTTGTGGCTCGCTGTTGCCTGGACAAGCGCTCACGCCCCTGCGCGCTGAGGCTTCACGCGGGCCCGGGCCAGCGCTCTGCTTCAGCCACGCGTCGCGGGCAGACGAGAAGGGCTTCCCTCCGGCCTCCCCGTGCTTCACGTGACCGTCCTGCCCGTGCCCGCCCCAGCACCCTGCGCTAGCTCGGCTCCGAGCCGGCTGGTCCTGGCCCCGCCACAACGCCCGGCCCAGCAGCACAGCCCTCGCCTCTTCTGCGCCGACCGCCTCCCCGAGATGCGGCAAGTAAAGCCCCAGCCCTCGGCAGCGCGCCGCCGGCCGCTGCCCGCCAACACTGAGCTTTGCCTACCTCTTCTCGCCTCGACCTTCTCTCTGCCTCCAGCTTGAGCCTGGCCAGGTACTCCCTGTACTCATTGAACTCCTTCAGAGTGCAAACCACCTGCGGAGAGACGAGGGCAGAAATGCCCCGAGTGCTGTCAAGCCAGCTACGCAGACTGCCTTCCCCGAAACGGCCCGAACCCAGCGGTTCGGAGGGCAGCTGCTCCCCTGCACACCCGCCCTCTGCGCTCGGGGAACCCCGCTCGGAGGGAAGCCTTTTTACCAGTCCGACGACGTCCAAACCTACTTTGCCGTCGGCGGTGACGTAACCCCCTCTCTTCAGCCTCCGGATGTTGACTTTGCGCTTGTGGTACACCCGCAGGTGCGGGTCATGCAGGCTGTTGTACTCTGTGCGCGTTAGGCGACAGTAGGGATCTCCCAGGTCAAAGTAGCACGAGGGCCGGTGAAGCTGTAAGAGGGATGTTCCGGACTAGGAACGGGGCAGCAGAGCGCAGCAGAGATGAACGCACCCCCGAGCTCCTCCCTCGCGCAGGGCGGCATTTCCAAACCTCCGAGGTACAGGCTAATCCCGGGCTTACTTCCCACCCAGAGGAAAGGTCTCTCTACTTCCGAGACTCTCCAACGGAAAAGCGGCCCTGTGCCCCCATCCTCCGTCTGGGGGCTGTCTACTGTTGCTGTAGCAATACAAGGAGCTGCGTACTGCGGGCGTGAGAGGGCTGTGCCCGGCGCTGCAGCTGGAAGGAGCTAAGCTGAAGCAGTGCCTACAGCCGGGTCTTTTCCTCGGGCAATTCAGTCCGATTGCAAAATGGGAGGTGCCACAAGCCGCCCTTGTGGAAAGGGAAAGGTAGTGGGAAGAGCTGACTCCAACACTCTTCTCCATCCACCTCTGGCCAGCCTGGAACTACGGGCAAGTCCTCCTTCCTCTCGGCACCACGGAGCCAGGCGCTTCCCTCGGCTCCCCAGCCCTGTCCGACGCAAGGGCTGCAGCTGCCGCTGTACGGCAGGTGGCCACGAGGGCTTCTCTGCGTGACGGGGACCCCGCCAAAGAGCAGAGCTTTTCTACCCCTTTCTACTGCCTTTACCTTTTCCCCCAGCTTTGCCCTGCAGAAGACAGGCTTGCAGCCGGGCGGCATCGGGACCTTGAACCCGAGGGGGAGGTCCAGCAGCCTAGGGTCCATCAGCCCAGCAGCTCCTTCTCCCGGGTCCCGTCTTCTGTGCCCGCACTAGGAAGACAGAGACAATCAGGCGCTAGCTCAACAGGCCTCCTGCACGGCCCTTGCAAGACAGAGCACGTCCCCAGGGCCCGGAGCAGCCCCCCCATGGCGCAGGCTCCCTGGCCCAGCCCCCTCCAGCGGCCCGCTGCTCACCTCTCTCCCCTTCCCTGGTACGCTCGGCATTGCGTCTGCCTTTCGGACGCCAGCAGCGACACGGCGCTCCATGGCCTCTTCCAAGAGCTCTCCTGGAGCTGCGACCCTGCGCTGGCACCTCTCGCTCCAGAGGCACCCAGCTGCGGCCGCCCCAGCCGGTCCCCCAGCCAGCAGCTATAGAGCGCAATCGCGCATCGTTCCATCATCGCGTTGCCACGTCGCCACATTGTCACCTCACTGGGTTGCCGAGACGCCGCCCGGCTGCTGTCCACCGGGCGGTGGGGCGGGCCCGCCTGGAGGCCTGTTTGGACAGGCCCGAGGGCCACCCGCTCTTGCTGACTGGGCTTTGAGAGGCCATCTCCACAGGCCCCTTCCCACCTCGACTGTTCCGTGCTTCGGTGAAGCCAAGCCGGCATCCTCGCCCACTGGCAGGAGACGCAAGGGACTGCCGCACCAAAGGTGCTCGGGCTTGGCTCGGGTTTACCCCCTTTTCCTTTTCCGACCTCTTCCCTGTCACGGGCAAAGCAGCCTCAAGTCGGGGACTTGCACTGAAGAAGCGGATGCAAACTGACCAGAATAAATGTAAGCTGGGAATGAGAAGGAAAAAAAATACATCCATGAACGACCTCTCCAACGGGAGCAGCGGGAAAAGCAACTCAGTGAGATTTAAGGCAGATTTTCATCATTCTGTAAAAGGGACTGCTCTACCTGCGGCATGCATAGCGCTGATGAGTCACTTCCAATGTGTCCACACTCGCCCGTGTCTCTGTGAATCACCAAACATCACCATAGTCAAGTCACCTGTTTAGGGCCCCTGCATTGCTTCTAGCCCGAGTCCCTCAGCTTTAGCTGAAAACCAGCATCGAACAAAAACGGTTCTGAAAATAGCCTAAAGCACGCTTAATGCTTTAGGAGAAATCCGAGCTGTAGCCGCAACTAACGTTAACATCGCGGCTCCAAAAGCAGGTGTGAAGGGAAGCTACAGCTCTTCTGCAAGAGCTCTAGCCTTAGCTTCTACTCACCGGTCAGTGGCAGTCTTCGTTGCCAGGAAATGACGGCGGAAGGTTACCGCCTGGCACCACAGGCCGAGGAGACGGTCATCTTCACCCCTTAAGTAGCTGTCATAAAGCTGAACGTGCAAAGACAAAAAGAAATGCCAAGTCAGCCTTCGCTGCCACTGCACAAGTCTCTCTACACAGGAGAGACTACAGCCACCATCCCCAGGTCTCCTTTAGCAACCACTGCAACAGGGGCATCAAGGGCTCAGGAGCCACCACAGAAGCATCCTCAGCAGACCTGCCACCTGACTGCCAAGAAGGGAACGTCCACGCTCCTCCTGCAGGAGTGGACGGCAGCAAAGCAAACTGATCACGATTCCTCCTCTCGCCTTGCCGAGGTGTCCAGCGGTCGTGGTGGAGGAAGACAAAAACAAGCCCCTCCGAGACCCGCGTCAGATTTCCTGCCAACAGGCTGTTACGGGAGGTAAGGGAGGCCTGCCTTGTTCTTCTGCTGGCTCCTCTGAACCTCAAAGCACACAGTCCTCTCTGGTCTCCACTGCTCTAGATGGACACTCCAGGACTATTAAAAAGACGAGCGGTCCTCTGTGACTGCCCTGCAGTGCCCAGCAACAGCAAGCATTTGCCTCCAAGACCGAGCAGTACGCTCACAGCAGGTGGGCATCTTCCATCACCACAATTTGCTGACACTCCTCCATCTCACACCCCTGGCTTCTGCTCGTCAACACCAACACAGCCTCAACAGAGCCACAACCTTCCCACAGCAAGGCCTCTAGGCCACAAATAAAACGCACTCGCATTCCGCCCTGGCATCGCCCGTGACGCTCCCGTAGCCGCTCCTTACCTCACGTTCAGCGCGCCATTCACTCTCCCTCAATTCCAGCTCCTGCCGGGCCCTCATCCAATCCGCCGTCAGTTCTCCAACATCTTCTCTGAGGGCTGAATTAACCTCATTCGCTTTATCGAGGTGCTCCCGCAGGACAGTGTTCACTTTGGCCAGGAAAACCTTGGAAAGGGAGAAACAGCAATGAGGCCTCTGAACAACTGCTATCCACAAGCAGCATCCCCGTCATTTCCCAGCTCCCTCCACACAGACTTTGTTGTCAAACCGAGAGGCAGTAGAAGTGCTTTCTAGCATTAACTGAGAGCTCTCTGTGAGGGCAAACTCATTTGCTTAGGCTGGAAAGGGTCCTTTGGAGGTCGCCCGGAATAGCCCCCCGCCCAAAACAGAGCTGTTCGGCACACACTCCTAGGACTGCCCCACGGAAAACAGACTGTGGACCTTTCTCCTTTCAAAGCCGCTTGCCCAGCCGCTTCCCCTGGGGTGACCAGGTAGCACTGACGGGTTTCCCCTCACTTCCACAAGCATCCAGGGTACCAAGTACCACTCCTTCCTGGTACCTTTGCTGCTCCTCTTCCCACTGAAGCAGTGCTTTCTCCAGGCTGTGCTCTTCGGCGGCTTCCCACCTGCCTGCAAGGGAGCCCTGAAGGAGAAAGGACATGTTTAGTCAAATTCTCCTGTTCCCTTCGCTCCTGTCAGCACCCATCGCTTTCCCCTCCCTTTGCTAGCTATCATCTCAGGAGCTCGGGGCTCCTTCCCGGCGTAACGGTGTCGTGACTACGGACAGGAAGGGAGGGGAGGGGCGTTACTAGCTAATGGCAGCAGCTCTCCTCAGTCTCCCACTGTTGCACTCTCACAGCGAGGCATCCTCAGCTCATGACCGCGAGCGCTCACTTCGACCCGAAGCCCGGGAACGCTCTCCCACTCTCCTGCCCTTCGTTCCCTGGGTTCACTTTAGCCGTGAAGCGGAAAGAAAAGCGCAGAGCCGGCTCTGCATGTCGAACGCCAGCATTCTCGCCTTCCAACGTGCCATGTTTCAAGCGGCTCAACTCGGGGACTTGTGCTGATTGGGATTTTTGACCCATTGCTGTTAACATCTACTTCCTGATTTGTGTCTTTAGAGAAAAGAAGACAGAGGGAGGCCAGGCATGGCACAGCAGAACTCCCTGTGCACTCGATGCCAGGGTATCGGAAAAGGAGAAGGTTCTAGTTACACTAAGAACCCCTTCAAAGGTTTGTCAGACCTCTGCAGTTCAATCATTCCTAAAATAAAGACTATTTCATAATTGTAGTGTGTTAGGTATCAGTAAAGATCAGGGGAAGGATCTGATGGCTACACATCAGCTGGGATAGCCTGTGATGCTGTGAGCATGGTGACATCCCTGCAAAGACATCCACTGAATTTTACAGCAGAGAATTTCAGGAGCTCAGCGAGCAGTAAATCAACACAACATGACAAAAGAAAGAGAAAAAGAAAAACGTTGTTAAAACTTCATCCTGGAATTTGAAAGGGATACGGCTGTTAGGTGCCAATCCTCTGTGACACTCCCTGGCAATCACACACACTCTCTCCTGGAAGATCTGAACGTCCCAAACGCACGTGCTGCATTACACATTCAATGTCTGCGCAAACCTATATCGCTCATGTGAACTGCAGACCTGATGAGAATGGAGATGTGTAAAATTCCAAGCGCATAACAACGCCCCCAGAAATTTCTGCAGTGAAACCCACCCTTGAATTGTTACTACCTCCCGCATTCCCCTTTGAATCTTTCCTGCTCATCACACTTTGTGATAGCGCTGTCCCAAACATGGAGTCATATAGCCGGTGCGCAACACGCCAATATACACACAGAGTTATTTTATTTATAGCATATTTGCGCAGATACGGGTGCTAGGTGGTATTCTACAAAGCTAGCACCCCACACAGAGGAATTACCACATATTTATCCTGTTACATTATCCTGTTATCAGCAAAAACAACAGAGAACCCACCAAGGTTAAATTCACTGGCTGGTAATTACCACATTGCCCGTTACTGGTTACACATACTCAAATTGGTGCGCATGGTCCTAGAAAGAGTAGGGGGGTAATTCACAGAGTCCCTCACTTGACTCGGTGGTCACGATCTCCCTCTGCCACCTTTACCTTTATCCCAATTACTGTGGATTCTGCTGACCTCATGACAGTTACGTTTTTCAAGAGTGCGGGAACAGCTAAGTCTTCACGGTTTACTGCTTAAGTACAAACACTTCTTCGTCTTCTTGACCACCAGGATCTGGTTTCATTCTAATGTTGTAACCTTTATGGTATTGTTAACTCCTACCCACCTGCACACTAGAGCCTCCCATTTGCCTCAGGTAACTACTATTATGGATTCTCCCAAATGACTGGATGAGTCGCAAAACTAGATTGCCTTCACACACAGTGAGCATTAAACAAATTGAAACCACTGCCAAGACTTTTGCTTTCCCAACACTAAAACAATTGGCCTTGTAGACATTCAACATCTACATAAGCAAATTGCATTTTAAAAGTCCCTGGTCAATCGAAGCTTGAGTTCTCCAGATGGCGTGGAGGTTCACGTTTCTTGATCTGGTTCTGGTGCCCTTTTCACTCGTGTGTAGTGTATCCAGGAATCAATCCCCTCTACTTTGACTGCAGTATAAGTCTTTAATAGTACAGTATAAGGTCCTTTCCACTTCTCCTTTAGTGGTTCATCTTTCCAGGTCTGTAGGTAAACGGTGTCTCCTGGTTGGAATGGGTGAACTGGTGTATCCAATGGAAGAGAAACCTTTTGATTTAGGTACCCGTGCAGTGAAGATAAAGTCTGTGAAAGAGAAATCAAATATTCTTAACGTTGGTCTGTCCTTTTATATGCATTTGGTCTCCCCTGATGGTCAGAAGATTCGCCTTCCCATATACAATCTCAAAGGGACTTACTCTTTCCTTAACCCTAGGGCTTATTCAAATTTGCAACAGAGCTAAGGGTAAGGCCTCTGTCCGCTTAAGGTGGGCTTCCTGACAAAGTTTTGCAACTTGTCTTTTGAAAGTCTGATTCATTCTTTCTACTTTCCCACTAGACTCTGGCCACCAAGGGGTGTGCAACTCCCACTTAATTTGTAAAAACTTGCACTACTTCTGCAGTAGAATAAAGCCCAATTTCAGAAGAGATACCTTCTGGAATACCAAATCTAGGTATAATTTCTTTTAACAAAATCCTAATCGGTTCTCTAGCTTTGTTGGTACAGCAAGGAAAAGCCTCTGGCCAACCAGAGAAGGTATCTACTAATACCAATAGATACTTATATCGGTTACATCTAGGTAATTCTGAAAAGTCTGTTTGCCAGTATTACCCAGGAGTTATTCCTTGTTTCACACTTCCTCCTATAATCTTTTCCCCAATTTTGGGTTATTGGTACGGCAGATAGTACATTTCTTCACTACAACGGCTGCTACAATCTGCGTTTTCAGTCAAAAAAAATTTCTCTTAGCAGTTATTATCAGCGCATCTGCTCCTGTATGTGTTTCTTGGTGTAGTCTTTTAAGCAGATTTTCCACCATTTTCTCAGGGACCAAGAACTGTTTTAGTGGTGTTACCTACCATCCTTGATCATTTTTGGTGCAGTCTAATTGTTATGCCAGTTGGTTTTCTTTCTCAATGTATTTTGGTGGCAGCAATTCTAAACAAGACCCTGAATTAAAGCTCCTTCTAGGTTTGAGTCTTTTAGGGCTGGCTCTCTAGCTAGCCAATCTGCTTTCTTATTTCCTTTTATAATTTCATTATTTCCCTTTTGGTGGGCTCTACAATGCATTATTGCAACCTCTTTTGGTTGGAGGACTGCTTGTGATAGCCTCATAATTTCTATTCCATATTTTATGAGAGTCCCCGGTGAGTTTAATAGCCAAATTGCCCCATGTACATGTACCACTCCAAATGCGTATTTGGAATCAATATATATATCCGTGTTCTTTCCGCAACTTAGTTCCAGTCTCGAGGAACTTATAATTAATAGCTAAATTAATAGGAAATAAATTAATAGCTCAAGGCTATTAATTCTGCCTTTTGAGCGGATGTATGACTAGGCAGTGCTTTGGTTTCTCATGTCTGGGTATTGGTTACCACTGTGTATCCAGCTCTTCGTTTTCCTTCCCTCGTGTAGCTGCTGCCACCAGTGAAGAGCTCCACTTCCGCGTCAGGCAGGGGTTCATCCCGTAGGTCTGGTCTGCTGGAATACACTTGTTCAATAGTGGTTAGACAATCATGTTGCAGTTCATCAGACTCAGAGATTGGGAGTAAGGTGGCAGGATTCAAGGTGGAAGTCAAAGAAAGTGTGACATCACCTTCTTCTAATAACACAACTTGATATTTAGCTAATCAATTTGGGGAAATCCAGTGGTGTCCTTTATTTTCAAGGAGGGATCATACAGCATGAAGCACAAGCACAGTAATGGGTTGCCCCAGTGTCAGTTTTCAAGATTCTACAATTCGGGTTACAGTTGCTACTACTGCCCTCAAGCAGGTAGGCCAACCTTTCCTGACCTCATCCACTTGTTTGGAAAAGTACCCCACTGGTCTCTTCCAGACTCCCAGGTTTTGTGTTAGTGCTCCCAATGCTATCTGTTGTCTCTCATGTACATATAATTGAGAGGGTTTTCTTAAATTCGGTAGTCCCAAGGCAGGGGCTTCCATCAGTTTTCTCTTAATTTCATCAAAGCTTTCATGGCATTTTGCTGTCCATTCTAAGATCCCTCCAAGTCCTTTTATAGCAGCATACAACGGCTTGGCAATTAGTCTGAAATTAGGAATCCGTAGCCAAGCCCATCCGGCCATTCCTAAAAATCCCCTTCATTGTTTCTTTGATGCAGGTACTGCAATCCTACAAATAGCCGCCTTCCTTTTGGTACTTAATTCTCTTTTTTCTTTTGTAACCTCAAATCCCATATGCTGGACTCTTTCTTTTCCGATGGGGTTTTTTTCTTGGACACTCGGTAGCTGGCTAAACTGTGCCATTGCTCTAGTTCTTTTGCCAATGCATTACCAAACAGTGTGGGGCTAATTTTGAACCCTTGAGGGAGGACCGCCCAGCAGAGTTGCATTTTCTGTCCTGTGGTCAGGTTTTCCCATTTAAAAGCAAAAATGGTCTGGCTCTGTTAGTTCACAGGTATACAAAAGAAAGCATCTTTCAAGTCCGATACGGTAAAGTAGGTATCACTATCAGGATTGAGGCGAGGAGGGTATATGGATTTGGAACCATAGGGGCACGTCTGTAACTCTTGCATTAACCTCTCGTAGATCCTGTATCAACCTATATTCATGAGAGTGAGGTTTCTTTACAGTCAGAATTGGGGTGTTAAACATTGACTGACATTCCCCAAATTGTCTATGTTCTAAGAAGGAATTGTTTATAGGCTCCAGTCCCCTCCAAACTTCCCATTTAATAGGATATTGCTCCTTTCTTACCGTCTGGGCTCCTGGTTTTAGCTCAATCTTGACCGGAGTCACATTCTTTGCTTGTCCTGGCGTTCTCGAAGCCCATACTAAAGGTATCACCGCATCCAGAATGCCTCCTTCATCTGGAATGCCTCCTTCTTCCACATCATTATTCTCAGTTAACAAACACATCTGGGCCCTCCATGCATTCTCTGGAGGAATACGTAACTGAACAGAATCCTTAGAGAAGGTTAATTGTGCATTTAACTTACAAAGTAAATCTCATCTGAGTAATGGTAAAGGACATTCTGGCATATAGAGGAATTTAAGTGTCATCCCCAACTGAGAGCTCCATAGGCTGTAAACATGGTCTGGAAGTTCTTTTCCCTGTCACACCAACAAGGCTTATCTTAGTCTTGCTTAATGGTCCCTTACAACTAGTCACTACAGAATGGGTGGCCCCACGATCAAACAGAAAATCTATTATTTCATTCCCCAGCTTAACTAGAACCAGAGGATCGGCTGGGGAAACTTTAATAGATTCCTCTGGTCCCCTTCAATCTAATGCAATCTCTGTCATTACCCCAACAGCTTCCCCCGTTTCCCTCTTTTCTCCATTCAAAAGACGTGGACATTCTTTCTCCCAGTGACCCTCCTGTTGACAATGGGCACATTGATTTGTTTTTAGAGGGGTTTCACAGTGGCCTCCGCTACTACCTCCACAACCCTTACCTCTACCTCTGAACCCTCCCCATACACTTCCTCTGCCTCTTCCTCTGACATCGTTTCCATTTATTGCTGCTGCCAGCAAAGATACTTGCAACCTCATTCTGCTGTTTTTCCTTTTTTTTTTCCTCCTCCCAATCGTTATACGCTTTATATGCCATTTCTATCACTTGCAAAATCGACATTCCCCCAGCCCCCTCAACTTTCTGCAACTTTCTCCTTGTATCCTGAGTCGACTGCCCAATGAACATTTTGAACATATTGAACATCCTCTGATTTACCGCATTGTCCAGATTCAAGCCCATCCATTTTCTAACTACTTCACCTAATCTCTCGTAAAAGGCCGATGGATTTTCACTGGGGCCCTGTCTCACCTCTGTCCTGGTTTTGGCTGAGATAGAGTTACTTTTCTTCCTTGTAGTTGGTATAGTGCTGTGGTTTGTATTTGGGACAAAACCAATGTTGATAAAGTACTCACGTCCCCAGCCAGCGCCAAGCAGTCAAGGACTGTCCAGCCTCCCACGCCGGCCTGCCAGCGAGAAGGGGGCGTGCACAAGAAGCTGGGAGGAGGCACATTTTTCGGTTTTGGTACTCCATGCAGGACCCCATATAATATTAACTGTTGGTATTGCCTCAGCTGGGCTCTCCCCGCCTCTATTAAGATCCCACTCTGGATCTTTTCTAGGAGGCAAATAAACCCCAGGGTCCTCCTGTTGATTTCTTTTCCCACCCTCTTCCCTGGCTTTTATTATCATTCTTTTTTCCTCTGCTGTAAAGAAAGCGGTTGTACACCTCCCAGGCTAGGATTGTAAGTCAGTCTCTAAAAGCCAGTGCATTCCTTCAGGATTTTCTCTGTACAAACCAACAGTTTCCAATTAAACAGGTCAGAGGTAGCGAACAGAACATGTACAAAAACTGGCAATCGCTCAGTCCCACTGCTTGTCTCCAGGGAGCCTCAATAACTGGCTGCGTGTGCCCTCTAGTCTGACTGGAAATGGGGCTGACATTCTCATCACCCGATTGTGAATTAGAATCAATTGGCAATTGTCCCACGCTATTTTTCAATACAGGTGGGGCTGCTGGGACTAACAGTTGTACATCCCTCTGTTCTTTTTCATCTGCAATTTTTTATTATCACAGCCTAGGCTACAACCGCTCTTTTTTTTTTTCTAATCAGAAGCTGTATACATCACTAGGTCAGTTGTTAGTTTACATTTTTTCTGAATATCAGGATTTCTGCACAGAATCATAAAAGCATCAACATACAAAACTTCATCCCATTTTCCCAAGTTGATGACAAAACAACATTAACTGCAATATAGTGTTATACTTCAAAAGCCCATTTTCAGGCCATCTTTCACCATCTTCCAATTGATATTGTGGCCACCATTGGTTACAATACCATTTTAATTTATCTTTAGTCATTGGTCCCCTCCAAATTTATTCCAATTCTTTAGGATGCATCCTAAGAGAGAAAAAAGAGGAGCTTTTTAGAAAGATAGTACTTACCCATTTCGGTACTGAGAAAAATTTCCTAAGCCAACGTTTCATACGCAAAAACTCCAAATACAAAACGAGGGATCTCTTCCCTATGTTACAATGTGTGGAAACAAAACTATGCTACTGCTGCGTATCTTCTCCGAAGCGTCTTATGCAGAGCTTATACAAATAACAACTTCAACTTCTTCCTTAAGAACCGGTGTGCAACGCGCCAATATACACACAGCGCAGAGGTGTTCTGTTATTGCGTCTTTGTGCAGATATGGGTGCTGGCGGTATTCCACAAAGCTAGCAGCCCACACAAAGGAACTACTACGTATTTATCTTGTTACTTGATTAGTAAAAACCCACCTAAACCTATGCTCACTGGCTAGTGATTACCGTAACACTTGCTACTGGTCAGTTATCTTTCAATTAGCCTCGCTTGCTATGTCAATCAGCACGCGTGCTCTTGGCAGGTGGGGGGGCAATTTGCACAGTCCCTCAGTTGAGTCAGTGGCTGCGATCTCCGCCTGCCGCCTTTACCTTTCCCCCACTTATGGTGGATTCTGATGATTTCATACCAGCGCTTCCTTGTGGCAAGATGTTTCCTTCATCAATCCCTGAAGTCCCTCTTTCCAGTTCCTCCTCCAGAGGCTGGTGGTTAGTAAGGCACGCCAGAAGTAACCCGGCCTCCTGTTTCACAGGATACTTAGTGAAAAGTCTAATTTTCTGCTGTACACCAACTTCATACCTCTTCCTAGAGGCCATTTCTTCACCAGGAACAGTCAAACACATCCTTGCAGGAGTGGGCAACACCAGGTTGGACTGTTGGGACTGTTTGCAAGCCCGGTGGTTGGTACGGCTGTCGTGCTGCGGCTTTAACGGCAATATCTGTTAGACCATTTCTTAACTCTTCTTTTGTCCTTCTGTGGGTGTGGGCTGGCTGATGAATGACAGCAAGTTTCTCTGGAATTGTACAGCTTTTAACAGTTCAGTAATGTGAAGAGCATTGGATGTTTCACTTCCACTAGTATAAACCCACACAGCCTCCATAACTGCCTAGTAGCATGGCATACTCCAAATGCATGCTGAGAATCAGTACAAATATTCACAGTCTTTTCTTTGGCCAGCTGATAGACCTCTGTTAATGCCATTAATTCTGCTGCTTGTGCACTCAGCTTCAGACTGAGTGGTGAAGTCTCCACTACTCCATTCTCCGTAGTTATTGAATAACCCATAACACACTTGCCATTCAGATAATATGAAGACCCACTTACTTACAAATAGTTCCAGATTGGGATCTAGAAATGGCACATCTGTTAAATGTCCTCGAGCCTTTTCAGCTTCACGGCTTGTTACTATATAGTCATGATAGGAGTTCCTTCCCCAGGTAAAGGAGCAGAATAGCAGGGTCCAGTGTATTACACTGCTTAAGTTCTATGTTTTTCATTGTTAGAATCAGCTCATAGTGGTGTATTTGCTGTGGTGACATTGCCTGCTTATACCATTGGAGGATGTCCAAGCACCAGTTTCCACTCTGTTCAACTAGGAGTGCTGCAGCAGCGATTGCACAGATGCAGGCAACGGATCCTTGAGCTACGGGGACTGGCTGAGTCGAATAATATGCAATTAGATGCTATCATTCCCCAAAAGCTTTGAATTAACATCCCTGAGGATGGGGGGGGATGTTTTTCTGGATTTTAGTAAGGCTTCTGACACTGTCCCTCACAGCAACCTTCTGGACAAGCTGTCCATCTGTGGGATGAGCAGGTTTATGGTGCGGTGGGCGAAGAACCGGCTGAAGGGCAGGGCCTGAAGTGTTGAGGTGAATGGGGCTACATCTGGCTGGCGGCCGGTCACCAGCTGTGTCCTTCAGGGCTCAATCCTGGGGCCAGTTCTGTTCAATATTTCTATCAATGATCTGGATGGAGGAGTGGAATGCACCATTAGCGAGTTTGCTGAGGATACGAAACTGGGATGTGCTGTTGACTCTCTTGAGGGACAAGATGCCTTGCAGAGGAATCCAGATAGACTGGCGCATTGGGCAGGGACATCTTTGACTGTATCAGGTTGCTCAGAGCCCCGTCCAACCTGACCTGGGATGTTTCCAGGGATGGGGCATCTACCATCTCTCTGGGCAACCTGGGCCAGTGCTTCACTGCCCTCATTGTCAAAAATTTCTGCCTTACATCTAGCCTAAATCTACCCTCTTTCAGTTTAAAACCATTACCCCTTGTCCTACCACTACAGGCTCTGCTAAAAGGTCTGTCCCCAGCTTTCTCAGAAGCCCCCTTTAAGCCCTGGCAGGCTGCAATAAGGTCTCCCCGGAGCCTTCTCTGCTCCAGCCCGAAGCACCCCAGCTCGCTCAGCCTGTCCTCACAGCAGAGCTGTGCCACCCCTCTGAGCACGTTTGTGGCCTCCTCTGGCCTCGCTCCAACAAGTCTCTGTGTCTCCTGTGCTGAGGGCTCCAGAGCTGGACGCAGCACTGCAGGGGGGTCTCCCCAGAGCGGGGCAGAGGGGCAGAATCCCCTCCCTTGCCCTGCTGGCCATGTGGCTTTGGGTGCAGCCCAGGCCCTGGCTGGCCTTCTGGGCTACGGGCACATCGCCGGCTCATGTCCAGCTTTTCATGGGGTCTGACACAGCCCTTGGGTCTCTCTGAGATAGCACAGAAATCCATGCTTCCACCTGGCTGCACATCTCAGAAGCACCCCACTTCCTTTCAGACTGCGACGGCTTCAAGGCAGGACCCCCGGCCAACAAACTGCCAGCCCCACTTTTCCTCTTCTCAGGGCTCGTCATGGGGTGTACACGGCTGGCCTCCTGCACCGGGGGCTTCTACACACACGTCTGCTGAAGACCATCAGACCGTTACCAACGACGCCGTGAGGCAGCCGCAGCAGCGAGCGGCACCCCCGAACACGGCCCGGCCCGACCCGGCCCGGCCCGGCCCGCCGGAGGAAGAGGCGGGGCGGCGGCGGCGGCTGCCTTCCACTTCCGGCCTCCGCGCGCAGGCGCCGCTGGGCCGGAGCGCTGGCGGGAGCCCCGCCGCGCTGCCATGGCGCCGAGGCGGCGCCGGGGCCTGGCCGCGGCGGGCTCCCTGCTGCCGCTGCTCTGCGCCCTGCTCCGCGCCGCCGCCGACACCAGCACCGGCCGGGTCGGTCTGGGAGCGGGAGGGGCGCCGGGCGGGGCGTCGAGCGGGGCCGGGCCGGGCGGTTCTGTGAGGCGGCGGGGCCGGTGGTGCCGCAGCTGGGACCGGGGTACCGTGGGGCGGGAGGGCCGGGGCCGGGTTGTGCGCTGGAAAGCTGGGCGGGCAGCGGCTCCTCGGCGCCCGGCTCCAGCCCCGTCGCCGCCCGCCAGAAGCCTTCGTGCATCGGCTGTGGGCCCTCGTCCTGCCGCGCTCCGAGGCGGCCGGTCTTGGTTGCTGCTGCCGGGCCGGGCTGGGCTCAGGTGTGCGGCCGCTGGCAGCCGTTCTGCTGTGCCTGGGCAGGTTGGGAACCGGCAGGCGAAGGCAGTCGTGCCCCTCCTGTGTGCTGCTGAGCATCAGCGTCCCGGGAGGAGCTTTGGTTGGTGCGTGTGCGTTGTGTCGTGGCCCTTTTCCTTCGCCCGCTGCCGCGTCCGAGCCTGGCCGGGGGGGAAGGGGATACGCGAGGGTAGCCCAGCCCCTGTCAGAACTGTTTTGGTTAGCGTGCTCTGCCCTTGCTGCTCAAGGACAGCTTGTTTTGGTCAGACCGAAGGTCCGCGTGTTCCAGCACGCTGTTTGTCAGAGGCCAGTGCTAGGTGCCAAGGCAGTGGTAGCAAATGTCCAGTCTCCAAGTAGTTTTGTAGCTCAGGTTTGTCTTGAGCCATTGGTGATGTCCGTCTTGAATAGCTCTGTATGTCCATTTACTTGGTGAACTTTAACGTGCCTGGCCCAGATGCTGCCTTACACCTTTTTTCTCCTGGTTTGGAAGCAAGGCCTTCCTGTCTTGCCAAGGGATTCTGGTATCTTCTTGTTGTCACAGAGAAATGGGGATTGTTCTCCCTCTTGAGCTCCTCCTGACGTGAGCCTCTCTCCCGCTGCTGTGTTATGCTGAGGGAAAGTCGTGCATCTCCCCTCCCCGCTGCTCTGAGTGATCAGGCTGCCAGTGTGAGAGCAGCGCGCACAGATGGTTCGTCAGTGTTTGTGTCCTGTGGGTCAGAGGGAATGTCCTCATGGCTGGAAAAATCTTAGAGGATATATGTCGATCTCATAGTAATCCTTGTCCAAGTATTGAATCGGAGGGCTGGGGTGTTGGCCAGAAGAAAGAAAGTGAAAACAGTTGAAAAGTTATGGTGGAAAGTTTATGAAAGCAAGCGTTCATTCGGGTTTTATTGGCATTTGCTCATAATAGCGAATTAATCCTTTTTCTTGTGGTATCAAAGTGAAGGTGTGGGGCGGGAAGAGAGGGGAGGGGAAAAAAAAATCCTGAATTAATGGGCGTTTTTGAAAACGCTGTTCTTAGCCTTTTGACAAATTTGACATGTGGTTTTATCTAGGGCTGCATTTTGTGGGGGCGGCGGGGAAAAGGGGCAAAGCTCCTTGAGGAGAGTTGGCTATTTTCCTGTTCTGACAATTTGCTAGATACCTGCTATTAGTAGAGGAAAAGTGCATCTAACCAGAGTCCCTGCAAACCTTCTGAGTGTGTTTTTTGGTTGTTTTGTTTCTTTTTTTGAAAGAAATACTCCTGTGCTTAGTGCAAGTGTAAAGCTGAACCTGTGTTTGCAGGGATTGCCCAGGGCCGTTAAGCCGTTTGCTTGGAGTGGTGGTCCAGAGGCAGCAGTAGGTGGTCGGCAGTGGGTTATTGGGAGCATGCTGCTGTGGGGACTGAGAAATCTCACAATTGCAAGGCAACAGAGTGCACAGGAGGTCTCTGGAACAAGGACAGGGCTTCTTGGGCATTTCTGATGTCTGCCCCAGTTACTCAGTAGGGATGGCGGCTGTTTTTAATAGGCAGGTCTGCATGCCTCCATCACCCTGGGGACCTCAGCGCTGCTTGACTGGCCCAAATTACTAGTTTCAGTGAAGTTACCTCCACTGAAAGCAAATGGTGGCATCATCCCAGTGTGAAGGGGTCTGTCCTGAATACTACGGCGTGTTTGGGCCGTGCAGAGAGATCTCTTAGGTTGCGTGATAAAAAGCTCATCTGCACACCCACAGAGGAGCATGGAGAGGCAACGGCAGGTGAGGGAGCCCAAATAAATCCCCTGCCCCGGCACAGTGGTGCACAGAAACCCAAAGTGCAGACTTGGAGGAAGGGGCAGCCTTTTCTAGGCTCCTGCAAGGGCTGTGCCAGGGAGCTGCAGGCCCAGTGCCCAGGGCTGACATGACTCAAGATGGATCAACAAAAAACCCAATAAAATAAATCTAAAGGATATACATTATCCACAGTCCTACAGAGACACCTACGTCTACTCAGTAGCACCAAGAATCTGTTGTGGGTGTAATTAAAAGCAGTTAAAACTCGGGAGCTGCCACCGCTCCATGCTCCCAGGTTGGCCTCATCCTCTACCAAAATCCCTTTCCACGTCTTCAGACTGGCCCCAGAACAAGGTCTGAGTTTTGAAATGCTGCCCAAGCCCCCTCTGCAATGGGACTGGGACCCCAGGCTCTGCCCTAAGCCTTTCCACCTGTGCCCAGCTCATGTTATTTCTGCGGTGAGGTCTATGGTGGGTTCCCACTGCAAGAGCAGGCGTCCCACACTGAGGAAGCCCCTGGCCTGAGGCAGCAGCTTAGAAGAGGATGCGGCAGGGGAGGTGGCTTTGTATACAAGCCCTGTGGCTACAGGGATGTAATATTAGCATGTGATCATGCGTTTCCCTCCAAAGCTAGACAAGAACATTTTGTCCATTGGCCACCTATTCCCATAGCTGGGTTACCCAAAGAGCAGCTCGTGTTCCGGAGACAGAAACTGTTGGAGCTCTTCTACATGACAGGCCCTCTGTCTCCTCAGGGCACAAGGCAGTTGCTGCTTTAACAGCCAGGACATCCTTCTCAGCCCATTCTCGGGCTAATTAAGAGGCTTTTCTTTGTGGGATGGAACTGGCTGGTAATTAGAGATGTCCGCCTCTGTTCCTGCTAGATGTGAGAAATGAGGCACAGCCCAGGTGCGCAGGGCCCTCTCTGCCTCTTTTGTATATACACAAACAGTTGCTGCGTAGCTGCCCCGTTCTGCAAACTGCCGTTAGAAACTTGAGGTCCCGCTCTTGCCTGTTTCCCAGTGGCCAGAGCAGCATGCCCTGTGTGTGGTTGTTGTGAGTGTCCAGCCCCTTGAGACTGTTCATCTCCCAAAAATTCTTGTCTGTCCAAGTAAGACTCAAATTAAATACAGTAGGATGGCTCTGCTTGTCTTTCTCCTTCCTCTGCTCTCCTCCTGGTGGGAGGAAGGGACATTAGCAGGTTGGTGAGGGGCATCTGATGTACGATTTAGTCTGTTGCAGAAAATTAGTCTTTCATCAGGTCTCCATCTTGCCAAAGGCGCTGAAGGAGTAATACCTGGCTTTCTCTGGTCTTTGTCTCTGGCACTCTTGCTTAGTATCAAGAGGAGACAATGGACAATGTGAGAATACATTTGTGGATTCACGGAGGCCTTCGTATGCTGCTTGTCCAGCCCTCGGGCTCCTGGGTTCCCCTTGTGTGAGCTTTGTCCAGGATGGGCTCTTCAGAGGACATTTAGGTAGAGAGCTCTCGCCAAGGTGCCTCGCACTCCTCCCTCATCCGGGAACTGCCTGCAAGAAAGCTTGGCCCGTCCGGGCGGGCCTTGAGACAAGCAAGTCTGGGGAACTCATCAGACATTCCCAGCTCACTGGTGATACCGCAGCATCCCAACCAGTGTCTGATTTGCTTTAGGGTAGAGGCAGCAGCAGTTACGTTGCTGCTGCTGATGGAGGCTGGTGTGTCAACAAATGATTAAGGGAAAGGCAAATCAACGTTCCCAGAGGTTCCCTTCATGCTTTTGGCTCCACAGAGCCATCCTCTGGGGATCCTGCTCTCTGCGTGCTGCTCCATCCCTTCACTATCCAAAGGCATTTGCAGTCTTCCGTGTGTTTTTGGAAAAGACCTGGGAGAATTATTTGTGGGAACTCCTTGCCTTATAGTGAAAAATAATGTTCAGTCTCAACTCGGAGAGGATGATGAACTGATTAGTATACAAGCGTCTTTCTGTGGAGAAAACAACTACGTACTGGAGAGATGTGAGAGTCAGTGTATCACTGTAATGGGCACGTATTGAGCTTTATAAGTAATGTAATTACTTCTTTTAACTGCCTTCTTTCTTAGAATACAAATAGTGCGTTTCCAAGCTGGTGTAGAATAGCAGTTGTAGCCGTCAGCGGACACTCCTTAACAGAAGAAATTCATTAATTGTAATAGCAGGAAAACCGAACTAAACATTGTTTAGCCATTTCAGAACGTAAGTGTGGTAAGGCCTCTTGGTTGGGCTGTCCCCGTGGTGGCACTGTGCCGAAGTCTGGAAGCTCACCGCACAGTTGTGGTAGCACACAGGAGAAACGTCCATGGGTTTCTGATCCTTTTTGGCGTCAGTGTGTCTAGCGTTAACGTGAGGAGTGGGACTGGTGAAATCCAAACTACCCTTTTCTGAAGGAATGCTTTGGGTGGTTTCAGGGTGATTTCTAACAGCTCCTTGTTGGGGAATATCCGCAGCTCTTCCCGAGCAAGCAGGGTGACGCTGAACAGCAGCAGCCCCGAGCAGTGGCACAAAAGGGAAGAAAAATGTCTCTTGCTGTGCACCAGGAGTTCAATCCTTAGCTCAAGCCAGCAAAACCTGTGGTTTTGGTCAGTCTGAAAATGATGTTAAAATACACTTCACTCCTCTTCCGGATCTCCTGCATGTCAGGAGAGGTAGCTATATCAATCCACTGACGCCTGCTGTTTGTCAGCCAGCCAGAGCAAGTGGTGCTGTAGTTCACTTACCTTGGATGCTCTCCACCATGTGGCTCAGGCAGACAGATGACTCGTTGCTCAAGAGCTGTCTGTAGCCAACCTGATGGTCATTGCTCATGTCCTTTTTTTTTGTTGTTGTTTTCCTGGGAGGGTGAAGCAAAGTGGGGCCTTAGCTCAACTTTTCCACTTGTTCTAGTTTGACCTTGAGGCCAGTGCTTGGGGCACTGTAAACTGTGGCTGACCCTGATGACTTTCTCCCAGGTCATCATCGAACGCTATAAAGGGGAGAAACAGCTGCCAGTGCTGGACAAGACCAAGTTCCTCGTCCCAGACCATGTCAACATGAGTGAATTGGTCAAAATAATCTGGTGAGTGGGGTGGCCCCGGCTGGCGTGCTGTGAGCCTGTCCTCACCCACAGGCCCTGCACACAGGATGGTGGGGTGAGGGTGAGGCAGAGGCAGCTGATGAGGGTGGTGATGGGGACATGACAACCACAGCATCCTTGTGTTGTGGTACAGTGCTTGGGGGGCTGAGGGGAGGCAGGTTCCTAGCAACTGGTGAGGAACCGTGACGTCTCCCTCATAGGGATGCCCCATGAGCTGATGAGGGGACTCCAATCCCCTTCTTTTATCCTCCAGCTCAGATGGAAGAGGCCCCTCTGCTTTGCCCGTGCCGGCAGCGCTTGGAGAAAGGGGCTTTGCAGAGTCCCGACTCCGGAGGCCTTGGAGCCCCAAGCAGCTCCGCTGGGCTCACAGGCACCATGTCCTGAGCCTGTGGGAGGGCCTGGCCCCATGTGAACAGCATTGCTGGGGGGAGGTGGACGTGCCGTCGCGGTGCCTGCCCCAGGTGGGTTGACTCAGGCCCTCCTGCCCTTGCCCCCACAGGCGTCGCTTGCAGCTGAATCCCACCCAGGCTTTCTTCCTGCTGGTGAACCAGCACAGCATGGTGAGTGTGTCCACCCCCATCTCAGAGATCTACGAGCAGGAGAAGGACGAGGATGGCTTCCTCTACATGGTCTATGCTTCCCAGGAAACCTTTGGCTACTGAGGCCTGCCGGGAGGTGGCGTGTCGAGACAGATGAACTGTGACGCACAGGCCCCCGGCCTTGGAAGACAACACAACCAGAGGGGACTGTGCTGACTCCCTTTCCCTCCCTCCCCTTCCCATCACCCTGTCACCAGAGGCTCGTGGCGTGTGTTGGACTTGCACAGCCCTTCACCTCTGTGTCGATGGGTCCCGCTCCCTCCACGCACGCACACCCATGTGCGCACGTACGTACAGACACCCACGCGCACCCATGGGGCCTCGGCTTCCCATCCCCTGCGTGTAACCTTCGGCTGCTCTCACCGTGCTGTGTATGTGTGTGCGCGCGTCCTTGTAGCCTGCTGCCAGAACGGTTCGGCCGGTGACGGGAGAGAGGACAGGACACTGTCGCCTTCGCTTTCAGCACAGGGAGAGCCGCCTCTCCTCCAAGACACTAGTAAAGGGCAGGAGGTCTGCAGAAGCAGCAAACAGATGTTACCATTGCTCCCGAGTTTTAATTGATTTTAATTACACCCATATCAGATTCTTGGTGCTACTGAGTAGATGTAGACGTCTCTGTAGGACTATGGATAATGTATATCCTTTAGATTTATTTTATTGGGTTTTTTCTTTGGGTTTGTTTTGGGTTTTGGTTTGTTTGTTTGTTTTAAGGGATAGATTGGAATGGGGAGAGGGGGTGATCTTTCCTGTATTCTGTAGGTAAATAAATTGGGCTTCGTTGCACTTTAAAGCATAGTAGATGTCAGAGTGGAATTTACTTTTAATTTATACGCGTTGGCCGTATATAGTGCTGCTCCTCTGTTGACAGTTGTACCTAGATTGTCTTTATTCCTTTTTTTTTTTAAATAAAATTGATTTCCCTTCTCTCTGTCTCCCCATTGCATGCCATTTTTCAGTCTCAGTGTGGCAAAGAATTTGCTCAAGGAATGTACTGATTTATATTTGCTATGTTCCCGTTCCTGTTTCTCATGTATTATACCAAAAAAATGTATATGATAAAATCTCACCCAGTTTAATCTAGACAAAGGTAAATATATATAAAAATATATATATATATAAAAAATAAACATGAATTCAAGTTGTGTCTTGTAGGAATGTTCTGTTCCCATCTCATTTGTCTGTGTTAATGTCCCTGGTGTCAAGTAAGAGCGATGTGTGTTCCCCGTGTTCGCTGGCGCATTGTTTGCCTGCCCAGGCTTTGGAGCTGGTTAGTCCAAGCTACGGCAAAACCGGCTGGCTGGGGTTGAGGGGCTGAGGCAAAAGGTGGAAGCTCGGTTTAGAGGACAGAGCACTGGTTAGCCAGGTGGGAAGCATGGGAAGCCCTGCCCTACCTGTTACATAGTGTTAGGTAAGTCTCTGACCCTGTGACCAAGTTTCCTCATCTGGGGGGGAAAAAAAAAAGAAAATAGAGGTGGGGGGCATTTGCAAAGTCTCTGCTTTTAAAGGAAGCTTTGAGCAGTGCAGATAATCTCCCTGAGCACTCGGTCAAAACTCTTTTCCAACCAAAGGCAGGGGCTGGTGGCCGTTTAGCATTTCAGTGTGTTTCCCTGCCCCTCGGCTCGCTCTAATTCCTTTGCCCAGCAGAGAGGGGTTTAGATACTGTTTCCCTGAGTTACAGCTGACTGTCTTGTTTATGTCCCACGCCTGCAGGAAATCTCCTGTCCAGGGAAGGAGCTAGTGTAAGGGACAAGACCCAGCGGAGTGCACGCAGGTGGGCAAGCGCTGAAGAAAGATGGTAGGAAGCCAGCTGGAAGCAACAGCAGCCAGCAGAGTGTGGGTGAGAACAGTTGCCCCACTGGTCCTGGCAGTGGGAGCAGCAATGGGGCTTGCCCTGTGTTAAGCACCAGCCTCATGGTATTTAAACTCTAGTCGCTGAGCAAAGGTCCTCTCGCATCCACCTCCCTGTGGGATGGGCTCCTGCAGGTGATGCGGCCCCACAGCAGCGTCAGCCCAGCTGAGGCGTCTCCCTTTGGGAGTTGGGAAAGGAGTGGCAGATGTGCTTAAACACAGTGGGCTGGAGCCCTTGGTGGGGTATAGTAGTGGAGCTGAGGTGTCTCACTCTCTCCACCATGAATGCAGTCACCTGGAGATGGGCTGATTCACCTCACCACGATGGGTCTCTGCTACATGTGCTTCAGTCAGCAAAAGGATGCTTTCAAAAGGCAGAGCTATGGGAGAGGCAAAACGGCACTGCCTGTGTCAACGTATTGCATAGAATCAGAATACTTTGGGTTGGAAGGGACCTTTAAGGGTCATGTAGTCCAACCCCCCTGCCATGAGTGGGGATATCTTCAACATGTTAGGGCGCAAGTCTTCTGAGGAACAGCTGAGGGAACTGGGGATGTTTAGCCTGGAGAAGAGGAGGCTGAGGGGAGACCTTATCTCTACAACTACCATAAAGGAGGTTGTAGCGACGTGGGTGTCAGTCTCTTTTCCCAAGTAACAAGTGATAGGATAAAGGAAAAGGCCTCAAGTTGTGCCAGGGGAGGGTTAGATGGGATATTCGGAAATATTTCTTCACCGAGAGGGTTATCAAGCTTTGGAACAGGCCGCCCAGGGAAGTGGTTGAGTGACCATCCCTCGAGGTACTTAGAAGATGTGTAGATGTGGCACTTACTCAGAGACATGGTTTAGTGTTGGACTTGGCAGTGTTAGGTTAATAGTGGGACTCGATGGTCTTAAAGGTCTTTTCCAACCCAGATTATTCGATTCAATTCTGTTCTGTTCTATTCATGAGGTTGCTCAGAGCCCTGTCCAACCTGACCTGGGGTGTTTCCAGGGATGGGGCATCTACCACCTCTCTGGGCAACCTGGGCCATTGCTTCACCAGCCTTATTGTCGAAAATGTCTTCCTTAGATCTAGTCAAAATCGACCCTCTTTTAGGGTTACCCCTTGTGCTATCGCTACAGGCCCTGGTAAAAAGTCTGTCCCCATCTTTCTTCTAAGACCCCTTTAAGCCCTGGCAGCTGCAATAAGGTCTCCCCGGAACCTTCTCTGCTCCAGGCTGAACCTCCCCAGCTCTCGCAGCCTGTCCTCCCAGCAGAGCTGTTCCAGCCCTTGGAGCATGTTTGTGGCCTCCTCCGGCCCCGCTCCAACAGGTCCATGTCTCTCCTGTGCCGAGGGCTCCAGAGCTGGATGCAGCACTGCAGGGGGGTCTCACCCCTGTGGAGTAGAGGGGCAGAATCCCCTCCCTCGCCCTGCTGGACACACGGCTTTGGGTGCAGCCCAGGACAGAGTTGGCCGCCTGGCCTGCGAGCACCCGTTGCCGGCTCATGTCCAGCTTTTCATCCACCAGTACCCCCAAGTCTTTCTCCGCAGGGCTGCACTTGAGTATATTAAAAGCAGAGGAAATTACATCAGGTTACTGCTAGAGCAGCTTCCCTTCAGAATAGCCCAGAGTTGCTGCTAAATCACTTTATTTTCTCTCCCTTTTGCCTCCTATGTGATATTGGCTTTAAGGTTCAACCACTTCCAGAATCTCTCCTCTCACTGATTTTCAGGTGGTTCTTTGCTGTTCTCCTTTCCTCCACTCTGCCCTTAGTTCCCTGTGACTTGCAAATGATGGTGAGTAACAGTTGGAGCTCATCCCCAGAGCCCCAGGGGCACATGCCAGCCCTGCTCATTCGTACACAGTTCTGTTTATCCTATAGATTCAGCTGGAGTCCGCGCTGGCCTGGCTTGTAATACCTACGGGTTCTCAAAGGTCTCCGGATGGAAATGCTGCTCTCTTGCCCCTCCCTTCCCATGTGGGAGATGAAAGTGGACCTTTGCCTTGTCCTCCCTTTCTGCTACCCTTCAGCTAGAGAAGCTCGGGAAGTGCTGGGTGTTTTGATGCAAGCAACTGCTGGTGCACGAGGGCCTGCCTGGGCTTTTCGTAGCCTGGTGCCGCTAGGCGTTGCTTGACTAGAGAAGTTAAACTTGCCAGACTGGCTTAACGGACTGACCAGAACTGACCCAACCAGCTAACCTGACCCAGAGCTGAGCCACTGAGCCAAGCAGATTTTGCGGCACAGCTGTACGCAGGTGCTGGCTGATGCCAAATGATGGAACCCCCAGGGCAGGAGGAAGCAGATGTTTCTCTGGGGGCAATATGACCCAGATGAGCCTGGGACAAGGATACGTAGGGCAGGGCACCCAGCAAGCAAAGATACAAATGCAATGCCGATCATTTTCCTCATGATACAGAACGGGGTGAAGATCTGAAGATGAGCATTAAAGTTTTAGGGGGCACTTTCAGTCCACTTTTATGCCATCTACCTTACCACGTATAAATGTGTCCCAGTGCCAGTCTCTTAACCTTATTGATGCTGTGCTGCTGTGCAACAGACTTGGGTGAATCTTTGCACTACACCGAGATTGTGGCACTGCCTTAAGATAAACCTGAGTGCTGCAAGCTTCTGAACGTTACATTTGACACAGCAGCAGCCAGGCCCATGACACTGTAAGAGATCACCTGGTGATTGCTAACAACACGGACTGCAGCTGGTGTTAGTGTGGTCCCATCTTCCTGATAACCACCTCGGAGGCTCCATGCTAGGCTGCTATCAGGGCCACCAAAGCCTTCTTGTCTCCAGCCTAAGCAAGCCAAGCCAAGCTGTATTACAAGCTGTGCATGCCAGCCCCCTCACCACCTTGGGGGTCCACAGGACTCGCATCAGTTTAGCACCGTATTTCTTGTCATGAGGGAGCTACAATTGCATGCACGACTGCAAAAGTGGGGGGCAAGTGCTGAGTAAAGGGAACCAGACGCTGCCCTCCGGCCATCCAGCCTGGTCTGTTGCCACCATCGTCACTCCCAGAGTACATTGCTCCTGTAATGCTGAGAAAGGCACCTGGGATGCCTGCGGCTGTCTGATAGTGGGAAGCTTGACGGTGAGAACCAGTCAAGGGCAATGTATGCCTGTATGTATGGCCCAGTATGGTCCAGCCTGACGGTTGCTGGCAGACGACAAATCTCCCACCAGCCACCCCACCTCCCCCCGCACACTCTGGGGAAGATGCAGGCACTCGCCCCCGCGCCAGTAGCCGGCACCGGGCACATGGGCTGCCACCCAGGGTCCAGCTCCAGCCGCCAGTGCTGAGCGCGTCACGGACAACGGGCTTTGGGGGCAAGCGGGGCAGGCCAGGCTCTGCTTCCTGCCAAGGGTTTGACTTGTCTCCACGGGGGGCCGAAGGCCTCCCTTCCCCAGGGGATGCTGCACCTCGCAGGGTCAAGGGCCCAGCCTGCGGCACCGCAGCGTAGCGAGTTCCCGGTAGAGAGGGGGCTGCTCCCCCCGCTCCCTTGGGGTGAGCCCTGGCACCGCCTGCCTGAACCTGCTCACGTGCACGATTCTGGGCCTCCGCAATATACCCGTCCCCGGGCTCCGGACAGACGAGACCCAAACGCCGTGTGGCAGAGCCGTCCCCAGGTGGAGACGCCGCTGTCCGTCCCCGGAGCGGCGAGAAGTATTCGTGCAGAGCCGCTTGGGGAGCTCGGTCGGAGGAGAAAGGGCCCTGGAAAAAGGCTCTCGAGGCAAAGACCAACATTACCCTTCACACAATGTGAAAAGCAGGCTTCCGAGAACGGGACCCGTCCCTCCACCAGCCCGGCAGCAAAGCTTGCTAAACGAGGCAAAAATGCTGGCTACTTCTCGCCTCCCTGGTTAAGATTCCCTGTCAAATTGGGCCTTAGCGTGAGAGAGGCTGTCGGGGGGAAGAGGATGAGACAGGTTATAGCAGGGAAAACGCCCAGGCCCAGTATGGCCTGGCTTGAACGAAGGTAGGCACAAGCAAGCACTTGCGAGTGAACACTTTATTGCGAGCACAAGGGTGTAAGGTCTGTCCTTGGTGCCTGGTGGAGCTGCCCAGGGGCTCTGCACCTCTCTTGCCACACGCCTCCTCAGGACGTCGTCCACAAGCCTCCCAACTAACGCCCTCGCTTCTCATACGGGCTGCTGGGGCTCGCCTCGGACAAGTGCGTGACGCGCACCGATCTGCACCGTGCTCCTGTCTGGGCAGGCGGCTTCGGACCTGCTGGGGGGACGGGCTGTCTGGAAACGCGTGCGCCCGTGGCGGGGAGGGCGTTCTCAGCGGGACAGCTCTCCTTTCCATCTCGTGGTCTTGGCGGTTCTGCTACACGGCTTCCAAAATGAACTTTGGGGGTCCGTGCAGTTTGGATGCCCTCCCTGGCAGCCGTGCGGCTCAGTCGCAAGTCATCGGCAGCGGTTGTGTTTGCCAGTGGTTGCGACACAGGCAGCTTTGCTCCCTTGCTTGCTGCCAGGCTCCGCTGTTCAGACGCTCTGGGCAATCCTCGTCCTTCTTCCCCACCCTGCCTTGAGAAAGGTGTCTGGGGTGGCTGCGGCTGCCTATTGGAGACATTTCCCCTGGGAAGCTCCAGGATTTTGGAATCGCTGCAGCTAGAGTGTTGTTTAAACGGGGAAGCCACAAAGGATTCCATGGTGCAGCAAACACCATCAACAACTTCTCTGGTGAGCCTGGCAAGGGAAGCCTCTGAAAATGCTCCGTCGGAAGCTGCCATTTCCGCCTGCCCCGATTTCTCTTCCTCCCATTTGCCCACTCGGCTGGCTCCTTCGGCAACAGGCTGCTCCTTCCGCCTGGCTGCCGGCCCTGGCTCGGACGCTTTGGGTGTGCTGGACGCCAAACGGTTGCCCAAGCTCTCCAACACGCTCGCTGCAAGCTCTTTGGCCAGCAGGGCAACCTCCTGACAGCAACCTGGAGGAGAAGTCGACGGCTCTGCTCTTCCGGCGCTGCCGCTCATTGTTCCTCTGATCGCCAGGGCAGCCCTCCTTAAAACCCAGGCACACTGATCCCAAGGAGCCTTCACCCTCTCAAACACCTCCTCCACCACAGTCTCAGCCACCTCTCCAAGCTTCTGGGCTCCTGCTGCAGGTTGTTGTGCAGAGGCAGCTCGGAACCCGCTGGCTGCATCGCTACTGACCCCCCGGGGCAGCTTGGCACCTTCCTGTCCCAGCTCAGCTTGGGAGCAGGTTTGGCCCTCGTCGCAGGCTGCTTTCACTCTTCTGCATCGCCCCGATTTCAGGGAGTCCTTTCTGCTCTTGGGCGGAGGTGAGCAAGATGGCTTCCGAGGGCGCAGCAGCCACTCTGCCAGGCAAGATGTGTTGCTCGCTACCAGCGGCTTGGGGACGTCCTTTAATTTGGGCAGCTCTTCCCGAAGCCTTTCCTGAAAGGAGACAGCAGGTTGTGGCTCGCTGTTGCCTGGACAAGCGCTCACGCCCCTGCGCGCTGAGGCTTCACGCGGGCCCGGGCCAGCGCTCTGCTTCAGCCACGCGTCGCGGGCAGACGAGAAGGGCTTCCCTCCGGCCTCCCCGTGCTTCACGTGACCGTCCTGCCCGTGCCCGCCCCAGCACCCTGCGCTAGCTCGGCTCCGAGCCGGCTGGTCCTGGCCCCGCCACAACGCCCGGCCCAGCAGCACAGCCCTCGCCTCTTCTGCGCCGACCGCCTCCCCGAGATGCGGCAAGTAAAGCCCCAGCCCTCGGCAGCGCGCCGCCGGCCGCTGCCCGCCAACACTGAGCTTTGCCTACCTCTTCTCGCCTCGACCTTCTCTCTGCCTCCAGCTTGAGCCTGGCCAGGTACTCCCTGTACTCATTGAACTCCTTCAGAGTGCAAACCACCTGCGGAGAGACGAGGGCAGAAATGCCCCGAGTGCTGTCAAGCCAGCTACGCAGACTGCCTTCCCCGAAACGGCCCGAACCCAGCGGTTCGGAGGGCAGCTGCTCCCCTGCACACCCGCCCTCTGCGCTCGGGGAACCCCGCTCGGAGGGAAGCCTTTTTACCAGTCCGACGACGTCCAAACCTACTTTGCCGTCGGCGGTGACGTAACCCCCTCTCTTCAGCCTCCGGATGTTGACTTTGCGCTTGTGGTACACCCGCAGGTGCGGGTCATGCAGGCTGTTGTACTCTGTGCGCGTTAGGCGACAGTAGGGATCTCCCAGGTCAAAGTAGCACGAGGGCCGGTGAAGCTGTAAGAGGGATGTTCCGGACTAGGAACGGGGCAGCAGAGCGCAGCAGAGACGAACGCACCCCCGAGCTCCTCCCTCGCACAGGGCGGCATTTCCAAACCTCCGAGGTACAGGCTAATCCCGGGCTTACTTCCCACCCAGAGGAAAGGTCTCTCTACTTCCGAGACTCTCCAACGGAGAAGCGGCCCTGTGCCCCCATCCTCCGTCTGGGGGCTGTCTACTGTTGCTGTAGCAATACAAGGAGCTGCGTACTGCGGGCGTGAGAGGGCTGTGCCCGGCGCTGCAGCTGGAAGGAGCTAAGCTGAAGCGGTGCCTACAGCCGGGTCTTTTCCTCGGGCAATTCAGTCCGATTGCAAAATGGGAGGTGCCACAAGCCGCCCTTGTGGAAAGGGAAAGGTAGTGGGAAGAGCTGACTCCAACACTCTTCTCCATCCACCTCTGGCCAGCCTGGAACTACGGGCAAGTCCTCCTTCCTCTCGGCACCACGGAGCCAGGCGCCTCCCTCGGCTCCCCAGCCCTGTCCGACGCAAGGGCTGCAGCTGCCGCTGTACGGCAGGTGGCCACGAGGGCTTCTCTGCGTGACGGGGACCCCGCCAAAGAGCAGAGCTTTTCTACCCCTTTCTACTGCCTTTACCTTTTCCCCCAGCTTTGCCCTGCAGAAGACAGGCTTGCAGCCGGGCGGCATCGGGACCTTGAACCCGAGGGGGAGGTCCAGCAGCCTAGGGTCCATCAGCCCAGCAGCTCCTTCTCCCGGGTCCCGTCTTCTGTGCCCGCACTAGGAAGACAGAGACAATCAGGCGCTAGCTCAACAGGCCTCCTGCACGGCCCTTGCAAGACAGGGCACGTCCCCAGGGCCCGGAGCAGCCCCCCCATGGCGCAGGCTCCCCGGCCCAGCCCCCTCCAGCGGCCCGCTGCTCACCTCTCTCCCCTTCCCTGGTACGCTCGGCATTGCATCTGCCTTTCGGACGCCAGCAGCGACACGGCGCTCCATGGCCTCTTCCAAGAGCTCTCCTGGAGCTGCGACCCTGCGCTGGCACCTCTCGCTCCAGAGGCACCCAGCTGCGGCCGCCCCAGCCGGTCCCCCAGCCAGCGGCTATAGAGCACAATCGCGCATCGTTCCATCATCGCGTTGCCACGTCGCCACATTGTCACCTCACTGGGTTGCCGAGACGCCGCCCGGCTGCTGTCCACCGGGCGGTGGGGCGGGCCCGCCTGGAGGCCTGTTTGGACAGGCCCGAGGGCCACCCGCTCTTGCTGACCGGGCTTTGAGAGGCCATCTCCACAGGCCCCTTCCCACCTCGACTGTTCCGTGCTTCGGTGAAGCCAAGCCGGCATCCTCGCCCACCGGCAGGAGACGCAAGGGACTGCCGCACCAAAGGTGCTCGGGCTTGGCTCGGGTTTACCCCCTTTTCCTTTTCCGACCTCTTCCCTGTCACGGGCAAAGCAGCCTCAAGTCGGGGACTTGCGCTGAAGAAGCGGATGCAAACTGACCAGAATAAATGTAAGCTGGGAATGAGAAGGAAAAAAAATACATCCATGAACGACCTCTCCAACGGGAGCAGCGGGAAAAGCAACTCAGTGAGATTTAAGGCAGATTTTCATCATTCTGTAAAAGGGACTGCTCTACCTGCGGCATGCATAGCGCTGGTGAGTCTCTTCCAATGTGTCCACACTCGCCCGTGTCTCTGTGAATCACCAAACATCACCATAGTCAAGTCACCTGTTTAGGGCCCCTGCATTGCCTATAGCCCGAGCCCCTCAGCTTTAGCTGAAAACCAGCATCGAACAAAAACGGTTCTGAAAATAGCCTAAAGCACGCTTAATGCTTTAGGAGAAATCCGAGCTGTAGCCGCAACTAACGTTAACATCGCGGCTCCAAAAGCAGGTGTGAAGGGAAGCTACAGCTCTTCTGCAAGAGCTCTAGCCTTAGCTTCTACTCACCAGTCAGTGGCAGTCTTCGTTGCCAGGAAATGACGGCGGAAGGTTACCGCCTGGCGCCACAGGCCGAGGAGACGGTCATCTTCACCCCTTAAGTAGCTGTCATAAAGCTGAACGTGCAAAGACAAAAAGAAATGCCAAGTCAGCCTTCGCTGCCACTGCACAAGTCTCTCTACACAGGAGAGACTACAGCCACCATCCCCAGGTCTCCTTTAGCAACCACTGCAACAGGGGCATCAAGGGCTCAGGAGCCACCACAGAAGCATCCTCAGCAGACCTGCCACCTGACTGCCAAGAAGGGAACGTCCACGCTCCTCCTGCAGGAGTGGACGGCAGCAAAGCAAACTGATCATGATTCCTCCTCTCGCCTTGCCGAGGTGTCCAGCGGTCGTGGTGGAGGAAGACAAAAACAAGCCCCTCCGAGACCCGCGTCAGATTTCCTGCCAACAGGCTGTTACGGGAGGTAAGGGAGGCCTGCCTTGTTCTTCTGCTGGCTCCTCTGAACCTCAAAGCACACAGTCCTCTCTGGTCTCCACTGCTCTAGACGGACACTCCAGGACTATTAAAAAGACGAGCGGTCCTCTGTGACTGCCCTGCAGTGCCCAGTAACAGCAAGCATTTGCCTCCAAGACCGAGCAGTACGCTCACAGCAGGTGGGCATCTTCCATCACCACAATTTGCTGACACTCCTCCATCTCACACCCCTGGCTTCTGCTTGTCAACACCAACACAGCCTCAACAGAGCCACAACCTTCCCACAGCAAGTCCTCTAGGCCACAAATAAAATGCACTCGCATTCCGCCCTGGCATCGCCCGTGACGCTCCCGTAGCCGCTCCTTACCTCACGTTCAGCGCGCCATTCACTCTCCCTCAATTCCAGCTCCTGCCGGGCCCTCATCCAATGCGCCGTCAGTTCTCCAACATCTTCTCTGAGGGCTGAATTAACCTCATTCGCTTTATCGAGGTGCTCCCGCAGGACAGTGTTCACTTTGGCCAGGAAAACCTTGGAAAGGGAGAAACAGCAATGAGGCCTCTGAACAACTGCTATCCACAAGCAGCATCCCCGTCATTTCCCAGCTCCCTCCACACAGACTTTGTTGTCAAACCGAGAGGCAGTAGAAGTGCTTTCTAGCATTAACTGAGAGCTCTCTGTGAGGGCAAACTCATTTGCTTAGGCTGGAAAGGGTCCTTTGGAGGTCGCCCGGAATAGCCCCCCGCCCAAAACAGAGCTGTTCGGCACACACTCCTAGGACTGCCCCACGGAAAACAGACTGTGGACCTTTCTCTTTTCAAAGCCGCTTGCCCAGCCGCTTCCCCTGGGGTGACCAGGTAGCACTGACAGGTTTCCCCTCACTTCCACGAGCATCCAGGGTACCAAGTACCACTCCTTCCTGGTACCTTTGCTGCTCCTCTTCCCACTGAAGCAGTGCTTTCTCCAGGCTGTGCTCTTCGGCGGCTTCCCACCTGCCTGCAAGGGAGCCCTGAAGGAGAAAGGATATGTTTAGTCAAATTCTCCTGTTCCCTTCGCTCCCGTCAGCACCCATCGCTTTCCCCTCCCTTTGTTGGCTATCATCTCAGGAGCTCGGGGCTCCTTCCCGGCGTAACGGTGTCGTGACTACGGACAGGAAGGGAGGAGAGGGGCGTTACTAGCTAATGGCAGCAGCTCTCCTCAGTCTCCCACTGTTGCACTCTCACAGCGAGGCATCCTCAGGTCATGACCGCGAGCGCTCACTTCGACCCGAAGCCCGGGAACGCTCTCCCACTCTCCTGCCCTTCGTTCCCTGGGTTCACTTTAGCCGTGAAGCGGAAAGAAAAGCGCAGAGCCGGCTCTGCATGTGGAACGCCAGCATTCTCGCCTTCCAACATGCCATGTTTCAAGCGGCTCTTTTTCAGAGACAGCCATGTAGCGTACCAGGCAGCACAGCCCTCTCCCGAGACCTAGGACAAACGCTGCTCCAGCAGCAAAGCCCTCTTGCACGCAGGTTTTAGCCTTCTGCGGCTTTTAGCCTTCCTGACAGGCTTTTCTGGATGGGCATTTCTGGGCCTACCGGCTGCTCTACGCGCAGCAACCGGACAAACCACCGACGGGCAACCGTACAGCGCTTCCTTCCAGCCTCAGGTGGCAGAACCTCGTTTTCCTCTGCCCCGGCTTCGGGGAGCTTTGTGCTGTCTGCGTCAACAAATGCTACGCAGGCGACCTCTCGTCCGCAACCTGCACACTCACCCCTGCTGCTCCCGCTCGCCGCTCCAGCTCTCGACACCGAGCCCGGTACTGCAGGACCTGGATGGGCACACGCAGTGGCCATGAGCGGCTGCAGCCTGTGAGGGGCTCGGCTCCTCCCGCCCCGGCTTTTCTCCCGGTCCCGACAGCCCCAGCACCGGGCCCTGCCCGGCGCTGCCCACACGGGCAACAGGGAGCCGTGGCGGCCCGGGGCAGCTCTCGACACGGGCCGGGCAGGCGCCCGCGTTCCTCACCTTCGCCTGTAGCAGCCGCACCAGCACCGCTTGGCGCTGCCGCGCCTCCTGCGAGCTCTGCAGCCGGCGCCGCAGGGAGGCCTGGCTCCGCGCCGCCACGGCCCCGCTCGCCCGCCGGGCCCGCCGCCCGCGGGGCTCTGCCGCCTGACGGGCCCCGCGGCGGGGGCCGCTCCGCGGCCGGCCCCGGCGGACCGAGCTCAGGCGGCCCCGGGCCGCGGGCCGGCGCCTGCCGGGCCGGGCGGAGCGGCTCACCCTGCCCGCCGGGCGCGACCGGGAGCCGGGCCGCGGGCCGGGAGCGCCGGGCTCGCTCGGGCCGCTCTGTGGCAGCGCTTCCCTTCTCGCTCCTCGCTGACGGTGCCGCGCCGGGCTGCGGGGCTGCCGCGGGGGAGAGGCCGCCCAGGCAGCGGTTTGCTCCGGCGCGTTCTGCGCGGAGACCGTTACCGGCCGCGGAGAGCGCTGCGGGCAGCCCCTGGCACCGGGGCGGCGATGGGGCGTGTGGGCACCCTGGGGCGGGGGGGCTGGCACCGCGGCGGCACGGGGAAGCTCCCTCGGCCAGGGCAGCCCGCGGAGCAGCGGCAGCTTTCGGCTGAAAGCTCAAGCTTCAGCCCTTGGCTGCGCTGGAGCAGGAGGCCCCGTCTGGTGCGAAACCCAGAGCTCCGCGGGTGGAGTCGCTGGCGCTTCGTCTCCCCGGTTGCAGCACGAACGGGACGGGCTGCAAGCAGAAAAGAGAAAACACGCTGTGGCAGACAGAACTGCAAACCCACTGCCAGGACAGCCTGCTCTGTGACTGAAGCTCGCTGTCAGCAGCTCGTGAAGAAAGACAACAAACACACACGGCAAGCGGGGCTCAGTGCCCTTTGCCCAGACCAGGCTGTTACGTGGATTCCCTTATCCGCCACTCAAGCCCTGAGGCTGCAGAGCTTACACTTACTTAAGTAACGCTTAATTCCTGCGCTTGCGAGCTAATCAAGAAAAAGGGCTAGTTCCCTGGCCAGGGTGCTCCTCCTCCCTGCTCTGGCACGCTGCGGGCGTCCCCCGCATCTCTCTGGGAAGCGCCACAGCCTCAGCAGTCCGGCTGCTGTTGGATCCGCTCCCAATGAGAGGAGGGGTTAAGGGAATCTTAGCAGTTAATTAGTAGATGAAGCTTGAAATCTTGTTAGCTATTGTGTGAAGTAGTTAAAGCAGGAGAACTGTAGTTCCTCCCAAAGACAGGTCCTGATAAACTGAAAAGAGGAAAGAAGATTTGTGGCTCCTCACAAGGACGGTCCCTGATAAGAATTAAGAACTTACCTCAAGAAACTAGCTCTGCAGTTTGGATAGAAGCCAAAAAACAACGGAGCCTGCGCAAAGTCAAAAGGTTACTAGCGGTGATGAAGAGGAACCACCGGCCTTCATCCCCACGACCCCCGACGACCACCACCAGGAGGCAACACGCAAGCGCAGATGGCAGGAGAACTCATTTTAATACGAAGCGGGGATAGATCATGCATATGTATAGGTATATTGCTAAACTTTATGTATATGCAACACTTTGCTGTATATATTTGAAGTAAGTGCCTCGTTGGGCGCGCACGGTTTTTGGTGGGACTACCCCCCCGTGCTGCCCAGCGCTGAATAAACATACCTACTTTACAATCTTACAGATTGTGGAGTCTGTTTTCCGCACGTCAGTTTTGGCGAGCCAGGCAGGAGACTCTCTGCTTAACCGCGGGACCGGCTGTGGAGCTGTCACCGAAATCGGGAATAAACCTCGTAACACCAATGTAGTGTTAAAAGGCAGGCATTCTTTATTCACGGCGCCGGGAACACGGGGGATAGCTCCTCCTAAATCGTGTTCGCTCGATCAGTTCAAAAATCAAACATTTATAGGCAAGATTAATACATATTCATCAAGTGTCCAAACAATGATTGGTTAAGTATTCCTCGCCTACCATGTAAATGACCACGCATGCTCACTATAATTTCTTGGGATTTTACTTCCTTAATCTTTTGAGTCGGAGGGTTTCTTGAGTGGGTGGTCTCTGAGTCGGTGGTCGCGATCTCCCCCTGCCGGAATTACCTTTCCTACAAAGTTCACTTAAGCTTGGCAACACTAAATAGATCTTCACAGGCTATCGGTCCAGTATGCAATCATTCACCCCACAGTCACCGGACCGTAGAACTGACCAAGGTGTTCCTTCTTTCTGACTACTTGTTATTAGAACAAAACATAATACCATGATCACAACGTTACACTTAACTCCTTGATAATTAAATCAAGATGAGAAGGGTTAGGTGGGTTCTCGAGCAGCATTGCTGGTGCATAATGTTCTTATAGTTACAACTTTCTACAAATTCACAAACCTATTTTCTAACCCTATTTTATTTTAATTCTCTACCACCTTGGTTACATTTCCCCCCTTTGGAAGTTTTGAAATAATTTCTTTTCAATACTTCCATTACAAATTAATTTCCTTATTAACATTCAATCACTTTATTGTATGATGGTAGGAGCATTATTAGTTAGTCCATTTAAATTTTGGTGTTTTGTAGTCAATGCAAGTGTAATTCTGCTATCAATGGTAGCTCTTTTTGTAAATTTCTTTTTCAAACAATGATAAATGAATAATATTCTCAAAGATATTATTAATAATAATAACACAGTATCAATTAAAGGACTTCACCCAAGAACTCAAGTTTTATCCCTATCCACTGAAAATTTTATCAAACCAATTTTCTTGCATGTCTTGTTGCATTTCCTGAGTATCCTTTTCTATTTTTCTCAATAAGTCCAAATCATATTCAACATCCTGGGTAACATTTGGGATATCTATGCAACAATGATCTATCCTATCCCTCAGGTATCCACAAACTCCATGTTCTTTTAGTAAGAGCATATCTAGAGCTATCCTATTTTGTAGGGTCATCTTCAAAGTGGCTTGTAACTGTAAATTTAGTTGTTTAAATCCTTTCCTCATTATTTTGGCTAATCTTTTCACTTGACCTGTCAACTTATATAACCAATCCCTATTCCTGTAAGTTGCCAAGGGAGTCAATAAGGATTCTAAGGCTCATCCAAGTTTCACTCCTGTCGAGGGTTCATTCCAATCATCATCATCAATTTGTGATCTTTTTGTCCATAAAGTTAAAATTTTCAGAATCTCCCCTAAAGGAAGATTTCTTTCAGATTGGACATAATCTTGGCATTCCTAAAGTAATTTGTTTTACTTTCCCGTCCATTGGTAAATGGGTGGTCCAAGTTCCATCACTCATTGCCCAAACTAAATGTCCTGGGTTCTGAACTGTAGATCTTCTACAACTAAATATTGATCCCTTTCTAATTTTATATACACTAGTCAAATTTAAATCGTTCTTGAGTCCTCTGCACTAACACTCATATTTCAATGCAGCTGCTAAGGGAGGAACTTCTCGGACTGCTCTATCAACTGCACTGCAATTACATATCTTTTTACAATTCCACCAGGGTACTATGTCTTCCTTTTCCCTGGATGTGGTTCCCCTGTCATTAACTGATGGGAAAACTGTAAAGATTGTTCCGTCCCAGGCAAAACACCATGAAGTATTAGCCATATATTGAAATTGAGATAGAATAGTCATAGACCACACTGAATCCCATGCAGCCTCTGCCTCTAGCTTAGTCTGATTTTCACAATTATGGACTACATGTCCAGCTTCCTCGGGATCATGTACAGGGAGGCCTCTACTTATTTCTTTGCATAATAGTTTATCCCTTGTGCTTACTGCACTCAAATTTGTTGTTAAGATTCCCCATGGAATTGATTCACCTACTGCTCTTGGAATTGGAAGACATGCAGTTATTTGGGTTACATTTTGTAAATTTGCAAATTCTTTTATCAATCCTACCATTAAATTTTCTTCTGGAGTTCTCCTTGGAATGTATATTAGCTGCTCTGCTTCACTCTCCCTTCCAATTGATCTATTATCATCTCAAATAACGCTCCCAACATCATCAGTTTCCAAATCAAAACCCATTTTTCCATATTTTCCAATGATAATTTCTTAAACATGTTTTAAAATCAACTTTGCAGTCTCTGAATCCCTATTGATGACCTTCCATGACGGGGCTTTCTTCACTCGGGTGTCGTGTATCCCCGGTTCCACTCCTCCAACCTTGATTGCAGTATAAGTTGTTAACAGTACCTAGAATGGTCCCCTCCACTTTTCCTGCAGTGGTTCAGAGTTCCAAGTTTAAAGATCACCTGGCTGATACTGATGTACAGGCAAGTGACCTACTCAGCACAATATATCTCCAAAGTGCTCCAAGGACTTTTCCTAAAGAAATTAGATACACTTGCAAATCAGTTTCCCCAGCTACCTTCATATCCCCTGGGATTAAAGGAGTCTGGTACAGTTTACCATACAGGACTTCATATGGACTTATACCGTCTCTTGATCTTGGTTGGATCCTGATTTTCAAGAGAGCTAGTGGTAAAGCCTGTGGCCACTTCAAAGATGTTTCCTGACAAATTTTACTTATTTGTCTTTTCAACATTTGATTCAATCTCTCAATTTTTCCACTCGATTGTGGCATCCAAGGGGTATATAAGTCCCATTTTATACCCAAAACTTTACTGAACTATTGAACTACATCTGCCACAAAGTGTGGTCCCCTATCAGAAGACATTCCCAATGGCATTCCAAATCTTGGTATTATTTCCTTCAACAACACTTTAACACCCTCTCTAGCTTTGTTGGTGCGGTAAGGGAAGGCCTCCGGCCATCCAGAAAATGTATCCATTAGTACTAATAAATACCTGTATCCGTTCTGACTGGGTAACTCAGAGAAATCAATTTGCCAATAATCTCCTGAAGAATTTCCTTGTTTTATCATTCCTAGAGGTGGCCTCTTTTGGTTCATGGCGTTATTTTTAAGGCAGATTGGACATTTAGCTATTATTGATTTAACTATTCCTGTCATTCCTACACATACTACAGACGTTTTTAAACTTGAAACCATAGCATCTACTCCCCAGTGTGTTTGTTCATGTTTTTCCTCTGTGAGTTATGTCATAATTTGCAGGGTTACTATCACCTGTTTTTTTGTTTTACTGGTACTAGTGCAAGGATACCTCGTTCTGCGGCCTCTTTTGCAGCTTTGTCTGCCAATCGATTACCTATATTTACAGCCGTCTGACCAAATTGATGAGCTTTACAATGCATTACCGCCACTTCTTTCGGCCTCTGCACATCTTCCAGGAGTTGGAGAATTTCTTCTTTATACTTTATTGATGTTCCTTGGGCTGACAGCAGTCCCCTTTCTTGCCAGAGGGCTCCATGAGCATGGATCACACCAAATGCATATTTAGAATCAGTCCAAATATTCACCCTTCTTCCTTCAGCTATTTGCAGAGCCCGCCTCAATGCCACCAATTCTGCTTTCTGTGCTGAGGTACTTACAGATAGTGTCCTTGATTCCAGTACCTCAGAGGTGGTGATGACAGCATATCCAGCCATTCGTTTTCCTTCTCGTACGAAACTGCTTCCATCTGTATATAGCTCCAGATCAGGGTTTTCTAGGGGTTCATCTCTCAGATCTGGTCTGCTGGAATAAACTTGTTCAATAGTTAACAAACAATCATGTTCCAAATTTCCTGTTGGATTCTCTGTTGACAAAAATATTGGATTGCTGGATTAACAATCGGTGTGGTTTTCAATTCCACATCATCTTGTTCCAATAGGACAACCTGATACTTCAGCATTCTGCTGGGGGATAGCCAGTGACCCCCCCCTTTTGCTCTAGAACAGTTATTACCATATGCGGTACGTACACCACCGTCTTTTGACCCATGGTCAATTTTCGAGCTCCTTGGATCAGCAATACTGTTGCTGCCACAGCGCGTAAACATCCTGGCCATCCTTTACTCACGTTGTCAAGTTGTTTAGAGAAGTACCTCACTGGTCGTCTCCAGGGTCCCAGCTGTTGCGTCAGCACTCCAAGAGCCAGATGTTGCCTTTCATGTGCAAACAACTCAAAAGGTTTGGTCACATCAGGTAATCCCAGAGCAGGTGCCATCATTAATGCCTTTTTCAGTTCTTTGAATGATTTCTAACATTGTGGTGTCCAAGTCAGATACTGATCCTTGGATTCCTTTAAAGCCTCATACGGTGGCTTTACATACAATCCATAATCCAAAATTCAAAGTCAGCACCACCCAATCATTCCCAGAAAAGTTCTCAATTCTTTCAGGCTACTTGGTTCAGGAATTTGACGGATAACTTCTTTTCTTTCATTTCCCAATTGTCTCTGTCCTTGGGATATTTCAAATCCCAAATAAATTACTGTTTCTTTTCCTATTTGGGCCTTATTTCTGGAGACTCTATATCCTCCTTGGCCTAGGAAATTTAGTAAACTGATAGCAGAACACTTCCCTTTTGGTCCTGTCTCTTCCATATCTCTAATTCCTTTGCCAATTGATTCCCAAATATCGTAGGGCTATTTTTGAATCCTTGTGGAAGTACAGTCCATGTCAATTGGGTCTTTCGTCCTGTGGCCAGACTTTCCCACTAAAAAGCAAATATGTTTTGGCTGCCTATATCTAGAGGTATGCAGAAGAAGGCACCCTTTAAATCTAGTACAGTAAACCATTTATGTTCCTCTTTTAAGGAAGTCAGTAAAATATATGGATTAGCCACTACTGGGTGTATATCTTGGACTATCTGATTTATACCTCTTAAATCCTGAATCAATCGGTATTCCTTACCTCCGGATTTCCTTACTGGTATATGGGAGTGTTATATTCTGATTCACACTCTACCAATAGTCCATATTCTAAAAATTTTGTAATCAACCCCTCTAATCCTTTTCGAGCTTCCCACTTAATAGGATATTGTTTTTGTCTTACCGGTTTGGCTCCAGGTTTTAAAATCACCTTTACCAGCTCTGCCAATTTAGATGGTCCCAGAATTCCACTTGCCCAGACCAAAGGAATAACTGCATTTTCCACTTCTTCTGGAATCTGTTCTTCCCTGTAGGAATCCTGTAACATAAACACTCTTGCCTCTATGGCTTTTGATTCTGGCATTAACAACTTGATTTCTCCATCTTTGAAAGTTCTTTGTGCATCTAATTTACTCAATAGATCTCGTCCCAACAAAGACAGTGGACATTCAGGCATATACAGAAACTGGTGAGTTACCCATTGTTTTCCCAATTTAAACTTTAATGGCTCTAAAAATGGCCAATTTTCCTTCCGCCCTGTCGCACCAACAACATCTACTGATTTGTGACTAAATTTCCCTTTACATGTATACAATACTGAGTAAGTAGCTCCAGAAACTCTATTTCTTCATTCCCTAGCTTCAATGTAACCAGAGGTTCAGCTAGGGTTGATTCCCCCAGTCCCCTTCATAGTTCTTCATCCAGAGTCATTAATTTAATTGCCTGCAGAGCCGGATCTAATTCTCCTGCCTTAGGACATTCTCTTTTCCAGTGCCCACACTTCTTGCAAACAGCACATTGATCTTCTGCCAATCGGGGCTTATTTTCCTTCTCTCTCTGATATTCATTCCTTGTCCTCTCCCTCTGCCTATCCTGTTATTCCCTGCCAAAACTGCTAGTAGCTTTCCACCCCTTCGGGTTTGCCTCACCTATTTTTCTTTTACTCTATTGTTATATACAGCCTAAGCAATTTCAAGCATTTTACCTTAGCCACGCTTTCGGGATCCTCCTGATAGGTACCTGCAGTCTCTTTCCATGATCTTAAATCAGTAATTGAAAATTAATTTCACCACCACTGTTTCGAGTTCTCATCACATTTTCCCTTTTTCATAATCTTTACCATGGGATCATACAGATGTATTCCATACTGTCTCTGCCATTCTGGATGATTTTGTAGTGTAAAGAACAAATCAATATAAGCCATTTCTTCCCATTTACCCTCCTTTTTACAAAACAACATTAATTGCAAGATGGTGTTATATTGCAATGTCCCATTTTCTGACCATTTCTCCCCACTGTCCAACCTTGGACATACATTGGCCACCAATGATTGCAATATTCAATTAATTGCTTCCGAGTCAGAGGATCACCTCCCAGATCTTTCCAATGCCTCAAAATACAACCCAAAGGTGTTTTTTGTGGGATAGATCTTTTACTCGGAAATGTTCCCATCTTCCCAAGACTAGTGGGTGTGATTGTGCACTATCACAGGCACTAGTCGGAGGGACCCCTACTCTCCTCGAGGGTCCCTCTGGATCTTCTAGCCCCCTGCTAGAAATCCCCCAACCTCCTTACCTGGGCCCCTAGCCCAACCTTGCGAGGCTTTCGCCGCGTCTTATAGGCAGGCATTCCTTGTGAGGGTCTCGTACCCTCACCCTTTCCAGAGGTACCTTTCAGCCCTACTCTGCGTAGCTTTCGCCGCGCCTTACGAGCGAGCTAGTGGGACTCGAACCCACGTTACTTCAATCCTTTAAAGAATGCCTTATTACCTTTCCAGGGGACTTGCTCACAATTCTTTGGTCCGGGGATCAGAGGTTCTCCCCGAGAATCCCTCGGTGCCGGCTGGAGGTCCTGTGATCCCACGGATCCGTCGAGATTCACAAGCAGGGTCCCACCTGGGTCGCCAAAACAGTCACCGAAATCGGGAATAAACCTCGTAACACCAATGTAGTGTTAAAAGGCAGGCATTCTTTATTCACGGCGCCGGGAACACGGGGGATAGCTCCTCCTAAATCGTGTTCGCTCAATCAGTTCAAAAATCAAACATTTATAGGCAAGATTAATACATATTCATCAAGTGTCCATACAATGATTGGTTAAGTATTCCTCGCCTACCATGTAAATGACCACGCATGCTCACTATAATTTCTTGGGATTTTACTTCCTTAATCTTTTGAGTCGGAGGGTTTCTTGAGTGGGTGGTCTCTGAGTCGGTGGTCGCGATCTCCCCCTGCCGGAATTACCTTTCCTACAAAGTTCACTTAAGCTTGGCAACACTAAATAGATCTTCACAGGCTATCGGTCCAGTATGCAATCATTCACCCCGCAGTCCTTTGTTTTAAGACAAGACTATAGAATGAATAATTACCTACCCACCGGACCGTAGAACTCACCAAGGTGTTCCTTCTTTCTGACTACTTGTTATTAGAACAAAACATAATACCATGATCACAACGTTACACTTAACTCCTTGATAATTAAATCAAGATGAGAAGGGTTAGGTGGGTTCTCGAGCAGCATTGCTGGTGCATAATGTTCTTATAGTTACAACTTTCTACAAATTCATAAACCTATTTTCTAACCCTATTTTATTTTAATTCTCTACCACCTTGGTTACAGAGCGGACGCCCCTGGGCGCGCCTCGAGCACTTTCCTCGGAGGGGAGTCCGCTGCCAGCCGCTCACCGCGGGAGCAGACAACAACCTCCTGAAGCTGCGGAAGAAAACGGTATGTTTTATGAGGGGAGCCTGTAAGTCGTACGCGTGGCCGGGGCAGCTGGTAAATCGCGCGGAGACGTCTGGCGTGCAGCACAGTCCCCGTAGGAGGAGGGTACCCTGTATGGGAATAAGGGGATTTGCTGACCGAAGGGGAGGCCACTAGCGATCTTGAGGGTAGATCGAGCAAATCCGAGGTCACCGCTGCATCCCAGTGTCGGGAGCCAGGATGGACCTGCTAATGACTAGTATATAAGAAGCAGGAGAAGGGTAAGCGGACCTCCTCGCAATTGCGGTAGGGTTATTATTTTATATATTTGCAGCTGCTGGATGGGTGTTACCTGGAGTGATGAATGTATAAATTAAGTACCCGGGAATTTTATGTTAAAAGTCTCTGTCTTTATGTGTGTAATATATAGAAAGATTGTGAATACCTTTATATGTTAATGAAGAAGCGGGGCAAAGGGAATTACTCCTTCAGTGGTTCGGGCTCGAACCTTGGGGATATCTAAATGAAGGAAGACATTGGATAAAAAGGGGAAATGAACAATTTTTTCTGAGGAGCGTATGTGACTCCTGCAGGGTGGAAAGTGGCCTCAGATTGGGAACAACCTTCAGACGTTTTTTGTAAATCCCAGTGTTGGTGGACAAATAGGAGTAATTCCCTGTTTTGTGTGTGGAAAGGAAAATCTAATCCCGGAAATTTGGGAAGTGTGGGAAAAGAACTGGAAAGAAACCATAAAGAAGTCTAAGGAACAGCTTGTGTGGAAACTTATTGAAAAGTATATCAGAAACTAAAGTAATAGAAAAGCTTTGCAAAAATGGGTAACACTCAAAAGGGAGTTTTAAAGAAAAGCCCCCTAGGCTGTGTGCTTGCTCATTGGAAAAACATTGTTGGGATTGGGGGAACAGAAAGTAAAAAAACCCTTATTAAATATTGTAATCAGTGGTGGCCGTTGTATAAGTTAGAGAATGATGCTAAGTGGCCACTTAATGGATCTATAGACTATAATACCCTTTTACAATTGATGTTGTTTTTAAGGAGAGAAGGGAAATGGGATGAAGTTTCATATGCAGACATGTTTTTCACCCTCCGAAACCATCCGGAGTGGCAAAGGGACTGTGGAATGGTGCCACCACAGGACCCCCTGGTACTCGCACTTGAGCGGGAAAATAATAAAGAACTTAGAGGTAAATTAAAGCGATGTTGCTCGGCGTGCAGCATTGGACAAAGATGCATTAAAGTAAACAAAACCCACCAGGCACCGGAACCAGATTTAACTGACCTATTTAAGCCTCCCCCTCGATCTCAGGAACGGGATGTGGACTCAGACGAAACTTCCACCCCCCCAGATAGCCCCGTATCTTCCCGCACTAGGGGGAAGTCTGCTCCAGTGGCCTTACAGGCACCTCTCCGAGAGGCGGTAGGACCCGAAGGTGGGACAATGCTAATCAGAGTGCCTTTTTCTATTGCTGACTTACAAGGATGGGAAGGGGCTGCGAAGGATTACAGAGTTGATCCAGTGAGAGTAATGAGGCATTTTCAATTTATTGTGAAACAGCACAACCCTGACTGGAAAGATATACAGTTATTATTAGAATATATGACTGAGACAGAAAACCAGCTGATTTTAAAGACGGCAGGGAATTTAGCCGAAGATCATTATAAGAGTATAGGAGGGGACGTCAAAGATTATTTTCCTCTCCAAGATCCGAAATGGGATCCTAACAAATCCTCACATATGGAAAGATTGCAGGGGTATCAGGAATGGATTTCGAGAGGAATAGAAAGAGCTATCCCCAAAACAATAAATTGGTCAGCTTTGTATGCAGTCAAACAGGGCCCCTCCGAGTCCCCGTCTGAATTCCTGGATCGGTTGAGAGATGTAATGCGCCGTAACACACCGCTAGATCCTGGGTCAGAAATAGGGATACAACAATTAGTTTCTCTGTTCCTGGGTCAATCTACAGGGGACATCAGGCGTAAGCTTCAGAAGCTACGCACTACAGAAGGAAGGAATCTGGAAATATTGTTAGATGAGGCATGGAGAGTGTTCAGCAATAGAGAAGAAGGATATAGACAAGGACAGCGGAAAGTAATAGCGGCTCTCAGAGAAGAGGAAGGAAAAAGGTACAAACGAGAACCACCTCAGTTAGGCAAAGACCAATGTGCACTATGCAGGAAATTTGGTCATTGGAAAAGAGAATGTCCAAACAAGGAAAAGAGACGGGGCTACCAGATTGGGAAGATGGTAGCCCATGTAAAAGAAGATTGACGGGGACCCGGGGAATCTACCCTAGCGGATCCGCTGGTTATAATGAGGCTAGGGAAAGAACAACAGGAAGTGGAGTTCTTAGTTGATACAGGGGCAACCTACTCGGTTTTGAATCAAGCCTTGATGCCCCTGGGGAACGATTACATCATGGTAAAAGGGGCGACTGGCCAAAGCGAAAAGGCATATTTTTGCAAACCTTTGAATTATAAATTTGGAAAACAATGGGGGATCCATAAATTCCTATATATGCCTAACTCCCCAAAGGCCCTTTTGGGAAGAGATTTGTTAGAACAATTGGGTGCAAAAATTACATTTAGAAAGGGAGAGATTATTCTGGAGATAAAAGACCACGATTATATTCAAGTACTGAGCCTATTTCTAGCCAGTCTTCCTGGAGAAGGAGAGATTAGTGAAAAGATCCTAAATCAAGTATATCCTGGGGTATGGGCCACTGATGTACCTGGAAGGGCAAAGAATGCCCCACCCGTTGAAGTTAAACTCAAAGGAGGTCGGCAACCCGTAAGGGTTAAACAGTACCCCTTGAGGAAGGAAGATAGGGAAGGGATCCGACCAGTCATTGAAAAATTTTTACAATTAGGATTATTAAAAGAATGTGAGTCTGATTTTAACACACCTATATTACCTGTCCGTAAGCCTGACGGGTCATACCGCATGGTCCAGGATCTACGGGCTGTAAATAAAATAACTGAGGACCTTTACCCCGTAGTGGCGAATCCATATACCCTGTTGACTGTATTGACACCCGAGCTAACTTGGTTTACTGTTTTAGATCTAAAGGATGCCTTCTTTTGCCTCCCTCTCCATAAAGCCAGCCAAAAATTATTTGCATTCGAATGGGAAAACCCCAAAACTGGTCGCAAAACTCAGCTCACTTGGACGGTGTTGCCACAAGGATTTAAAAACAGTCCTACCATCTTTGGCAACCAGCTCGCAAAAGACCTGGAATCTTGGGAAATCCCGTCTGAAAAAGGGAAACTGTTACAATATGTAGATGATATCCTGATCGCCACCAAAACAGAGGACGATTGTATGACCTGGATGGTGAGTCTACTAAATTTTTTGGGGCTTCAAGGGTATCGGGTATCTAAGAAGAAGGCCCAAGTAATACAGCAGAAAGTGATCTATTTGGGCTACGAAATTAGTGCGGGACAGAGAACTTTGGGACAAGCCCGCAAAGAAGCAATATGCCAAACCCCGAGACCTCAGACAGTAAAAGAATTACGAACTTTCCTGGGAATGACTGGGTGGTGAAGACTGTGGATATAAAACTATGGACTTCTTGTTAAACCATTGTATGCATTAACAACCACTGAACAGAAACACCTTGAATGGAACAAGGAGACCGCACGAGCCTTTGAGCTACTAAAGAAAGCTCTGATGTCGGCTCCGGCCCTAGGGCTCCCAGACGCGAGTAAACCGTTTTTCCTTTTTTCCTACGAGAAACAAGGAATCGCTCTGGGAGTATTAGCACAAGATCTGGGCCCCTATCGACGAGCGGTTGCATTCTTTTCCAAACAGTTAGAAGCAACTGCGAAAGGTTGGCCTGGATGCCTGCGAGCAGTTGCAGCTGTAATATTGAATATACAAGAAGCCCAAAAATTTACTCTGGGCCAGAAAATGACCGTCTTAGTGTCTCACAGCGTATCCGCAGTGTTGGAAGCAAAGGGTGGGCATTGGCTTTCCCCACAAAGATTCCTGAGATATCAAGCTATACTGGTAGAACAGGATGATGTGGAGATCGTAGTTACTAACATTGTCAACCCAGCCTCTTTCCTCAGTGGAAACACGGGGGAACCAGTGCCTCATGACTGCTTGGAGACTATTGAAGCAACGTATGCAAGCCGCCCAGATCTGAAAGACAGCCCTACGGAAAGCGGAGAAAACTGGTTCACAGATGGAAGCAGCTATGTCCTAAGTGGTAAAAGACACGCGGGATATGCCATTACCACTAGTCAAGAAATAATAGAGTCAAGACCTTTACCCATAAATACTTCTGCACAAAAGGCAGAAATAATTGCTCTGGCCCGTGCCTTGGAGTTGGCCCGAGGCAAAGTTGTGAATATCTATACAGATTCAAGATATGCTTTTGGAGTTGTACATGCGCATGGAGCAATTTGGAAAGAAAGAGGGTTATTGAGCTCTCAAGGGAAAAATATTAAGCATGCAGAAGAAATTTTGAGACTGTTGGAAGCAATCCAACTTCCTGAGAAAGTGGCGATTATGCATATTAAGGCACACCAGAAAGTAAGCTCAGAATTGGAAAGAGGAAATGAACTGGCAGATAGAGAGGCAAAACAGGTAGCCAAAGCAGAGGTAAAAACAGAAGGAGCTTTAGTCCCCGACAGGCGAATCTCTTTAGAAGGTAAGCCAAAATATACCAAGGAAGATCAAAAACTTATTACAGATCTGGAAGGATTATACAATGAAGAGGGGTGGGCTTATACCCCACAAGGAAAACTAGTTATTCCCTCTTGCCTAATATGGCATTTGGTAAGAGAGGAACACAGGAAGAGGCATTGCGGAATAGAGGCTCTATATAAACATTTAATTAGAGAAATTGTGGCCAGAAATTTATATACTACGGTGAGACAGGTTACTCAGCAATGTGATCTTTGCCTCCAGATTAATCCCAAGAATATTCCCAGGCTAGAAATGGGCCAAATTGGGAAAGGCAATGGGCCTGGGCAACAATGGCAGATTGATTTTACAGAACTTCCAAGAAAAGGGGGGTATCGATATTTATTGGTATTAACTGATACCTTTTCAGGTTGGCCAGAAGCATTTCCAACTAGAACCGCTAAGGCTCGAGAAGTAGTTAAAGCATTAATACAAGAGATAATACCACGTTTTGGGGTCCCAATGATAATGTCCTCTGATAGGGGACCACATTTTGTTTCAAAAATAGTACAACAAGTTAGCCACCATTTAGGCATAGATTGGCAACTTCATACCCCATACCGTCCCCAGTCAAGTGGCCAAGTAGAAAAAATGAACCATCTAATCAAGCAACAGATTGTGAAACTAGGACAGGAAGCAAATCTAGCCTGGCCTCAGTCTCTTCCTTTAGCCCTCTTGCGTATACGAACTAGGCCAAGGGCGAAGGAGGGACTGAGCCCATTTGAAATCTTGTATGGACAACCATATGGAATACAGAGAGGAATATCCACACAAGCTGGAAACGAAGTCATGACCTCTTACATGGTTGCCCTAGGAAAACAACTCAATAATATTAGAAAACACGTAATTGGGACTAGGGGGAGAGGTTTGGATGGACCTGTACATAATATACAACCAGGAGACTACGTATATGTAAAATCTCTTGCAGAAAAGACTCTGGAGCCACAGTGGAAAGGACCTTTCCAAGTCCTCCTTACCTCTTTTACAGCAATTAAAATTAAAGAACAAAACGCTTGGATTCATCATACCAGAGTCAAGAAAGCTCCTCGGCTACCATGGAAGTCAACATTAGCTGGACCTTTGAAATTACGCCTCCAACGAAAAGACGAACCCTGATCGTTTGTATAATGGGACTATGGGCAAAAGCTGTGTGTACATGGGACCAAAATATGTATGTACAAATGACTAAATCAATAGTAGATAACATGAACTTGTCTAGCTGTTGGGTGTGCATAGCTCTTCCCAGAGGTCAGATGGAGATACCCACTTTTGGAGTCATGTCTTCTAATTGGTCTATAATTAATGAAGTCACTGAGGTGGACATGTGGAAGTCAGGAAACACATCCAAACTAGAGTGTCAAACTAAGGTGACAATTAGAGAAAGAGGACCTAAATTTGAACTTCAGGTCCTGGAGGGAGGAATATTTTTTGAGGGATGTAAGAACAAGAGCTCCGAAGCATGTATTAGGGCCCCTCAATTTGGAAGCTTTAATTTGAGCACCATAAACTGTACTATCATTGATTTACAGAACAGGAATCAATCGGAACCTTAAGTAACCTGGTTAATGACGACCTACAGGTGACTTTGAATGGAATCTATCTTAATATAACTGCCCAAAGAAGGAGTAACGCGGCAAGCCCAGTACCTATATATCCAACCCCTCAAGGGACTTGGTGGTTATGTGGAGATGGACGTGCACAAAAGATATTACCCAGAGCTTGGCAAGGGACCTGTACTCTTGGGTATCTCACAACACAATATAGGATCGTTAATCAAACTGAGGTACCTTCAGGAGTCCTGAGGAGCCCCTGGGTACGAGTAAAACGGAATAACCCATTGATAGATAGACCTACTAGTTTTCACAGTTTCGCTCGATGGTTCCTCCCTTGGTTAGGAGTAAGCGAACTTGAAAAAGCTATCCTAAACATATCAGCAACAATGGAGTTGTCTTTAAATGCAACAGGAGATGCCCTGTTGTCTCAGCAAAAAGAAATAGAGAGTTTGCGACTGTTTGCGGCACAGAATAGGATGGCTTTAGGTATTTTATTTGCTAATCAGGGAGGAACATGTGCAGTGATTAATAGTAGTTGTTGTTCTTATATTGATCAGAGTAAAAGAATTGCCGCAGACATCAACCAAATTTGGAAACAGTCAAAAATATTACACCTAGTAACACTAGATGACACTTCACTGGGTTTCTCTGATCTTTGGAATAAGTTGACTTCTTGGCTCCCAAACTTGACTTGGTTAAGACAATTATTTGTTCTGATAATTGCGATTATCTCTTTGGTTATAACTCTCTGTATTACAGTTCGATGTGGTCTCTGGTGTTTTCAGAACACAGGAGACTCTTACAGTGAATGGAAGAAAAACCAATTACGACGCAAATTGGAATCTAACAAGTACTTTGAAAATGTTAGATAAAGAAACATTGTATTAGAAATAGTATCAGAAATAAATCTAGTAAAAGAATTTACTAACTTTTCTAAAAAGGGGGGACTGAGAGAAGGGGTTAAGGGAGTCTTAGCAGTTAATTAGTAGATGAAGCTTGAAATCTTGTTAGCTATTGTTAAAGCAGGAGAACTGTAGTTCCTCCCAAAGACAGGTCCTGATAAACTGAAAGGAGCAAGAAGATTTGTGGCTCCTCACAAGGACGGTCCCTGATAAGAATTAAGAACTTACCTCAAGAAACTAGCTCTGCAGTTTGGATAGAAGCCAAAAAACAACGGAGCCTGCGCAAAGTCAAAAGGTTACTAGCGGTGATGAAGAGGAACCACCGGCCTTCATCCCCACGACCCCCGACGACCACCACCAGGAGGCAACATGCAAGCGCAGATGGGAGAAGAACTCATTTTAATACGAAGCGGGGATAGATCATGCATATGTATAGGTATATTGCTAAACTTTATGTATATGCAACACTTTGCTGTATATATTTGAAGTAAGTGCCGCGTTGGGCGCACGGTTTTTGGTGGGACTACCCCCCGTGCTGCCCAGCGCTGAATAAACATACCTACTTTACAATCTTATAGATTGTGGAGTCTGTTTTCTGCACGTCACTGTCAGGTGCCCTGGCCCTTGACCAGTTGTAGAAGGTGGAGGCTCATGTGCCTTCAAGACTGGGAAGACTGAATACATGGCTTCTGTCTCTTATCTGCAGTTATCTTCTGTGGTGAGCATAGGGTGCAAGAAGGAGCTGAGGCCAGCCATGACATCAGTGGGAAGTGTGTCTGTGAGCTTCTGGGGACCATAGGAATGAGGGGTGGCTCCAGCCAGGAAGAGGAAGAGTGCTGCCATCCAGTGGGGACTTCTGCCCCAGTGGCACCAGGACTCTATAAGCAGGACAGGCATCAAGGCTGTGGCTCCTCATGGAGCACGGAAGCTGGGGTCCTTCACAGGGTCCATCACAGGATTCCTCTGTGGGAGCCTGTGCCCTGGGCTCTGGATCCTCCTGCCAGCTGGGTGGGAACCTTGAAGTTAGAGTAGGAGGAGGGTGCTTTGACCCTGCATGCCTTTGTCCTCCCATCGGTAAGAGGAAAGTGGGGGTTTGAAGAAGTCCTAAACACCTGGGTCCTCCTCTAGCTTGCAGGGAGGAGGTTCCTTATGTCCTGGATGTTTGGTTGCTTCTGCAGACTGTAGATGAAGTGTTCAGTGGAAAGAGAAGGGTAGGGTGCCTGCAAACCTGGACACCTGTGTTTATCAGCCTTTAGTGGAAGTGAAGTCCAGGAGTTAGAGCAGGGAGCATGTCCTAATGCCTTGGTGACCTGCGTTCTCCCCAGGGCTCCTCTTCTAGCTAATCAGCAAGCCACACCTCCCCCTGAGAAAGGCATACCCTGATTATGACTGTAAGAGTAGTGGCTAATAGGACATTTGAGAAGATCCTGAGGAGAAGCGTGCAGTTATTATATAGGAGAAGTGTTGGGAACCCCCTGCCATAGCAGAGGGGATGCCTGTGAGAGGACACACTTGAAAATCTAGTTGCTGCTCTTCTTGGCTGCTCTCTGGGGACGGTGTTCCCTTTCCCTTCTCTCCTTCTCCTTTTGTTCTGGTTCCTCACCCCCCAATATACCTTTTGCCTAAATTTACAGTCAATGTCTGACATCAGCTGTAAATGTCAGCAGCAGGTCTGACAGTCTATTTCTGTCAGTGACTTTGAAATCAACCCTTACTAAAAAAAAAAAGCATTCTCCACCACCCACCTATCTTTAAAACTCAGTTCCCAGCATCTTTTTTCACCACCACTCTTTTTTTGGCTTTTAACAATTGCAAACTATAGGTTTGGATTTTGTTTGCAATGAGTAAACTTTCCTTCCACTCTCCCTTTTCTTCTTTACTGAATTCATTCTGTGGAGACTCATGTAGAGTTTAAACTTTCAACAAGACAGAAAATATCTCATTATCAGGAGTTGAAGCTGCTGATTCTGCCCTGAAAGGACAGGTCGTTCAAACCTCAGAATAGCCAAACAGGAAGCAGCTGTGCTCAAGACAAAGACAGAGTGTGACCTTTGTCTCAACTGTTCTTGAGATTTCTCAAGAACTTTTTAGAGTCTGATGTGTAAAACAGATCACTGAATTGCTTGATGGGAGAAGGAGCACTGTTGGCTAATGGAAAGGACTGTGGGTCTGCCCTCTACCTGGGAAGAGGACTTCTAGTAAGGTTTCACTGACCACTTCTTCAGGGTCAGTCCTCTAATTGATTGTCCTTTTAGTAAGTAAGTGGTTTGTATATTCACATCAGCTCTGGAAACAAGAGTTAAAGAATGCCTTTATTACAAAAACATAAAAGCAGTCTGCTGACCAAACAGGAAGTCAGCAGTGCCAGGAAAAAGAATGTAAAGAATTAGGATTAAAATGATCATTAAGATAATTGCAACAAAACCTCTCATTTGCACAACCAAGGGCAAGTCGTTAATAGTGTTTTTGTTCCCAGCAAAAACCAGGAAGGAAAGATAACATGTTAGAGAGTGCTGGGTGCTGTAACTCTGACAGTCTATCCCTCCACTGGGCGAGGAGGGGGCTTTTGTAGGCTTAAGACAGGTGGTTGAGAGGAAGGATTCCTGGCTCCTCTTAGTCCAGCCCATTTCTCCAGCCCGTCAAGGTCCTTCTGAATTGCAGCCCTACCCTTCAGTGTACCCTTCAGTTCTCTCTCCTTGCCAGTGTTTTTGTTCTCACTTACTCACATTTTGTCCCCAGAAATCATTTGCCTGAAATAATGCTTTATAGATTCTAATACTCATCATAAGGAGAGGTTTGACGGCGCCAGCAGAATCTGAGAGGAATATAGGTAAAAGGCAGGGAGTGCCCTCGCCCAGCGGAGTTGATCCCATTTCTCAGATCTATGAGCCTTGATTCTCTGTCTTTGGCTTGGCAGAAATCCTTCCATTACGACAGAGGTCCTGTTTAGACTAGGAAAAAAAAGACTGACGTTACATACAAGTTTGCTAACATTAGCTAAATTCAATTACTTTGCCAATGAGGAGAAAGCTAATGAGGAGCCACCAAAATCAGATTACCAGCAATTGCTCTCCAGTTTTTTTCACTTTTAAATACTGTGTGAGTGGGTAAACCTCATGAAGGTCTTTCTTCAGAGTTACTGTATGTCAGGTTTTATTAGTTACAACCACATTGGGATATTCCGAGTTATTTATTGACACAGTATGGTATATATGTCTGTTTTAACGCAGACATGTCTATAGACTAACACGAATCAGTGTTTTGAAACAGGTAGCCTATGAATCTCATGCTCTTAAGAGATGTAAGTGCACTGTCATCTCATCATTGGGTAACAGCTGCTGAAACAGATTCAAACCACATTTCACTTCTGTTTGGCATTCTAAATGTCCTGAGCGTTTTTCATAAAAAATCAAGCCCCTAACATCTCCGACTTTCTCAGAAAAAAGTGCGTTACCCAAACCTTATGTGACCCCAGAATTATTTCTTAATATCCTTATACCATGGTAATCTTTATGCCCTGAGGACCTCTGACCGTCTCCTGATGATGATCATCTTTTTTCTCTGCAAAGTAAGTGTTGGGCATTTTGCTTGTTTTAACACAAGTTCTCCTCCCTGTCTTTATGCAATATTCACGTGTCTGAAGGAACAAGAAACACTGGAAATGCTGAAAAACTAAAATTGTTTTCTTAAATAAAAAGCTTGCCCGCTTGTAAGAAAAAAGTTATTTTGTCCTTTTTAGTTTGTTTTGTTTCTGCTTGCATGAATGTTAAATCCCAGGGGGATTATTTCACTTCACTTACTATTGGTGTGGATGTTTTTCAATGCTCGTATGTAACCTTTGGTTTCATGTTCTTTTGATGTTGTTCTGTATTTATACACACGTACCCAACCTCGATGAAAGTTGTTCTGCACACTCATTAAATACAGTTTTGCATTCCTTTTGCTTTCTCTTAAGACCAGGCTCAGAAGGAAACATGATTTGGAAACGGAGGGAGGGTGTTTATCTGTCTTTAGATAACTGAAGAGCAAGGTCAGGCTCTGCTGCATTAATTCAATTTTTAGCCAGCCAGCCAGCCCTATTCACATTTCTAGCATACCTACCTGGAAGACTTGAGAACTGATAAAGTTTAACCCCTGTTGTATCTAGAAAAGATACGACTTCTCCTGTGCTTTCCCTTTTGGCTGGTTCATGAGTAAGGACATGCATACTTGACTGACATAAATATGCATTTTGCCCTGAGCGCCTGTGAAGATTCACCGCCTCAGGGAGACCGGGGTGCACCAGACCCATAAAAGTACACGGAAGCGCAGTCTGGCGACTGCTGCTGCTGCTGCCAGCACCACTGTCAGAGGATGCAGTAGGGTTCAGTAGCTGGAATGTACATTCTTACACCGATAAAAAGAGCTTAGGTCTCTGACTCGGTCCGATACTGGGATCACGATGTCCTGGTTTTGGCTGGGATTTTTCTTTCGTTTTTCTTCCTGACAGCTGGTATAGTGCTGTGCTTTGGATTTGGTATGAGAATAATGTTGATAACGCACTGACGTTTTTGGTTGTTGCTAAGTAGTTGTAGTGTTTCTACTCAGTCAAGAACTTTTCAGCTCCCCGGGCTCTGCCAGCAGGGAGGTGCACAAGGAGCTGGGAGGGGGCACAGCCAGGACAGCTGACCCAACCTGGCCAAAGGGATATTCCCCACCAGATAACGTCATGCCCAGCGTATAAACTGGAGTTGTCGGGGTGGGGGGGTGGGAATTGCTGCTCAGGGATGGGCTATGGATCACCGGGTAGTGAGCAATTGCTGCACCGCGCATCACCAGTTCTTGTATATTCCTTTATCACTAATGTTATTATTGTTATCCTTGTTGTTTCCTTTTCTTTTGCTGTCCTGTTAAACTGTGTTTGTCTCAACCCATGAGGTTTTTTTCCCCGAGTCTCTCTCCCATCCCACCTGGGCGGGGGGTGAGCGATCAACTGCGTGCTGCTTAATTGCTGGCTGGGGCTAAACCACAAGACACGATTAGCACGGCACAGCAGTATGAGACCAACAATTGCCTGAAGGCTACAAGTGCTGGCACTCCCTCAGGTCCCTGCAGATCTGATACGATGCAAGCTCCACTGTTAACGGAGTCAAGGGAAAATGGAAGCAGTCAACAAGATGAGTAAGACTCAAGGGGAACATCCATGGAATATTCTCTATTTTCAGGCAAGTTCCAGTTTTCTGACTTTCCTCCAACCCTGCCTGACCTTGAGGCGAGTCAGAGACTAGACCTAGGTGAATGATGTTGTTTGGCCAGGGCCAACAGATGTGTCTAACTGACAGTGACTGGGGTGGCCCCTTCCTGACAGCCAGACAAAACTCGGCCTGAAGCACAATGCAAAGCTGTGCCCATCAGGACAGCCACAGTGGTTTTTGGCGAGAGCTCTCCTACTCCTCACCTGGTTCTGTAGCTCAGATAATCGACTGCAGCGAGCAGGAGACTCCTCCTGTGAAGAAAATGCAAGCGTTTCTTTTTAGTCTCCAGTTTGGTCGGGGCACGGTTGAATATATTCAACTTCCGTTATTAGGTCTGTACTGGGGGGCTGCTGCCACTGGGAGTTGCCATTGTTCCTCCTTGTGGCCACAGCCTCCTCCCACCAAGTCAGATTCTGTCCTCACCTCCCTAGAAGCAGGCATCTTGTGCTGGTCAGACTCCGAGAGAGAAAATCCACGGGCATCTGGCAGCGACCGACCACCATAAACTCTCTTCAGTCTCCTCCGTTCACGTTCCACCTGCACGTTGCAGAGGAGAAAGGGTCACAGAAACCTGCCACCGAACAAGGAGCAAAAGGACCTCTGGACATCACGCCATGGCAAGGAGATGTCTGCTCAGAGACTGTTCATTGCATCAGAGAACGTTACGGGCAGAAGGCGCTCGATGTAGACTGTGCAAAGAGAAAGAGCAAGAGGAAACAGTTCCTGACACACACGAGAGTCAAATGGGTGTGTGGGCGAGAAGGGTGGTACCGGAGTGAATGTGCATTTGTGAGGGCAATGGGGTGCCAGAAGAGAGGGAAAGTACAAAAGTGTGTGTCCACAGGGGGAAGTGGGAGAGGGAAGGAAACAAGCAGAGGACTCCAAAGCGCTGCCTGTGGAAATGTGTTGTGCTCCAGAGGACCGCGAGGCTTTGCAGAGGCGGCGAAAGCCTATTTTACCTGCTCAAGAGTCCTCCTGAGCTCAGCATTGAACTGCTGCAGCTCTGTCTTCTCATGTGCCAGCCTCGCAACTGCTCGCTGCAGACATTCCAGCCGCTGCAACAGGAGTCCCTTCTCCGAGAGCCACGGTAGCTGCTCCCCTTCTGCAACAGCCTGCTGGGTGTCCAGAGAGGAGATTATGGGAGCTGGTGCCACATAAAGGTTAGGAGGGCCAGGATCAACACGCCAGGGAGAGTGAGCGGACTCGGGAATGGACAGTGCCAAGTCCCTTCTTCTCCTCCTGGTCCACAGGCCAAAACAACACACGTTCTTCCTAGGGGCCCTCCTCCACATCAACTTGGAGAAATGCGCACAAATTTGCCTTCGTGCTTTTTGGACTGTGGCACACGGACATCCTGAGTGTGCAGTGAAGCTTTTACCCTGATCAGGCAACGCTACGAATTCCATTCTATTTAATACAGTGGAAAAGCTGCACCTCAGAAATCTGCACCTCTGAAAGCATCCTCTAAGCACCGGCAGTGTAGCTGCTGTTCAGACATCGCTATAAAATTCTACCAAGTTTAGCGCATTAGTTTGGTCCGCTGTGCCCTTTCCTTTCCATGCCCAATCCTAACCATGACACGCCGGCTAAACTTGCCTAGACAGGAGATGGGAATTACCCACCCCCAACCTTTGGACTTGACTGAGTTTTCACAGCAAGCTCTGTAGTTCTTTGAGTACTTCTGGACTCAACAGAACACATTCGAGCATGTGAACGGTCTCTGGCCGCAGCTACACAGACAGGCAAGCCTGCTGGCTGCAATCCTGGTTTCTTTGGCCAAGCAGGTCATATCTTTATGGGAAACATATATTCCCATGTTTTTATGGGAAACATCTTTAGAATCCCTTCTAGACATTTTAGGTGACTGATGATCAATCACAGTGCCTACCTGAAGATGAAACCGGTCCTTGTCCCTCTCCGAAACCATACTCTGCAGGATGGCTACTTCTTGCCTCAGAGTCCCATTGGCCATTTCACTCTTGGTGAGGGCAAGAGTCAGTGCTTGTGCCTTCTCTTTCCATTCGATTTCTCCGCTTTCAGTCTGCTTCAAAATAGCAACCACACGCTCCAATTCTTCCCCCTTTGCTCTCCTCTCATCTTCCAGTTGTCGGCTTAGCTCCTTCTGCCTTTTCAGGAGATGGTCTCTCTCCTGGAGAACTTTCCTCTTCTCGGCTTCCTCTTCCTCCCATTTCTGGAGTTTCTGGATTTGTTTCTGTAGGGTCTCCCCTTCACCGTTCCATCGCAAAGCTGATGCCAGTTTTTTCACGAGTTCACTCTGCCTCCTAAGCTCTCGTTCTCTCCCTGTCAGAGTCTTCTCTAAATACCTGACTCTGTCTCTCTGGCGCTTGATCTCTTCATCCTTCTTTGTCAGAGTCTGCTGAACGTGCTGGAGGTCTTCCCGAAGACCTCTTATTTCCTCTTCTAACTCTTGTAGCTCACCTTGAGCCTTGGTCTCTCCTTCCCTCTCAGGCAAGCCTTCTTCCAGGAGCTTCTCTTGCTCTCCGTGCTGTCTAAGCTCTTCGTTCTTCTTGGTTCGCCTAAGCTGGAGATTCTGCAAGGCCTCCAGGTCTTCTTCTTGGAGCTCCAGTTTTTGCAGAAGAGTTGCATTGTCTTCATCTCTCTTCCTCACCACTTCCTCAAGCAGATTCACTTGCTTCTGGCAGGATGCTAGTGCTTCTTTCACGCTTTCTTCATGAAGCTGCAACATGTTCATTTGCTCTGTCTGCCTGAGGAACTCCAAATGGTTCTTCTTCACTATTTGGCTCATTTTGTCTAGATCCTGCTCTAGACTCTTGGCCTGCTTGCCTTCCAACTCCTTCTGCTCCTGAAGGGCCCGGACATGCTCTTGCAAAGACACTATCTCTTGATCTCTAGCTTCTAGAAACGATTCAGCACGTTCTAGTTTGTGCAGGATGGCTTTAGTCTGCAGCACTGCCTCCTCCTTTTGCTGTTGAAGCCTAGAGATAGTCTCCTCCAGAACCTCTATCTTTTTTTCGCTGTCTTTCAGAGTCAGTTTTGGTGCTTGAAGATGTGTTTGAGATGTGTTTTGCTCAGCTGCATGCTCTTCCTCCTTTTCCTTGCGTGCCTCACATTGCTTTCTAAGGCATAAGATTTCTTGTCCTTGCTCCTGTAGTGCCACTTGAAGATGCTGCAGAATTTCCTTCTGCTGTTCAGAGTCTTGTTCTTGTTTTTGGAAGGCCTCAATCACTTCCCTCTGAGACTCAATCATTAAATCCTTGTCTTTCAGTATTGCCTTAGTGTATTCTAAGTCTCTGTGTAAGATATTAATCTGTTCTTCTGTTTTTTCCTCATAGCTCCTTGTTTGCTGCTTGTGCATGTCTAGGAGTCTGTCCTTTTCTTTTAAGGTTGCTGAGGTCTGCTCCAGTTGGTCACGGACAGTCCTTAACTGCATTCCCATGACTTCTTCAGCTTCCTGGATTTGCTTTTGTTGTGACTCAAGCTCTCGCTCTTTTTCAGATAAAGAAAGTGTCATCTTCTCTACTTTACCACGAAGCTCTTGCAGGTGTCCCTCTTGCTGTTCCTTGTACCGCTGCAAGAGACTTAACTGATCCCTTTGAGAATCACACTCACTCTCTCTGTCCTTCAGAAGTGCCTTCAGGTGTTCAAGGCTTGCGTGCAGAGATTTTACCTGTTCTCTCTCCTTTTCCAGTTCCTGCATCTGCTGAGTCAGAGACATAAGCTCTAAGTTTTTCTCCTTCAAGTTTCCTTTCATATGATCAAGATCCGCAAGCAGATTTCTCACTTGTGATGTACCGCGTTGCTCTAGAATCATTATTTTCCCCTCCTGGGATCTGATCTCCTGGTCTCTCCCCTCCAGCTCTTTGCTCATCTTGCTGACAGCAGCCCTCTGCAATTCCAGCTGCTTCTCCAGCTCCTGTATCTTTTCTTGCTGGGATCTGATCTTCCGGTCTCTCTCCTCCAGCTCTTGGCTCATCTTGCTGACAGCAGTCCTTTGTTTTTCATGCTGCTTCTCCAGCTCCTGTATGTGTTCTTGCTGGGATTCTGTCTTCTCTTTTTCCTCTGCTATGTCCTTAATAACCTGATCAAGAGCAGTTTTATGCATTGCTTTCTGCTTTTCCAGCATTCTCATCTGTTCCTGGTATAACTTCAATTCTCCCTCCCTCTCTGACAGGAGGGCAGTCATGTGAGTGAGAGTATCCTGCAAAGCTTTCACCTCTGCTGCGTCTTTCTGTAGCATCTGGATTTTCTCCCACCGCATTCTCAGGTCCTCATTTTCAATTTTTAACATAGACAATGTAGTTTGGAGTTCATGTTCCCGGGAGTGATTCATATCATCTCTTGCTGTATTTGCTTGGGTTTCAGAGCCTGTGACTGATTCCTGAGGAAGTTTTATCTTCCATACCAGTTTTTCTCCAACTGCTTGAAGCCTCTCCCGTTCATGCTGCAAAACAGGGAGGAAAATATCTATTTTCATATATATATACAGAAAAATATATATAGGTCTAAAATATATCTAGACGTTTGTTTTTCCTACAAGAGTTGAACTCCAGCTCCAGTGGCAGTCAAGCACTGAAGTTTGAGCTTTTACTAGAAATTAGCAGCTATTCAGTTGGTTTCCCTGCTCGATGTAAATGTTCTGCTGTCTCTCAACGAAGATTTGGGAAGTGCACTGTGTTTACCAAACTCTGTCCACAGCTGATTTTTGGAGTCATTGTGAAATGGAGAAGTGGGAAAATATTGGTCATGTAAGAACAGCTGCACTGGCTCAAATGTCTGAGCTACTCTCCTGCCTATAAGCGCATACACTGGGAAGAAAGCCTCAGGGTGGGGTAGACTGACATGATACCTCCCCAAGCCCAGCACTGTTCCAGCTTGTGAGAACTTTCGCAGCCTCCTCCTGAGGCCATGCAGACCTGCTGTATTTGCAGCACCCTTTGCCAAGGCGTTCAACAGGCCTGCTCTGCTGTAAGTACACCACCTCCTGTCCTCTGCCTGCAGCAGAGGCTCTCACTACCTTCATCAGGTGGCTCTTGTTCATCTCCCGGAGAAGAGAGTGAACGACCGCTGCCCCCTCTCTCCCTGCCTCTCAGGACGGTGGAGCCCTTTCCTGCACCACTCTTTAGGTTGCGTCTTGCCCAGCTTCTTCAGCCAGCCCCATCTTTCTTTTTGCCCCTCTCGGAAGCTCTTCTGGCTCTAGTGTGTTCTTCTGGGCAGGAGCTGCCAGAACTGCAGCCAGGATTTGAAGTCCAGACTAAGCATCATTTAGGCAGTGGCATGATGAAGTTCTCTCTATTAGGATGGGAAGAGAGAATACCTCATTCACCTTTTTTTTTGGTTTTGGACTTCTACTGTGCAGAATTTTCATGGTACCATCCTCTAGAATCCCACTGTCCTCTCTTGAAAGATTAATGGTCAGATTACAGTCTATCACTCTGCGTTTCTGTGGCTGAAATCAGGACTAGTTTTCCCCTTGCAGACATGCATATTTAGCTGGATCAGCACTTTCATTTCCCAAATGCCTCTGTTTTCTCCCCGCTGTCTGTGCTCAGACGGGCAATGTTGAACAACTTTCTGTTATTATCCAGCTTTGTCTTCTCCCCCTGTTTTCCTGATCCAGACATTGAGAAATCTACATATGGATTTGGACACCAATAATTGCCAAACCATGCAAGGTAAGTAAGTAAGCAAGGTAAGCAACAAGTTTGGAAATTACTTTGACTTAAGCTTCAAGCGTAGAAATCTTCAGAACTGAGGAAAATAAACACCCCAAATCATAACTGAGTTTTCTATGACTATGGCATCTTTTCCTACTTATTCACAAGAACGCAACTGGAAATGTTAAACCAGAAAAAACACCACTGGTCTAAGCAGTATTCTTCTGCTCTTGTAGTGGTCTGTGGTCTCTCCACATAGTCTGTGACATTGGTCATCCTAGCAATCTCTCCTTTCTGGACTGTCTTCTCTTACCCAAGGCGATGACCCTGCTAATGCAGCTACACGGCCTGGCAGGAAAGCAAAAGCCTGGGAAACAAGGAAGGAGGAGTGGAAGGAAGGGGAAAATGAGGGAAACTACTCTGCATCTTCTCACATCTGGACTGAACCTGTACACCACCACCCAAAATCAGCTCTCCAACGGAAAAAGTTGCTCCTCAGAATTAGTAACAGAAGGCAAAAAAAAAGTGTAAGGAATGGCGCTTCACGGCATCTGCCAGCCTCACCAGGACATCCTTCCTTTGCTTCTCGGTGCTCTCCAGTTTCCTTGCCAAAGATGCCACCTCTTGATGCAGAGTCACAGCCTCCTCCTTTAGAGCAGTGGCCTCTTCCTGCAAGGCAGCTTGTAGAGAGTTCTTCTTGCGTTCTGCCATCTGTGTCTCTGCAGCAGCAAAGGGGAAGGAGAAGGAGAAGGTGAAAAGCGAAGCAAAACCAAACCCTGATTTGCACCCTATCGAGAAAACATCATTTTTTCTCTGCCTGTCTGTGTTTTCCAGGACTAAGCCCACACGGGCTTTCAAAGTAGACATGAGTACAGGAAACTTCCAGGCAGAGAAAAAAAAGAAGAATGGAATGTGGCAAGGTTCAGAAGAATATGAAAATGTGTTTGCTCTTCTGCTTGTTGAAAGGCCGGGGCTAAGGGCATGGCAGCACATCACCCACAGTGTCAGAAGCAGGTTGAACCAACGTCCACGAAGCAAGGACACAGACAGCAGGTGAGAGCCAGATCTAGTGCGCGAAAGGAAAAGGAAGCAGCAGCAAAAGCAAAGACTGACTATAACACAGCTAATTGACCAGGAAGACTTAAGAGACGTTAGAGAAAAGAACAGATGTCAGTGTTGTGCTTGAAGATGCACTTTGCTACTTGTCCAAAAGGACGCTGGGCAGTACGTTGTGCATGGGCAGAAAAAAGAAGAAAGGAAGTATCCCAGTGATACCAGGACAACAGCAAGGCCAGAACAACTGAGCATCACACCAGGACCGAGACCTGAAGCAAGGAGGACTACAGATAGACAGGAGCTAAAACTAAGCCAATAGACCAAACTGATAGACAGGAACTAAAGAGGAAAAGAACTGAGGCGTGGGCCAAGCAGGATCCATCCAATGGCAGAATTTAAAGTACAGAAGCTCTTATCATATGTAACACATGTGGTAAAACTACGGCTGTTCCAGAAAAAGGGATGATCTAAGGTCTGAGACAATCTCTCCTGTAAAGAGTCTGAAAAATGACCAGCAGTGCCATCTCAGAGCGGGAACATGAAGAAATGCTGAGCACGTAAAGGCAGGACATGAGCAGGCGACAGCCTGTGGCAGAGGCAATGAGCAATGCCCACCCTTCCCTGTTCCTGCAGTCTGAGACACGGAAAACAAGGCGATGAGATGAAAAAGCTTTTCTGATGGGGAGAGTGGGAAAACAATGACAGAGGAAGGAGCAGGGATGCCTGTCCAGCTATGATGTAGAGAGGCCAATAGCCCTGGAGGCTCTGGGATGGCCTGCAGATTAGAGGAAGAGGTGACTAGCTACATGTGAAAAACAGTTTATAGATAAACCCAACGTGAACACGTTAGCAAAGGCATAAGTAAGAAGTGGCTAGGGAAGTCAGAACCTGTGTTTGCTATGGCTCTAAGCTCAGACACCAAATCAGTATCAGCAAGAAAACAGGTAAGAAGGATGCAGAAGCACGAGGCACCGGGGAACGAGGAAAAGCAGCAGAAGAAAGGATGCAATAACACAGGAACTTAACACTGAACTAACGCTCGGTGAATCTGCCACGTAAGAGGAAAAGGAAGTCACTAAAGACAAGCCTTTTTGCAGGTTGGTGCTGTTACAGAGCATATGGAGACGGATGCTGTGAGGCATCAAGCTACCCCTACCTAGCAGTGACCCGTGACCCGAAGGCACCACCTCTGCACATGTGTCACCGGTAGCACAGCGAGATGCACTGCCAGCCACTGGATCCTTCTCTCTCAAAAGCTTCCACTAGTAGTTCTACCGAGAAGTCTCTTGCTTGTTGTTTTACTCCCTTTCCCATCTCTGGGCACTGCACTTTCCCTCCGCCTGGTATCAGAGAACCCCGCTGGTGAGACAGGACGGGGTCAGTGGGTTGGAAAGGAGAAGCTGTACCTTCCTGGCTTTGAGCCAACTGTTTCTGCAGCTCTTGATTGTGGGCGCTGAAATGGTCCCTCTCAGCTTGCCTCTTGCTCAGCTCCAGCTCCAAGTCCTCTATCTTCTTCCTCGCATCATTCTGGAAGAGGAGAGAAGAGAAGCATCACCTCACTGCTGGCAGGAGACAAAGAGGTGCAAACGCTAAGGCAGAAGTAGCCAAGGCAGGAGGGGGTGTTGGACAGTAATGGTAGCTGTTATCATCATTCTCCTTGCTCCCCACGGCAGCAAGCCAACCTGCCCTACAAGAATTTACCCCCATTCTGGCTTGGGCACTCTGCTCGTCGGTTCTGTCCCGCCGAGGGACAGGATCTCTGGCTGCACCAGACATACGTTACCAGATCTTGCTGAGTCTGCTTCAGGTGCTGACGCAGGTCTTGTAGGGCTGCTGCCACTCTGTCCACTGTCAGCTCTGCAGGGGGGTCCCTGGCCTGAGAAACAGTTTGGCCCCACACATGTCCCTGTTCTGAAGAAAGAAGCCATTCTGTTTCAAGCTTTAACTGAAGGGCCTCCAACCAACAAGGCCACCTTTCTACACAGGAGAAGGTGGCGGTGCCTTTGACGTCGTCCGAGAGCTCACATTACAGCAAGACGTGTGTCACAGGCTAGCGTTATTTGGATGACCGCTAAAGACAGCGCTGCCCCAAGGAAGAAGGCACGTGCCCTCTGACTTGGCATGACTTGGGCCCTCTTTCGTTTTCATGCTGGTCATTTCTCCATGTACAAACATGGACTTGCCTCTCTGCAGCGATGACAGGCTTTCAAGACTTCCCGAGGCTTGAGGCAGCCGAAGTGGAAAGGATGAGGCTACCACATCGGGATTACAGCGAACCACCCCTCCCTCCATCTGCTCTCCTGTACGTGCTCTATGGACTTGCTCAGCCAGTCTGCCACACTTGCCTGAGCTCCAAGCGACCAAGTCTCTGCTGTCACAGATCGTGTGGTGGAGAACCAAGTGCAGTTGCTCCAGCTGGGATCGCGCTTCACAGCGGGCGCTGTCAGCCTGCTGACGCTCCGCGGCCAATGCCTCTGCTCTGTTCTCTGTGCTACGAAGCCTCAAGCGCAGTTCAGACGTCTCAGCCTCCAGCGTGCGCAGAGTCTCCCTCAGGCAACGTTCGCCGGCTCGGGACTCCTCCAGATCCTGCAGCAGCTGCTTCTCTTGAGCTGCCAGGTCAGCCTCCTTCTCCAGCACTACCGCCTGCAGTGACTGTATCTAGAACACAGACGCACAGAGCCTCAGGGACACCGCTGCTCCTGAGGCAGCGGAGCGGGAACTAGAGGAAGCAATGAAGGAGAAATCACCTCAAGCAAATCAACCACTGGAAACAGAAGGCACAAAGCCAAGGATTCAAACTGAGCAAAATAAGCTAGAAACAGGTATCCGGAGGCTGAGGGGCCCGAAGGCGGTTTCCCCATCCCCAAAGGAACGATCAAACTGTCAGGCTTTCGTGCTTTCCAACCTCAGAAACGAAGCTCTGTGGGCGGGGTGAGTGTGAGAGCGGGTGGCTGGCAGGTGAGGTGGCAGATCAAGCATCCCCACATGGAGAGAGGGGCTGCCAGGGATGCTCAGGAGTAGAAGTGAAAGGGAGACAATCAGCATCCTTCATGGGGCATCTCCAAAATGCCCGAGGAACCGGCTGAGATGGAAGTGACTTCCACAGACTGCCATAACCACTTCTGTTTCACCAGACTGCTCAGTGCCCGTCGAAGGCAGAAACGCCATCTGGGGACGACGTTTGTAACAGAGGTACTGAGAAGCTCCAAAGGAGCCTTCCGTTTCTCCTCAGAGATTTAATGCCGTGAACCATGAGAGAATAGGGGAAAGCACAGGCAGAACATTGCAGATCCAGCCTTGACCTCCATGTGCAAAGTCCCTGGGCAGAGTACAGCAGGTGTGTACGTTGTTGGGAGGGGAAACAAGCTGGGGCCTACAACCTGAAGGTGGGATTCTATGTCCCTGGAGAAGAAGATGCTAGTGCCTAGCTCACCTGGTTGTTGAGCTCTTGTATTTCCCTTCTGTGGTCTGAATGCAGCTTCTGGGCCTGGTGAACAGCAGAAAGAAGCTGAGACACCTCGTTTTGCTGGGCAAGGTTGTTTTCTTCCAGGGTTCTGAGGCTCAGTTCCTTCTCTTCCAGAGACAAGGTCAGCCTGCCAGACAAAGCATGCAACTCATTACTACGTGGCATAACGTTTAATAAACTCTTAGGACTTCCACCACCAAGGGGAAAAGTGCTTTGTCTGCTGAGGTTTGTCTAAACATCCGGGCTGCTGCTTCAGTCCTAAGCCAGGTTGGCAGCCACACCCAAGCATGTGCCCACTACGCTTGCTTCCACAGAAGAAAGGGGAATTACTGCCTACATACCCGATCTTTCTGGAGATGGGAATGTGAATAGAAACACAACCAAGTCCTGAAATGAAGACATCAGGGAAGAGGAAAGTTTTTCTTCTGACTAATGAGATGCCAAGGGAGACGTTTTGTCAATAATGCAGAGACATTTTCTCCCCCTAGCTTGTATGTCCTGATAGGAAGAGCAGCAACTGACAGCAAGGTGATCTTTGGGGAGTTTTGCCAGCACCCATATCACTTTCAGCTAGAGAAATGACGGCTGACACCAGCCGTGGTAATGGAGGCTTGGAGGAAATGCTCAGATCCGTCTAGAAGACGCAGGATCCCTCGCAGGGGAAGCAAGACTGCACTGCCTTTTATTTCTCTTCTTCAGGGAAGACATGTGCTGAAGACTGGCAGGACTTTACCAGGGGAAGTAGCCTGCCTACCCTTTCTCTTCTTTCGTGCACTCCTTGGACAGTCAGTCCTATCTGCAGCTGCTGAGGCTGGCAGGGACCCTGCTCGAGCCTCTCCAGACACCTGTGGGGATTTTCTGAGGAGCGAGGAAACAGATGGCAATCAGAAACATTCTTCTTTCTTGGGTGTCTCAGAGGGGAATCTGGCTTAGTTCAAAACCATGGTTTTAAGATGGCTTCTCCCAACCAGAGGTATCGGGCTGGAAGACCGATACAGATCCCAAATGCTTCAAGTTTACTGGACCCGAGGAGGAGCTGATGGATCAATCCAGCTCACTGTACTGCAGCTCCACCTGCCTCCTTCGGTGCATTTCAGGTTTGAACCCCCTGAAAGTCTCGTTTATCAGTATTAATGTGCCGACCTAACAAAAGAACACCGCCTTTGAAGGAAAGGACTACTCCAAAAGCCACCGTCTTCAGAAAAACAGTAACTGAAGGATTAGAAGAAAATGAAACACAGCATCAAGAGAATGAAACATCTCTGCATGGGTAGTTCAGAAGTCTGCTTTTTAGGAAATGCTGCCAGAGCCGCTTGTATATGCAAAGATCTGGAAATGGCATCAAGCCATCAAACAGAAGGGAGAGTCTCACTGGCTTTTGTTTACCTGGCTTTTTCACTCTCAAGGACCTTCAGCAAAGCCTGAAATTCTCTGTTGCAGTGCTCCGCTTCTTCCCATCGACTCCTTTCCTCCTGCAAGGACTGCAGACACGCTTGCAGCTCCTCATTCTGATGTTCTGCCTCCTCCCATTGACTCCTCTTCTCCTCCAGGATCTTCTGGAGGTGCACAACCTCCAGCACCTTCTGCCTTGACAGTTCCTGTGCCTCACTCAGATCTTGCTGAGCTTTGCGGCCAATCACTTGCTGGGACTCTTTGGAGGCTGCTAACTGAGACGTCAACTCTTCCACCTCAAGCAAAACAGAACAAAGCAGTCAAAGACTACAGCTTGTCACTGCCAGACATATCACACACTGTGAGGAAAGGGACAGAACAACTTTAAATTTCACCCTGTCACGACAGTACTAGATTCACAGTGGATACAGCCGACTTGTTGAAAAATCCACGTGGGTCACCACGTTCATCTGAAAAACCACCTCACGAAACATGGCTAGCAGTAACTGGCCAGCAGAAATCCATTCTGATGATCGCTGGCAAACAGGCAGAGGGACTAACCCATCTGTCCAGGGCAGCAGCTGCAATTCAGCTGACCAGTAAGTCTCCTTCAGACCAGCTGAGATGGAGACCACAGTAAGGTGGCAGTCGGAGGAACTACCCCATCAGCCTGCTGCTCTGCAATGGAAAGGCAAGAAGGGGAGAGACCACCTGTTTGATGACTGGAGTCATCTATTGCTGTTCCAGTCACCTGGTTTCGTAGAGCATCCCTCTCCTGCAGAACAGTGTTAATTTCCTCTTTGGTGGTTTGGATTTCCTCATTGTGCCTCTTCTCCACTGCCTTGATCTCTCTCCGAGTTTTGTCCAGCTCTGCTTGCAGCTTTTCTGTGATGTTCTGTAAACACAAATGGAGAGCAAGTTACTGGGACGTGCCATCAGGGTCACCTCTCTCCTCTTCCTGTCTCAGAATCACATTCACTCAGCCACTTCTTTCTGCTTTTCTGCCCCGCTCTGCTTCTGCTTGCCTGAGGAGTGGAGGAAAAGGCTTCAAGATGAACTCCCAGACAAGCTCCGCAAAAAAAAAGCAAAGCTTCATCCCTCCCACAAACCCCCACCTCAACAGTGCACAGCAGTGGCTCTCTGCCATCCATAAATCATGTCCCATCAAGGAACTTAAAGGGAGGCTCAGCACAGAGAAGAACCATAGAATCATTTAGGTTGGAAAACACCTTTAAGACCATTGAGTCCAACCACAAAGAAAAGGGGATGTCTCCTTCCCCTCTTTGATGGCTGCCTGTTTCCTAGCACCTCTCTTCTCATGATTTCTCTCTATTCTCAGAGTCTCTATTTTCAAAGCTCACCTGCCTTTTCATCAATGACAAGGTGCAGGTGGACTGCAGGGTGAGAAAGAGACCAGTACCCTGATGCCCTAGTCACAACACAGGCCACGAACTGAAGTACCAGGAACCAGGGGCCTGTTCCGTAAGCTGCCACGCTTTGGGTGGAGACCACCCAATCTTCTGTTGAACTCGTCTTACGCCCACACAGAACCTGTGGCTGCATATACTCTCCCACCATAGCCCCGTGGGTCTTCACGGGCCTTCAAGTGCGAGCCATTGGCTCTGCTGCCTGGCCTAGCAACGTGTGGCCTGTGACAGATGATTGCTGCCCTTTCACATGCTCAGGCTGTTCTTCTCCTGAAGCCAGCCCACAAGGCTTGCGTCAAGAATTCAGAAGCATATTGTTTCCTACCAGGTCTTGCAGGAGCTTGTTTATTTCCGCTTCATGATCAGCCTCCCGAAGCTGGAGGGTACTGTCACACTGCTGTTCTGTCCGCAAGAGCTGCTGCGCCATGTTTTCCCGTTCCTGCTTCATGAGAGATCGCTCTGCTTCCAGCTCATATCGAAGGCACTGCACTTCCCCTGCAAACACGGCAAACAGCAAGATTCAGAGTCTACACAAGCAGCGCTTCTGACTTTACTGACCTTACGCCATTTGAATTTCGGTCTAGGAGGGATCTGCCTCCAGCTCCTTCACTCCTCAGAAGCACTGCGGACACAGAGCCATTTTTATACCACCTTCCCTAGGGCAGGGCACCACCAGAAACAAGGCACATGAGGCTCTCACCTTGTATCACCTCCTTGGCTTGCTTGACTGCGTGAAGTTGGATTTCAAGCTGACTCCTGCTGATCTCCAGCTGAAATAAGTGCTGCTGAGCCTCAAACAGGCTGGATACCAGGGTCTCCTTCACAGACCTGCAAGTTGTGAATACGGAGAGAAAGGAGCTTCTTGCTCCTGACATCCACGCAGACTTATGCCAGTAGGAAGTCGTTCAAGGTCCCTACACCTGAGGATGGAAAATGGCTTGCATGGAAACGTGTATACAGACATCACATTTCTACCGTTGCAAGAGCAATGCAGGCCCCTCCGAGGGAATGCCCGGGCTTTCCTTACGACCTAGCGTAACGCAAAAAAGCCCAGCCGAGTTTGATCTCAGTAGACAAATCTTAAATTGCTGTTGTCCGATCTAGGACACGCGGGTAGCTGTGCCCACAACGTCTGTGCCGGCAAGCAAAAGCCCAGCCTCTGCTCGCAGCCCTTAATCTCATCAGCACTTCCAGGTTGCTCTGCAGCAGCACAGAAAACAGAAGAGTATTACCCTGTCTGACTCGTGACTTTTTAGTGCTGTTCATAGCATAGGTATAGGTAGGTAGTTTTCCAGACTCCCTATATTTAAAAGGGGCCAAAGAAATACGTCAGGTGATATAGTAAAATCTCATGCTGGTAGCAGCATTTGTAAGAAATCAGAACTAGATTTTATCTGAACAAGAACGATCTGAAAGGAGAGACAGGTATCCTTCCGTTTAAACGCTGGGAAGGTCAAGAGAAAAACTTGCTACCTTTATTTCCACGTTGCTAACTAAGTAGGCAGTAGCCCAAATGACTTGTCACTCCTTAGACAGGAAGCTGTAGTACTGCAGAGGCAAACTGTTACTCCAGAGACTTCAACCAGCTGGTGCATAGATACACAGGATTCTGGAACCAGGAGCTGCAGTTACCTCCCTGACCTCACACAGCGCCCTGCGTGCCAGCGTCCTCCAATACACAGCACCGCCTCACTAGTACAGGGATGCCATCAGGGTAACGTCCTTCAGGGCAACGGGGCACCCGAGTGGTACAACAGTAAAACCCTCAACGGGAGGATTTCACTGCTTTGATGGACAACGGAGGATCGATCTCCAAGAAGGAGAACAAGCACAGATTTCTGATTACGCCGATCTCGGGCAGTCCAGAGTAAATGTGCCCCATTTCATGGATAAATAGAACTCAGGCTCTAAAACAGAAAAGATGGGACTCCAAAACTGTGACAACAAAAGGCTCTTGAGAACAGCATCTGGCAAGAACAGTTGCTGATTTTTCATTATCTATTGCCAAAGGTTCTTCATAACTAACTGATCTCTTTTTAAAAATAGCATTTATCTCTTTGGCGGAAAAAAAAAAAAAAAGGAGCTGAACATTTAATAATTTAATAACAGCCCAATAATTGACCAAACATAATTCAGTTGGATCAAATAAGAGAAGCTGGAGCTCCAAAGAAGCAGCAGCTCTCAAGAAACACACTGAGTCAAAATGGCGTTTATCAGCCTTGCTAACAACATACTCTGGAGTGGTAAAGTGTAGAAGTCAAGAAGTACGACAATCAATCTCAAATACCAAATGTACAGATCTGCAAGTTCAGGAGTCTTCTAAAAAACACCTAAGAGGAGGACAAACATCTCAAGTCTTTTTCTCTTTTTCTTTGTGGAAGGGAAAAGCAGAACTTGTCACATGTGATCTCAGAAACCCGATACAGCAGAAGCACAGAAGCTTGTTCCTTCCCTGCATAACTTCTCCGCAACGTCTGTCTCTGAACAGCAGGTGGTAAGGAGCCCAGGACCCAGGCATCAGTGATGGGCAACAATCCCCAAAGACTGGTGAGAATTCAAAAGAGGTTTCTCTGCTGCTGCTGTAACCAGCTCTAGGTCCTGCACCATACTTGACAGGAGTTAGCTTAGAAACAGAAGGCCCTCAAGATTTTCAGCCTCTAGCTTCACCCTAAATGGCAGTGTCCTCCTCACAATGTCCGTACGCAACAGCCTTGAATTCTGAAGATCCCATGCCAAGCTACTTATTAAGGGAAGATCTATGTTCAAAGGCACAGAACAAGAAACCAAAACTAGAGAGAAACTTCAGGTTTCAGTAAATGTCTGCATGGTTTAATTGCTACTCAACGCAGAGCCAAGTTGGCTTGCTTTGGACTTCACACCTGTGTGAAGTGCAAGGGGGCAGAAACATGAGCCCAAGGCTCAGGGGAGCTTTAGCTGTCAGAAAATAACTCAAATCATGGTAGACGCTTTTTTCTTTTGGCTCGAGAGTCTTCCATTTTCTGTGCATGGAAGGTGAAAACATCTGAAAAGCACGCAAGATGCAATAAATCCTCGTGTAATGATTACCTTTATAATTACAGACATTAAATAACGTCCTGCCTAGGCTCTCCTCCCTGCCTTTACCTGGTTTCCGCCAACTGCTCTGAAAGGCCTTGGTTGTCCCGCTCCATGGCTGCCAGTCGCACCTCTAGGGCGGCCTTCTCATGCACCAGCAATTCCTTCTCTTTGGATGCCTCGGCCAGCGCGTGCCCTTGGCGACAGGACTCCTGGCGCAACTGCTCCAGACCACTGCTTGCCAACTCTTGCTGATGGTAAACCTGAAAGCGGGACAAAATACAGTTAGAGCCCTTTCTCTGGAGTTCTGTGCAGAGCCAGCCAGTGCCACTGGTGAACCAGCTACCGCAGAAAGAGCTCCTGTACCGTGGGCTGAAAGCTTAACAGCATCTGCTGTATACCGCGCTCATACCCTGGGCTGCCAAAAGGCACTGGCACCGTTAACTTGGAAGAGATGCGTAAGGCCCTGCTGGCGTGCCGGGGACCACACAGCTCCTTCACGACAAACGTACGTATCCCACACTACGTGTTTTCATGCACAAATTCTGCATTTTCCAGAACTGCCACCTTGCAAACTGACATTCTACCAGGATCTATTGTAGTGCTGGAAATTTTCAGGAAGGTTTGAGCAAAAGCATCTTTGCTCATGGGAGAAAGTGAAAATACACATGGTTTCACCTTCTAGAAAAAGAAAATACTCAAAGTGTCACCTACTTTGGTGTCTAAAGTCTGGCTGATGTGGCCAAAGAGATGGTAGACTCTGTTGGCACAGTAGCTCACGTCAAGAACACTGTTTACTTGTCTTACACAAACAAGTTGTCTAATATACCTTGCTGGTATTCCAGCTTGAAGATTAACCACAATTTTTGGGCTTTTTTCTTCAGTCTAACACCGCTGCTGGGTATTTGCCAAACATACCACATACTCCAAAACTAAGGCTATCTAACAGAGAACAGACCGTCAGAAACAAACAATTCTCTCAAAGCTATCCCATAATACCCAAGATCATACATTGTGACACTGACATTTCCGTGATGACAAACTCCCTAGTCTCCTCCAGGGACATGATTCTCCCAAGCTCTTCTTCCAGGCTACCAAAATCAGTTAGTCCTGACTGAAGAGTCTTGTGTGATCACCTCTTTCTCCTCTTCTTCCTCAACGCCTAAAGAGACTCTAACAATCCATAGAATCACAGAATCATTTCGGTTGGGAAAGACCTTTAAGATCATCGAGTCCCACCGCACACCTAATAATGGCCAAGACTGACACCCACCTCGCTACAACCCCTGTTCAGGTACTTGTAGAGAGTGATAAGGTCTCCCCTCAGCCTCCTCTTCTCCAGGCTAAACATCCCCAGTTCCCTCAGCTGCTCCTCATCAGACTTGTGCTCCAGACCCCTCACCAGCTTCGTTGCCCTTCTCTGGACACGCTCCAGCACCTCAGTGTCTTTCTTGGAGCAAGGGGCATAAAACTGAACACAGTAGTTGAGGTGGGGCCTCACCACTGCCAAGCACAGGGGCACGATCACTGCCTGCCCTAGTCCTGCTGGGCAGGACCTGTTTCTGACACAAGCCAGGATGCTGTTGGCCTTCTTGGCCACCTGGGCACGCTGCCAGACGATACGCAGCTGGCTGCCGACCAGCACCCCCAGGTCCTTTTCCCCTAGGCAGCTTTCCAGCCACAAAGTTGCATGTATGTCTTACAATACCATTTCAACAATTTCAGGATGTCACTGCCGCTCTTAGCAATACATGACAGCAGGCACTGACTTGCAGCTTTGTCCCGCTCTCTAGGCTCAGACAAATGGAGTTTTGAAAGTTGCAGACTTCTCAATGAAAAACATAAATAGGAACATGCAGCCCTGCTTTTCACCTCAGAAAAAGGACTCAGAGCTACACAGTTTGCTGCTTTGGCCACATGTGAGAGTAGTAGCCCCACTCAGATTCATGGACAATGCAATCGTCTCTTTGCAGCTTACCAAAAGCTCTGCAAGCCATCAAGACGTTTCCAAGAAGAAGCAAACATGACAGTAAAAGCATGACCTCCAGCACTGCCATGTGTCTCCTGGACAAAACCACTGCAGAATCCAACGGATGCAGCTTCACTGAGCCAAGCAGCCCAATGCCCACCCAGAAGCACCAGGTTTTTGGTCTCACCTGACTGAGTTTCTCTTGGGTTTCTTCCTTCTCCTCTGCCAGCCACCTCAGCTCTGCCTGCAGCCTCTCCTGTTGCTCCTCTGCTTCCTGCAGCAGCTGCTCCAGGTGGGCTTTCTCTGCGCAGAGCTCGTCATTTGCTCTTTTACACAGGCTCAGCTTCTCCTGGTCAGACATCTTTGCTCTCGCCATGTCGGCCACTCTACCTGACAGAACTTCATTCTCTTGCTCCAGCTACAATCACAGAAGCAGAGAGGAAACAAAATACAGTTTTATGTATAAATAAAATACAGAGTTTACTATGAAGAAGCTTTGGCATGCACAGGAAGAGGAACAACATGTCCATATTCAGTCAGCCGTACGGTCGGAAGGCAAGAAGTCTCAGAAGCAGCAGCAGCTGGAGACAAACACCTCACAAGCTCTTTGGCAGCGCTGCTCACCTGCAGCACAAGTTTGTTCAGCTGCACTTTATCCAGTGCGAGAGCTTCATTGATGCTGCTCATGGTTGCTGTTGCAACATGCAGATCAGCATTTTCAGCACTCAGCTCACTGTGAGCCCCGGTCAACTCTGCTACCAACTGCTCAGCCTGAAGAGACAAAAGAACAACATGACAATAAAAGCAGGAAAATCCCCGACTTCAAGCAGCAAGCCCACACCCCCGTGCGTTTCTGACATACTCCCAGTTCAGCGCTCCCAATAAGCACGTGGGGACTAACTACCCCAAAGAGCCTGGGTGCTCTGATCACCGTTTTCCAAGATGGAGAACAACGTTGTCCCTGTTCTCTACTGCCAGAAGCAGCATCTGCGGTGGTCTTGTTATCACAACTCCCTCTCCCACAAGTGCTGCCTAGCAAGATGGTGACCATACCTTCTCCAGTGCCACCGTAAGCTCGTGTTTCTCTTGCTTCAGCAGATCTCTCTGAAGGTGCGATTCCTCCAGTGCCTCTCTCGCAACTGCCAGCTCACTCTGTAATAATGAATGTTTGCCTTCAAGTGCAGCTAAGTCCTTCAGTCTAGGAGAAGGGGAAAGGCAAACAAGTGGTTAATGTAAAAATATGCTCATTTCCAAAACCAAGAGCACATCCTGTGTCCCAGATATGGCAGTTTGAATGACTTCCAACAGCTTCCTATTTGCACCTAACAAATACTGGAATTCCCTGACTAGAGCTGCCTCACTCTTTGTCATTGATGTAGGTGAAACACTTGTCACTGAGAAAGTAAAACAAGCTTCCAGAAATCACAGAACGTTTCCAAAAGGTTCAGGTACTCTCAACCGCTTCCTGCCTGTTAGTTCTCTCTCTCCTTTTCCACACATTGGATACGAGACTTTCCAAAGTTCGTCTTTGGGCAAGACAGACTTTCTAAGTCCAGATTCATATTCCCATAATTGCTCTTGCCTTCAGCAGTGAGATGAAGGAAGAGCCTGCAATCTGTTTGGGGAGGAGATGTGTATGAATTTCCAGTCCAATAATCATAGGATCACAGGATGGTTCAGGCTGGCAGGGACCCCAGGAGGCCTCTAGCCCAATCTTCAACTCAAAGCACCTGGGGTCAGCTATGGGATCAGCCCAGGTTGCTCGAGGCTCTCTCCACTCGGGTCTCCCAAATTTCAAGGGATGGCATCTGGATGGCCTCCCTGAGCAACCTGTTCTGCTGCATGATCGCCTTCATGGTTCAAATTTTTTGTTCTCCTTGAATCCAGTCTGAGCCTCTCTTGTTTCAGCTTATGCCTGTCAGCAACTACTCTGGCCAGGTTTGGAATGACTTTTTTTAAAGGGTCATAAAGAAAGTACAAGGAGGCAGCTATGCTGTGTGTCAGTAGGTAGCCAGACCTGCCCACGCAGTCCCATCACCCTTCTGTGCTACAAACGAGGAGCACGCAAAATTCATTCTTTTACGGTGGGCCTCCTCAAGTCCAGCAATGCCCACCCCTGCCCAGAGAAAGCTTTAACGCTCACAGGAGCTCCTGGTCACAACGTGCTCTCTCCATCGCCTGTTGCTGCTCCACCTTTTCCCTCTGGGCTGAATCTCCCTTCAACTGCAGTTCAGAGTTACTTTGACGCAGACGCGAGGCTTCTTGCTCCGTTACTTCAAGCTGTTGCTGTAGCTCTTCCCTGGTTTGCTCAAGGTTTGCACAGTCACTGCAGAGACAAGGCTCACTTAGAAGAACACAGAGGCCTGAAGAGTCACAGGTCCCATTTTCATCACGCCAGGATGGAGTTGTGGGGAGCACGGTAAGGAAGAACTTGCTCTCCCCCTTGCCAGGTAACCGAGGAGGGAAGGAGAAAGGAAGGCAGGCTTTTGCCTTCATTCAGTGAGCAGCAGTGGCTAGGAAGGGCACCCAAAGAACACAATTCAGAGAAGCAGCATGTCGAGAGGGAGGCCTCTTGTAGTCCAACAACGCTCGGAATCTCCAAGACAGCCTTACGATGCACAGTAGAGCATGAAAAGCAGTGACAGGAGGATGACAAAGTGCCAAGCGTGGCAGGGCAGGCGAGTTCTTTGCTCATAAATCCTCCGGACTCCCAGCACTGGAAGCAGATTGCCTCTAGAGCGCAGGAGGAGGAGGAAACACTCACCTTTGGAGGGCTTCTACCAGAGCCTGGAGGTGCTGCCGGTGGCTGCTGGACGCCTTGCATTCCTCCTCCAGTTGCTCAAGTCTTTGCTGCAGCTTCCTGCACTTCTCTTCCTGCTGTCTGTGCTGCTGCTGCAGGAAATTGAGAGAGTCCTGCCTGGCAGAAAGCTCTTCTCTTACGGCCTGCAAGGAATGGGCAGGGAAAGAGCACAAAAAAGCCATAAGGAGCAGGGAAGATGGCTCCAGGTAGCTGGAGTGGAAGCAGCAAGCAGAGAGACAGCTCACCTGAAGGCAAAAGCTGTCATGAGGGGGTGGAGATCAAGGAGAGAAAAGAAGTAGAACACAGAGCTGGCGAGACTGCCAAGGTAATACTCAAGGTAGCAATACTCAATAGCAAGAGTGGGCAGGCTAGAAAGGAACTGGCTCAACTGGCAAAGTAAATGGAAAGCTGTCAAGCTAAGCATGGCATTAGCAGCTGAGCCAGCAGGGAAGACAAGCAGAAATTCTCACCTGTGTTGCTCCTCGCCTCCTTGCCAGTGCTTCCTGAACCAATACAAAGGCACGCTCTGCATCAAGGGGGCTCAGACAAGAGAGGATGTTGCTAGGCTCTGCATGCTGGGAACTCTCAGGGCAGGTAATGCTGACCATACTGTCACTGTCATCTAACACCACCTGAAAGCCCGCATCAAGCCGTTACTCTTTGCTCATTCTATTGGGCTTCCTTTATCTATTTCTCCTTTTCCCCCCACTTCACCCTAGAGTCATTCAAAACTCAATTCTCTCATTTCTTCAGTCAACAAAGCAGTTTTGTCCCTGTGGCCACAAGTGCTCCGCGATTGTGGTCCCAACTCCTGAGCAACCTGATCCAATTAAAGATGCCCCTGCTCACTGCCGGGGGGTTGGACTAGGTGATCTTTAAAGGCCCCTTCCAACCCAGACTATTCCATGGTTCTATGATTCTCTGAACTCTGTACTCACCTCCATTATATCTTTTATCAGCTTCTGGAGGGAAAGATTCTCTTCTTTGACACTTCTAGTCAATGAAGCTTCATATTCTTTCTCTAATTGACTTCCTTCCTGGGAACAGAATAAGGCAAGGGTGGGCAGGGGAGAGCTGCTCCTCTCTGTAGCATTCCCATCCTCAGTAGCACTGCCATGCCGATAAGCCTCAGCCCTAGTGACTCCAGTATATTCCCTCCCACATCTATTCAATTTCTTCTTTGCAAAAACTAAGAGGAGAAAGACCAACAGCTAGTTTCTACAGACTGCTGTCAAGCTGTCCATTCCAAGGAACTCTCATCCCTAGAGACTGAAAGCCACAGGCACAATAGCACTGCTGCAACCCCCCTGAGGAAGACACCTGAACTGTCTCCAGCCCCGCTGCCACTGCCTGCACCTGGACTGACTCCACATGGGCCCAACGCACGAGGAATATTGGGCCATGTGCCTGACGTTCCCAGACAGTTAGCACCTTTGCCACTCTTTCTCTTGAGGAAGCTACACCTCTTTGTGCTGAGCCTGGAGAGCAAACGCTGCGCCACCTCCCAGATAAAGGGAAAACATACTAGAATCTCCACGGTGTCGTGAAGTGTCCTCATGGTCGTCTCCTTCTCCTCATTCTGTTTCTGAGACTGTACAAGCAAGGCCGAGAGCTCCACCACCCTGAGAACAGAAGGTCCACGTGCCATTCCAGAAGCATTGCACACCATCGCCTGTTAAAGAGCTCAGCAGCTCCCAGAAGCATAGCAGAGAAAGTTCAACCCAGAAAATACAGCAAGGGCAGCATTCATCTCTACAGGTTCATATGCTCAATGTTGCAAAACAGCACTTCTTGCCCCAAAGAGGCCTTCTGCACTCAGCCTTGCAAGGACTTGTCAGTACACAGGTGCTACACTGCTTATGATGGCCCTGGGCAAATGCCTCCCAACTCCCTTTAGCACAGCCCTGGCTAGCAAAAGGACTGTACGCGAGACAGAGCTCTCTTTATACTGGTCTCAACCGCTCACCAAGAACCACTTAACGGCAAAAGCACTGAAAGACGCAATCTCTTTTCCAGTCCGGGCTTACTCAGAAGAGCTGCTGTCACTCAGACCGTTTTTTCTGTCCTTTCTGCGGAAGGCAGTACTTTGACGAGGGACAGAAACAAGGCTGTGCAGAATGGCTGTGTTTTAAACGTGAGCACAGCCCAGCTAGGAATCCAAGTAGCAGCCACAAAAGATCACGCTGGCAACAGCCACATTTAAAACACCTTCACCTGTCTTGAAGCTCCTTCTTCTCCAGGTCCCCCTTGACTTGTAAGCTCATCACTTCCTGAGTCTCCTGGTTTATCTCCTGTCCCGCTTGCTGCTCTGCCCGATCCTTCAGGACAGCTCTACCCAGCGTGATGGGCTGCCGGAGCTGTACGACGGATTTTAGATGGGAGCAGTTTACAAGTATAGATCCAGAAACCCTCATTTGCTCTGCCTTCAGCTCAGACAAATCTCTGAAGAAGAATAAAGAAAGAGCTCATGTTCACGCCACCATCTTTAGCAGCCGACTCACCTCTGAAGCACGTAATTGTGCAACAGTAAAAGCTGGCAGGAAAGATGACATCTTCGTTGCGGACGAATCATTCATCTGACACTTTGGGACCAGGACACATCTTGACAGGTGAGCAACAAGTCTAGGGACGGTTGAGAAATGAGCCTGTTTTCTCCTCAGAGAGAGGAAGAAATGGAGGGCACAGCCAGAAGTCTTCATGAGCCTCTCATTACTCTTATTAACTGTTGCTCCTGCTCTCTCTTATTAATATCCTCTAGTTATCATCAACAGATGTAAGGCATTTTACCAAGGTCCCCAGCTTCTATACCTACCTAGGGGATCAGCCTTAAGCGGGCTATTATTATCAACCCTTGGACTGCTAAGAGGCTCACAACAATATCTACATAATAAACATTCCAGCAAGGTGCTGTAAGAATAAGCTTAAAATGTTGTAGCAAAAAAAGCACAAATATCACAAGAATTGAATAGTAAGTCAGGCACACTCCACACACTAAGGATGGCTTATCGCCAAAGAAGGTAAATGGCTGACAATAACCCAGAGTTGGAAATAAACTGCATGCTGACACCAGAAGAAGGTACTGTTACGGCTACGCTACATTTGTTTGTGTAGAAGGCAACTGTGAGAAAGGAACTTCAGAGAGCCCAAATACAAGAAAACAATCACAAAAAGAGGTATTGGACTAAGCAAAATTAATTGGATAAATGCAGAAACAGGGTAGAGAAGATATTCTTTCTCTCAGCAATGCTGGTACAGGACTAAGCACATACAAAGCGACCAGAATAAATGTAAGCTGGAATTGAGAAGAAAAAAAAAAAATATATCCATGAATGATCTCTCCATCGGGAGCAGTGGGAAAAGAAACTCAGTGAGATTTAAGGCAGATTTTCATCATTCTATAGAAGGGACTGCTCTACGTGCGGCATGCATAGCGCTGGTGAGTCTCTTCCAATGTGTCCACACACGCCTGTGTCTCTGTGAATATGCCCAAACATCACCATAGTCAAGTCACCTGAATAAGGCCCCTGCATTGCCTATAGCCCGAGCCCCTCAGCGTTACCTGAAAACCAGCATCGAACAAAATGCTTCTGAAAATAGCCTAAAGCACGCTTAATGCTTTAGGAGAAATCTGAGCTTTAGCCACAACTAAAGTTAACATCGAGGCTCAAAAAGCAGGTGTGAAGGGAAGCTACAGCTCTTCTGCAAGAGCTCTAGCCTTAGCTTCTACTCACCGGTCAGTGGCAGTCTTCATTGCCAGGAAATGACGGCGGAAGGTTACCACCTGGCACCACAGGCCGAGGAGACGGTTATGTTCACCCCTTAAGTAGCTGTCATAAAGCTGAACGTGCAAAGACAAAAAGAAATGCCAAGTCAGCCTTCGCTGCCACTGCACAAGTCTCTCTACACAGGAGAGACTACAGCCACCATCCCCAGGTCTCCTTTAGCAACCACTGCAACAGGGGCATCAAGGGCTCAGGAGCCACCACAGAAGCATCCTCAGCAGACCTGCCACCTGACTGCCAAGAAGGGAACGTCCACGCTCCTCCTGCAGGAGTGGACGGCAGCAAAGCAAACTGATCACGATTCCTCCTCTCGCCTTGCCGAGGTGTCCAGCGGTCGTGGTGGAGGAAGACAAAAACAAGCCCCTCCGAGACCCGCGTCAGATTTCCTGCCAACAGGCTGTTACGGGAGGTAAGGGAGGCCTGCCTTGTTCTTCTGCTGGCTCCTCTGAACCTCAAAGCACACAGTCCTCTCTGGTCTCCACTGCTCTAGACAGACACCTCAGGACTATTAAAAAGATGAGCGGTCCTCTGTGACTGCCCTGCAGTGTCCAGCAACAGCAAGCATTTGCCTCCAAGACCGAGCAGTACGCTCACAGCAGGTGGGCACATTCCATCACCACAATTTGCTGACACTCCTCCATCTCACACCCCTGGCTTCTGCTCGTCAACACCAACACAGCCTCAACAGAGCCACAACCTTCCCACAGCAAGGCCTCTAGGCCACAAATAAAATGCACTCGCATTCCACCCTGGCATCGCCCGTGACGCTCCCGTAGCCGCTCCTTACCTCACGTTCAGCGCGCCGTTCACTTTCCCTCAATTCCAGCTCCTGCTGGGCCCTCATCCAATCCGCCGTCAGTTTTCCAACATTTTCTCTGAGGGCTGAATTAACCTCATTCGCTTTATTGAGGTGCTCCCGCAGGACAGTGTTCACTTTGGCCAGCTTCTTACACCTTTGAAAGGGAGAAACAGCAATGAGGCCTCTGAACAACTGCTATCCACAAGCAGCATCCCCGTCATTTCCCAGCTCCCTCCACACAGACTTTGTTGTCAAACCGAGAGGCAGTAGAAGTGCTTTCTAGCATTAACTGAGAGCTCTCTGTGAGGGCAAGCTCATTTGCTTAGGCTGGAAAGGGTCCTTTGGATGTCGCCGGGAATAGCCCCCCACCCAAAACAGAGCTGTTCAGCACACATCCCTAGGACTGCCCCACGGAAAACAGACTGTGGACCTTTCTCCTTTCAAAGCAGCTTGCCCAGCCGCTTCCCCTGGGGTGACCAGGTAGCACTGACAGGTTTCCCCTCACTTCCACGAGCATCCAGTGTATCAAGTATGAGGGAACGCTCCTTCCTGGTACCTTTGCTGCTCCTCTTCCCACTGAAGCAGTGCTTTCTCCAGGCTGTGCTCTTCGGCGGCTTCCCACCTGCCTGCAAGGGAGCCCTGAAGGAGAAAGGACATGTTTAGTCAAATTCTCCTGTTCCCTTCGCTCCTGTCAGCACCCATCGCTTTCCCCTCCCTTTGTTGGCTATCATCTCAGGAGCTCGGGGCTCCTTCCCGGCGTAACGGTGTTGTGACTACGGACAGGAAGGGAGGGGAGGGGCGTTACTAGCTAATGGCAGCAGCTCTCCTCAGTCTCCCACTGTTGCACTCTCACAGCGAGGTATCCTCAGCTCATGACCGCGAGCGCTCACTTTGACCCGAACCCCAGGAACGCTCTCCCACTCTCCTGCCCTTCGTTCCCTGGGTTCACTTTAGCCGTGAAGCAGAAAGAAAAGCGCAGAGCCGGCTCTGCATGTGGAACGCCAGCATTCTCGCCTTCCAACATGCCATGTTTCAAGCGGCTCTTTTGCAGAGACAGCCATGTAGCGTACCAGGCAGCACAGCCCTCTCCCGAGCCCTAGGACAAACGCTGCTCCAGCAGCAAAGCCCTCTTGCACGCAGCTAAAAGCCTTCCTGACAGGCTTTTCTGGAGGGGCATTTCTGCACCTACCGGCTGCTCTATGAGCGGCAACCGGACAAACCACCGACGGGCAACCGTACAGGGCTTCCTTCCAGCCTCAGGTGGCAGAACCTCGTTTTCCTCTGCCCCGGCTTCGGGGAGCTTTGTGCTGTCTGCGTCAACGAATGCTACGCAGGCGAACTCTCGTCCGCAACCTGCACACTCACCCCTGCTGCTCCCGCTCGCCGCTCCAGCTCTCGACACCGAGCCCGGTACTGCAGGACCTGGATGGGCACACGCAATGGCCATGTGCGGCTGCAGCCTGTGAGGGGCTCGGCTACTCCTGCCCCGGCTTTTCTCCCGGTCCCGACAGCCCCAGCACCGGGCCCTGCCCGGCGCTGCCCACACGGGCAACAGGGAGCCGTGGCGGCCCGGGGCAGCTCTCGACACGGGCCGGGCAGGCGCCCGCGTTCCTCACCTTCGCCTGTAGCAGCCGCACCAGCACCGCTTGGCGCTGCCGCGCCTCCTGCGAGCTCTGCAGCCGGCGCCGCAGGGAGGCCTGGCTCCGCGCCGCCATGGCGCCGCTCGCCCGCCAGGCCCGCCGCCCGCGGGGCTCCGCCGCCTGACGGGCCCCGCGGCGGGGGCCGCTCCGCGGCCGGCCCCGGCGGACCGAGCTCAGGCGGCTCCGGGCCGCGGGCTGGCGCCTGCCGGGCCGGGCGGAGCGGCTCACCCTGCCCGCCGGGCGCGTCCGGGAGCCGGGCCGGGGGCCGGGAGCGCCGGGCTCGCTCGGGGCCGCTCTGTGGCAGCGCTTCCCTTCTCGCTCCTCGCTGACGATGCCGCGCCGGGCTGCGGGGCTGCCGCGGGGGAGAGGCCGCCCAGGCAGCGGTTTGCTCCGGCGCGTTCTGCGCGGAGACCGTTAACGGCCGCGCAGAGCGCTGCGGGCAGCACGCGCTCCGGGGAGCGTCCGCGAGAGCAGGAGCGGCGGGATGCAGCCCCTGGCACCGGGGCGGCGATGGGGCGTGTGGGCACCCTGGGGCGGGGGGGCTGGCACCGCGGCGGCACGGGGAAGCTCCCTCGGCCAGGGCAGCCCGCGGAGCAGCGGCAGCTTTCGGCTGAAAGCTCAAGCTTCAGCCCTTGGCTGCGCTGGAGCAGGAGGCCCCGTCTGGTGCGAAACCCAGAGCTCCGCGGGTGGAGTCGCTGGCGCTTCGTCTCCCCGGTTGCAGCACGAACGGGACGGGCTGCAAGCAGAAAAGAGAAAACACGCTGTGGCAGACAGAACTGCAAACCCACTGCCAGGACAGCCTGCTCTGTGACTGAAGCTCGCTTTCAGCAGCTGGTGAAGAAAGACAACAAACACACACGGCAAGCGGGGCTCAGTCCCCTTTGCCCAGACCAGGCTGTTACGTGGATTCCCTTATCCGCCACTCAAGCCCTGAGGCTGCAGAGCTTACACTTACTTAAGTAACGCTTAATTCCTGCGCTTGCGAGCTAATCAAGAAAAAGGGCTAGTTCCCTGGCCAGGGTGCTCCTCCTCCCTGCTCCGGCACGCTGCGGGCGTCCCCCGCATCTCTCTGGGAAGCGCCACAGCCTCAGCAGTCCGGCTGCTGTTGGATCCGCTCCCAAGGCGTTTGGGACCGGCTGATGTTTTGTACCTTCCAGCTTGGCAGTCTGGTCTCCACCATCGCCCAAAGTCAGCAGAGTCGGACAGAAGATCACACCAGTGATGTCCAGCAGTTCAATTTCTGTTGCGATGCTGACAACCCGGCCAGTGTCGTCTTTGACAGCGATAGTCCCGTGGTTCTGGTACGCAACAGCTTGGTCGTAGCTGCTGATTAAGGAGTCCAGCTCTTCCAGTTGAGAGCACACTGTGCCCCACAATGTTCCTAAGGGTACGGACCAAGTTGTAGGCAAGAATTGCACCAGCATTGGTGTGAGGTTTGCTTTACAGTTTCTCTAACACCGTCCACAAGTTTCTGGCACTGTAACATTTCAGAGAGGGACAAGGACTGGTTTAGTCTTCACATCGGTGCTGTGCTTGATCATCAGTCGTCTCAATTGTCTGTGAAGGATTCTGATGATGTTTCCCATGAAGATGTGCGAATATATATTCCCACAGATATATGTATGACCTTCTTGGCCAAAGAAGCCATGATTGCGGCTGCCAGAAGGAGCAAGTGGTGGGTTCCTGGCAGATTAATTAACTTGGTGCTCTGTAGGCAGCCGTAATCAAAGTAAAGGCAGTTAGAGAATGTTGGTGTCCTATGGGATCCTGATTGGTTTGAGTCACCTCATCTGGGTCCAAGCCTCACCGGCTTACCTAAAACACCAGATGCAGCACTGACCAAGCCTGTGACAGGAAATAGATCTTAGATGATTAAGATTTATGTGCAGGTTACACTGCCCTATCGACACAACTACCTGGGCAATATTGGAAATGTGGAGAAAGGGCATTCAAGCATTTGCCCGCGGCCCGGGGTGCGAAGTGTATTCCAGCTGCAGGAAAAGCACCCACAGCGGTTAGAACCAGTATCTCTCCCGCCTCTGTAGCTCACAACTACCAGTACATATAAGAAAAAGCACTACACCCCTCTGATGGAGTGCAGCACTGAGTTCCACCCGCCTGTAAGAGCTCTTATGCCATGGTTAGGGCTTCTTGAACCACAAAGAGCTCTTGCAAATAGCTAACTACATTACTCATAACTAAGTAACTAAAGCAGAGCTGTGTGATCGATACTGTTGTCATTACAAATCCAAAGTAGAGCACCACACAGCTCCCATGAAGAGAATTAACTCTATGCCAGCCAAACCCAGCACACACCGGCACCATTATAACTAAAGGCCCATACACCCGTTCAGTTGCAGACACAGGCGTAAAATATATATAAACACAGACACAATTAGCGTCACAGACACCACACCCCGCAAAATTATTCATGCAAGAAAAGTCGCACAAACCAGTACGCATACGACTGCAGATACCATTACAGATAAAGACACGATTACACGTGCAGTTGCAGATACAAGCACACTTTCCGTTACACCTACAACTCCAGCCCCCGCTTGCGATACCGTTACTGATGGAGGCGCCGGTAAACAGGTGTGGTCCGAATGCGACTGAAGATGCACATACAGGTGCCCGTACAGACGCAGACACAGGCACAACGAGGCACGCAGGTACCCACAGAGATACCACTGCAGACGCGGATACTGGAACCATTAGAGAGGCCGTTGCAGATGAAGGTGCCAGTGTAGATGCCCGGGCAGACGCAGACACCCCTGCCGAAACACATGCAGTTCCTGATGCGATTGCAGGTGGAGGTGCCACTGGAGATGCAGGTGCCCCTCCAGATCATAGACTCCTAGACTCATAGAATGGTTTGGGCTGGAAGGGACCTTTGGAGGCCATCTAGTCCAACCCCCCTGCCATGAGCAGGGACACCTTCAACTAGATCAGGTTGCTCAGAGCCCCGTCCAACCTGACCTGGGATGTTTCCAGGGATGGGAACACCTACCACCTCTCCGGGCAAGCTGGGCCAGTGCTTCACCAGCCTCACTGTCAAAAATGTCTTCCTTCGATCGAGGCGAGATCTTCCCCTCTTTCCGTTTAAAACCGTTACCCCTTGTCCTACCGCTGCAGGCCCTGCTAAAAGGTCTGTCCCCAGCTTTCTCAGAAGCCCCCTTTAAGCCCTGGCAGGCTGCACTAAGGTCTCCCCGGAGCCTTCTCTGCTCCAGCCCGAAGCACCCCAGCTCGCTCAGCCTGTCCTCACAGCAGAGCTGTGCCACCCCTCTGAGAATGTTTGTGGCCTCCTCTGGCCCCGCTCCAACAGGCCCGTGTCTTTCCTGTGCTGAGATACCCTGCATGTGCCGCTGCAGATGGAGACAAAACGGGACATGCAGAGGCCCTTGCAGATAGAGACAGCGTTGCTGATGCACATACCGTTGCAGAGGAAGGTATCTTTGCAGAGGCCGTTGCAGACGCAGATGAAATTCAGGATGGAAATGCGGATGGAGATACCTCTGCAGATGCCGACAGCATGGCAGATGCCGACAGCATGGCAGAGGGAGACGCCGCTGCAGATGCCCAGACCATTGCAGATGCCCATACAGGTGCAGATACCATCGCAGGTGCAGAGGCCATTCCAGATGGAGATACTGCTGCAGATGCACAGACCATTGGAGATGGCGTTGCAGATGCAGAGGCAGTAGAAGAAGAACATTTGCTGGGGGGAGACACCACTGAAGACAGCTTTGCAGACGCCCTTGCAGATGCAGATGACACCACTGCAGATGCACATACAACCACAGGTGCCCTTGCAGATGCATGTACAATTGCAGACACAAATAGAGATGCAGATGCCAGTGTGGCTGCAGACACCGTTCCAGGTGCCATTTGCGGATGCAAATACTGTCCCAGATGGCACCAGCCCGCAGCCAGGGCCTTCTCTGTGCCAGCTGGTCCAGCCTGACGTTTGCTGGCAGACGACAAATCTCCCACCAGCCACCCCACCTCCCCCCGCACACTCTGGGGAAGATGCAGGCACTCGCCCCCGCGCCAGTAGCCGGCACCGGGCACATGGGCTGCCACCCAGGGTCCAGCTCCAGCCGCCAGTGCTGAGCGCGTCACGGACAACGGGCTTTGGGGGCAAGCGGGGCAGGCCAGGCTCTGCTTCCTGCCAAGGGTTTGACTTGTCTCCGCGGGGGGCCGAAGGCCTCCCTTCCCCAGGGGATGCTGCACCTCGCAGGGTCAAGGGCCCAGCCTGCGGCACCGCAGCGTAGCGAGTTCCCGGTACAGAGGGGGCTGCTCCTGCCGCTCCCTTGGGGTGAGCCCTGGCACCGCCTGCCTGAACCTGCTCACGTGCACGATTCTGGGCCTCCGCAATATACCCGTCCCCGGGCTCCGGACAGACGAGACCCAAACGCCGTGTGGCAGAGCCGTCCCCGGAGTGGCGAGAAGTATTCGTGCAGAGCCGCTTGGGGAGCTCGGTCGGAGGAGAAAGGGCCCTGGAAAAAGGCTCTCGAGGCAAAGACCAACATTACCCTTCACACAATGTGAAAAGCAGGCTTCCGAGAACGGGACCCGTCCCTCCACCAGCCCGGCAGCAAAGCTTGCTAAACGAGGCAAAAATGCTGGCTACTTCTCGCCTCCCTGGTTAAGATTCCCTGTCAAATTGGGCCTTAGCGTGAGAGAGGCTGTCGGGGGGAAGAGGATGAGACAGGTTATAGCAGGGAAAACGCCCAGGCCCAGTATGGCCTGGCTTGAACGAAGGTAGGCACAAGCAAGCACTTGCGAGTGAACACTTTATTGCGAGCACAAGGGTGTAAGGTCTGTCCTTGGTGCCTGGTGGAGCTGCCCAGGGGCTCTGCACCTCTCTTGCCACACGCCTCCTCAGGACGTCGTCCACAAGCCTCCCAACTAACGCCCTCGCTTCTCATACGGGCTGCTGGGGCTCGCCTCGGACAAGTGCGTGACGCGCACCGATCTGCGCCGTGCTCCTGTCTGGGCAGGCGGCTTCGGACCTGCTGGGGGGACGGGCTGTCTGGAAACGCGTGCGCCCGTGGCGGGGAGGGCGTTCTCAGCGGGACAGCTCTCCTTTCCACCTCGTGGTCTTGGCGGTTCTGCTACACGGCTTCCAAAATGAACTTTGGGGGTCCGTGCAGTTTGGATGCCCTCCCTGGCAGCCGTGCGGCTCAGTCGCAAGTCATCGGCAGCGGTTGTGTTTGCCAGTGGTTGCGACACAGGCAGCTTTGCTCCCTTGCTTGCTGCCAGGCTCCGCTGTTCAGACGCTCTGGGCAATCCTCGTCCTTCTTCCCCACCCTGCCTTGAGAAAGGTGTCTGGGGTGGCTGCGGCTGCCTATTGGAGACATTTCCCCTGGGAAGCTCCAGGATTTTGGAATCGCTGCAGCAAGAGTGTTGTTTAAACGGGGAAGCCACAAAGGATTCCATGGTGCAGCAAACACCATCAACAACTTCTCTGGTGAGCCTGGCAAGGGAAGCCCCGATTTCTCTTCCTCCCATTTGCCCACTCGGCTGGCTCCTTCGGCAACAGGCTGCTCCTTCCGCCTGGCTGCCGGCCCTGGCTCGGACGCTTTGGGTATGCTGGACGCCAAACGGTTGCCCAAGCTCTCCAACACGCTCGCTGCAAGCTCTTTGGCCAGCAGGGCAACCTCCTGACAGCAACCTGGAGGAGAAGTCTCCGACGGCTCTGCTCTTCCGGCGCTGCCGCTCATTGTTCCTCTGATCGCCAGGGCAGCCCTCCTTAAAACCCAGGCACACTGATCCCAAGGAGCCTTCACCCTCTCAAACACCTCCTCCACCACAGTCTCAGCCACCTCTCCAAGCTTCTGGGCTCCTGCTGCAGGTTGCTGTGCAGAGGCAGCTCGGAACCCGCTGGCTGCATCGCTACTGACCCCCCGGGGCAGCTTGGCACCTTCCTGTCCCAGCTCAGCTTGGGAGCAGGTTTGGCCCTCGTCGCAGGCTGCATTCACTCTTCTGCATCGCCCCGATTTCAGGGAGTCCTTTCTGCTCTTGGGTGGAGGTGAGCAAGATGGCTTCCGAGGGCGCAGCAGCCACTCTGCCAGGCAAGATGTGTTGCTCGCTACCAGCGGCTTGGGGACGTCCTTTAATTTGGGCAGCTCTTCCCAAAGCCTTTCCTGAAAGGAGACAGCAGGTTGTGGCTCGCTGTTGCCTGGACAAGCGCTCACGCCCCTGCGCGCTGAGGCTTCACGCGGGCCCGGGCCAGCGCTCTGCTTCAGCCACGCGTCGCGGGCAGACGAGAAGGGCTTCCCTCCGGCCTCCCCATGCTTCACGTGACCGTCCTGCCCGTGCCCGCCCCAGCACCCTGCGCTAGCTCGGCTCCGAGCCGGCTGGTCCTGGCCCCGCCACAACGCCCGGCCCAGCAGCACAGCCCTCGCCTCTTCTGCGCCGACCGCCTCCCCGAGATGCGGCAAGTAAAGCCCCAGCCCTCGGCAGCGCGCCGCCGGCCGCTGCCCGCCAACACTGAGCTTTGCCTACCTCTTCTCGCCTCGACCTCTCTGCCTCCAGCTTGAGCCTGGCCAGGTACTCCCTGTACTCATTGAACTCCTTCAGAGTGCAAACCACCTGCGGAGAGACGAGGGCAGAAATGCCCCGAGTGCTGTCAAGCCAGCTACGCAGACTGCCTTCCCCGAAACGGCCCGAACCCAGCGGTTCGGAGGGCAGCTGCTCCCCTGCACACCCGCCCTCTGCGCTCGGGGAACCCCGCTCGGAGGGAAGCCTTTTTACCAGTCCGACGACGTCCAAACCTACTTTGCCGTCGGCGGTGACGTAACCCCCTCTCTTCAGCCTCCGGATGTTGACTTTGCGCTTGTGGTACACCCGCAGGTGCGGGTCATGCAGGCTGTTGTACTCTGTGCGCGTTAGGCGACAGTAGGGATCTCCCAGGTCAAAGTAGCACGAGGGCCGGTGAAGCTGTAAGAGGGATGTTCCGGACTAGGAACGGGGCAGCAGAGCGCAGCAGAGACGAACGCACCCCCGAGCTCCTCCCTCGCGCAGGGCGGCATTTCCAAACCTCCGAGGTACAGGCTAATCCCGGGCTTACTTCCCACCCAGAGGAAAGGTCTCTCTACTTCCGAGACTCTCCAACGGAGAAGCGGCCCTGTGCCCCCATCCTCCGTCTGGGGGCTGTCTACTGTTGCTGTAGCAATACAAGGAGCTGCGTACTGCGGGCGTGAGAGGGCTGTGCCCGGCGCTGCAGCTGGAAGGAGCTAAGCTGAAGCGGTGCCTACAGCCGGGTCTTTTCCTCGGGCAATTCAGTCCGATTGCAAAATGGGAGGTGCCACAAGCCGCCCTTGTGGAAAGGGAAAGGTAGTGGGAAGAGCTGACTCCAACACTCTTCTCCATCCACCTCTGGCCAGCCTGGAACTACGGGCAAGTCCTCCTTCCTCTCGGCACCACGGAGCCAGGCGCCTCCCTCGGCTCCCCAGCCCTGTCCGACGCAAGGGCTGCAGCTGCCGCTGTACGGCAGGTGGCCACGAGGGCTTCTCTGCGTGACGGGGACCCCGCCAAAGAGCAGAGCTTTTCTACCCCTTTCTACTGCCTTTACCTTTTCCCCCAGCTTTGCCCTGCAGAAGACAGGCTTGCAGCCGGGCGGCATCGGGACCTTGAACCCGAGGGGGAGGTCCAGCAGCCTAGGGTCCATCAGCCCAGCAGCTCCTTCTCCCGGGTCCCGTCTTCTGTGCCCGCACTAGGAAGACAGAGACAATCAGGCGCTAGCTCAACAGGCCTCCTGCACGGCCCTTGCAAGACAGGGCACGTCCCCAGGGCCCGGAGCAGCCCCCCCATGGCGCAGGCTCCCCGGCCCAGCCCCCTCCAGCGGCCCGCTGCTCACCTCTCTCCCCTTCCCTGGTGCGCTCGGCATTGCGTCTGCCTTTCGGACGCCAGCAGCAACACAGCGCTCCATGGCCTCTTCCAAGAGCTCTCCTGGAGCTGCGACCCTGCGCTGGCACCTCTCGCTCCAGAGGCACCCAGCTGCGGCCGCCCCAGCCGGTCCCCCAGCCAGCGGCTATAGAGCGCAATCGCGCATCGTTCCATCATCGCGTTGCCACGTCGCCACATTGTCACCTCACTGGGTTGCCGAGACGCCGCCCGGCTGCTGTCCACCGGGCGGTGGGGCGGGCCCGCCTGGAGGCCTGTTTGGACAGGCCCGAGGGCCACCCGCTCTTGCTGACCGGGCTTTGAGAGGCCATCTCCACAGGCCCCTTCCCACCTCGACTGTTCCGTGCTTCGGTGAAGCCAAGCCGGCATCCTCGCCCACCGGCAGGAGACGCAAGGGACTGCCGCACCAAAGGTGCTCGGGCTTGGCTCGGGTTTACGCCCTTTTCCTTTTCCGACCTCTTCCCTGTCACAGGCAAAGCAGCCTCAAGTCGGGGACTTGCGCTGAAGAAGTGGATGTAAACTGACCAGAATAAATGTAAGCTGGGAATGAGAAGAAAAAAAATACATCCATGAACGACCTCTCCAACGGGAGCAGCGGGAAAAGCAACTCAGTGAGATTTAAGGCAGATTTTCATCATTCTATAAAAGGGACTGCTCTACCTGCGGCATGCATAGCGCTGGTGAGTCTCTTCCAATGTGTCCACACTCGCCTGTGTCTCTGTGAATCACCAAACATCACCATAGTCAACTCACCTGTTTAGGGCCCCTAAAAATTGCTTCTAGCCCGAGCCCCTCAGCTTTAGCTGAAAACCAGCATCGAACAAAAACGGTTCTGAAAATAGCCTAAAGCACGCTTAATGCTTTAGGAGAAATCCGAGCTGTAGCCGCAACTAACGTTAACATCGCAGCTCCAAAAGCAGGTGTGAAGGGAAGCTACAGCTCTTCTGCAAGAGTTTTAGCCTTAGCTTCTACTCACCGGTCAGTGGCAGTCTTCGCTGCCAGGAAATGCCGGCGGAAGGTTACCGCCTGGCGCCACAGGCCGAGGAGACGGTCATTTTCACCCCTTAAGTAGCTGTCATAAAGCTGAACATGCAAAGACAAAAAGAAATGCCAAGTCAGCCTTCGCTGCCACTGCACAAGTCTCTCTACACAGGAGAGACTACAGCCACCATCCCCAGGTCTCTTTTAGCAACCACTGTAACAGGGGCATCAAGGGCTCAGGAGCCACCACAGAAGCATCCTCAGCAGACCTGCCACCTGACTGCCAAGAAGGGAACGTCCACGCTCCTCCTGCAGGAGTGGACGGCAGCAAAGCAAACTGATCACGATTCCTCCTCTCGCCTTGCCGAGGTGTCCAGCGGTCGTGGTGGAGGAAGACAAAAACAAGCCCCTCCGAGACCCGCGTCAGATTTCCTGCCAACAGGCTGTTACGGGAGGTAAGGGAGGCCTGCCTTGTTCTTCTGCTGGCTCCTCTGAACCTCAAAGCACACAGTCCTCTCTGGTCTCCACTGCTCTAGACGGACACTCCAGGACTATTAAAAAGACGAGCGGTCCTCTGTGACTGCCCTGCAGTGCCCAGCAACAGCAAGCATTTGCCTCCAAGACCGAGCAGTACGCTCACAGCAGGTGGGCATCTTCCATCACCACAATTTGCTGACACTCCTCCATCTCACACCCCTGGCTTCTGCTCGTCAACACCAACACAGCCTCAACAGAGCCACAACCTTCCCACAGCAAGGCCTCTAGGCCACAAATAAAACGCACTCGCATTCCACCCTGGCATCGCCCGTGATGCTCCCGTAGCCGCTCCTTACCTCACGTTCAGCGCACCATTCACTCTCCCTCAATTCCAGCTCCTGCTGGGCCCTCATCCAATCCGCCGTCAGTTCTCCAACATCTTCTCTGAGGGCTGAATTAACCTCATTCGCTTTATCGAGGTGCTCCCACAGGACAGTGTTCACTTTGGCCAGGAAAACCTTGGAAAGGGAGAAACAGCAATGAGGCCTCTGAACAACTGCTATCCACAAGCAGCATCCCCGTCATTTCCCAGCTCCCTCCACACAGACTTTGTTGTCAAACCGAGAGGCAGTAGAAGTGCTTTCTAGCATTAACTGAGAGCTCTCTGTGAGGGCAAGCTCATTTGCTTAGGCTGGAAAGGGTCCTTTGGAGGTCGCCCGGAATAGCCCCCCGCCCAAAACAGAGCTGTTCGGCACACACTCCTAGGACTGCCCCACGGAAAACAGACTGTGGACCTTTCTCCTTTCAAAGCCGCTTGCCCAGCCGCTTCCCCTGGGGTGACCAGGTAGCACTGACGGGTTTCCCCTCACTTCCACGAGCATCCAGGGTACCAAGTACCACTCCTTCCTGGTACCTTTGCTGCTCCTCTTCCCACTGAAGCAGTGCTTTCTCCAGGCTGTGCTCTTCGGCGGCTTCCCACCTGCCTGCAAGGGAGCCCTGAAGGAGAAAGGATATGTTTAGTCAAATTCTCCTGTTCCCTTCGCTCCCGTCAGCACCCATCGCTTTCCCCTCCCTTTGCTGGCTATCATCTCAGGAGCTCGGGGCTCCTTCCCGGCGTAACGGTGTCGTGACTATGGACAGGAAGGGAGGGGAGGGGCGTTACTAGCTAATGGCAGCAGCTCTCCTCAGTCTCCCACTGTTGCACTCTCACAGCGAGGCATCCTCAGCTCATGACCGCGAGCGCTCACTTCGACCCGAAGCCCGGGAACGCTCTCCCACTCTCCTGCCCTTCGTTCCCTGGGTTCACTTTAGCCGTGAAGCGGAAAGAAAAGCGCAGAGCCGGCTCTGCATGTCGAACGCCAGCATTCTCGCCTTCCAACGTGCCATGTTTCAAGCGGCTCAACTCGGGGACTTGTGCTGATTGGGATTTTTGACCCATTGCTGTTAACATCTACTTCCTGATTTGTGTCTTTAGAGAAAAGAAGACAGAGGGAGGCCAGGCATGGCACAGCAGAACTCCCTGTGCACTCGATGCCAGGGTATCGGAAAAGGAGAAGGTTCTAGTTACACTAAGAACCCCTCCAAAGGTTTGTCAGACCTCTGCAGTTCAATCATTCCTAAAATAAAGACTATTTCATAATTGTAGTGTGTTAGGTATCAGTAAAGATCAGGGGAAGGATCTGATGGCTACACATCAGCTGGGATAGCCTGTGATGCTGTGAGCATGGTGACATCCCTGCAAAGACATCCACTGAATTTTACAGCAGAGAATTTCAGGAGCTCAGCGAGCAGTAAATCAACACAACATGACAAAAGAAAGAGAAAAAGAAAAACGTTGTTAAAACTTCATCCTGGAATTTGAAAGGGATACGGCTGTTAGGTGCCAATCCTCTGTGACACTCCCTGGCAATCACACACACTCTCTCCTGGAAGATCTGAACGTCCCAAACGCACGTGCTGCATTACACATTCAATGTCTGCGCAAACCTATATCGCTCATGTGAACTGCAGACCTGATGAGAATGGAGATGTGTAAAATTCCAAGCGCATAACAACGCCCCCAGAAATTTCTGCAGTGAAACCCACCCTTGAATTGTTACTACCTCCCGCATTCCCCTTTGAATCTTTCCTGCTCATCACACTTTGTGATAGCGTTGTCCCAAACATGGAGTCATATAGCCGGTGCGCAACACGCCAATATACACACAGAGTTATTTTATTTATAGCATATTTGCGCAGATACGGGTGCTAGGTGGTATTCTACAAAGCTAGCACCCCACACAGAGGAATTACCACATATTTATCCTGTTACATTATCCTGTTATCAGCAAAAACAACAGAGAACCCACCAAGGTTAAATTCACTGGCTGGTAATTACCACATTGCCCGTTACTGGTTACACATACTCAAATTGGTGCGCATGGTCCTAGAAAGAGTAGGGGGGTAATTCACAGAGTCCCTCACTTGACTCGGTGGTCACGATCTCCCTCTGCCACCTTTACCTTTATCCCAATTACTGTGGATTCTGCTGACCTCATGACAGTTACGTTTTTCAAGAGTGCGGGAACAGCTAAGTCTTCACGGTTTACTGCTTAAGTACAAACACTTCTTCGTCTTCTTGACCACCAGGATCTGGTTTCATTCTAATGTTGTAACCTTTATGGTATTGTTAACTCCTACCCACCTGCACACTAGAGCCTCCCATTTGCCTCAGGTAACTACTATTATGGATTCTCCCAAATGACTGGATGAGTCGCAAAACTAGATTTCCTTCACACACAGTGAGCATTAAACAAATTGAAACCACTGCCAAGACTTTTGCTTTCCCAACACTAAAACAATTGGCCTTGTAGACATTCAACATCTACATAAGCAAATTGCATTTTAAAAGTCCCTGGTCAATCGAAGCTTGAGTTCTCCAGATGGCGTGGAGGTTCACGTTTCTTGATCTGGTTCTGGTGCCCTTTTCACTCGTGTGTAGTGTATCCAGGAATCAATCCCCTCTACTTTGACTGCAGTATAAGTCTTTAATAGTACAGTATAAGGTCCTTTCCACTTCTCCTTTAGTGGTTCATCTTTCCAGGTCTGTAGGTAAACGGTGTCTCCTGGTTGGAATGGGTGAACTGGTGTATCCAATGGAAGAGAAACCTTTTGATTTAGGTACCCGTGCAGTGAAGATAAAGTCTGTGAAAGAGAAATCAAATATTCTTAACGTTGGTCTGTCCTTTTATATGCATTTGGTCTCCCCTGATGGTCAGAAGATTCGCCTTCCCATATACAATCTCAAAGGGACTTACTCTTTCCTTAACCCTAGGGCTTATTCAAATTTGCAACAGAGCTAAGGGTAAGGCCTCTGTCCGCTTAAGGTGGGCTTCCTGACAAAGTTTTGCAACTTGTCTTTTGAAAGTCTGATTCATTCTTTCTACTTTCCCACTAGACTCTGGCCACCAAGGGGTGTGCAACTCCCACTTAATTTGTAAAAACTTGCACTACTTCTGCAGTAGAATAAAGCCCAATTTCAGAAGAGATACCTTCTGGAATACCAAATCTAGGTATAATTTCTTTTAACAAAATCCTAATCGGTTCTCTAGCTTTGTTGGTACAGCAAGGAAAAGCCTCTGGCCAACCAGAGAAGGTATCTACTAATACCAATAGATACTTATATCGGTTACATCTAGGTAATTCTGAAAAGTCTGTTTGCCAGTATTACCCAGGAGTTATTCCTTGTTTCACACTTCCTCCTATAATCTTTTCCCCAATTTTGGGTTATTGGTACGGCAGATAGTACATTTCTTCACTACAACGGCTGCTACAATCTGCATTTTCAGTCAAAAAAAATTTCTCTTAGCAGTTATTATCAGCGCATCTGCTCCTGTATGTGTTTCTTGGTGTAGTCTTTTAAGCAGATTTTCCACCATTTTCTCAGGGACCAAGAACTGTTTTAGTGGTGTTACCTACCATCCTTGATCATTTTTGGTGCAGTCTAATTGTTATGCCAGTTGGTTTTCTTTCTCAATGTATTTTGGTGGCAGCAATTCTAAACAAGACCCTGAATTAAAGCTCCTTCTAGGTTTGAGTCTTTTAGGGCTGGCTCTCTAGCTAGCCAATCTGCTTTCTTATTTCCTTTTATAATTTCATTATTTCCCTTTTGGTGGGCTCTACAATGCATTATTGCAACCTCTTTTGGTTGGAGGACTGCTTGTGATAGCCTCATAATTTCTATTCCATATTTTATGAGAGTCCCCGGTGAGTTTAATAGCCAAATTGCCCCATGTACATGTACCACTCCAAATGCGTATTTGGAATCAATATATATATCCGTGTTCTTTCCGCAACTTAGTTCCAGTCTCGAGGAACTTATAATTAATAGCTAAATTAATAGGAAATAAATTAATAGCTCAAGGCTATTAATTCTGCCTTTTGAGCGGATGTATGACTAGGCAGTGCTTTGGTTTCTCATGTCTGGGTATTGGTTACCACTGTGTATCCAGCTCTTCGTTTTCCTTCCCTCGTGTAGCTGCTGCCACCAGTGAAGAGCTCCACTTCCGCGTCAGGCAGGGGTTCATCCCGTAGGTCTGGTCTGCTGGAATACACTTGTTCAATAGTGGTTAGACAATCATGTTGCAGTTCATCAGACTCAGAGATTGGGAGTAAGGTGGCAGGATTCAAGGTGGAAGTCAAAGAAAGTGTGACATCACCTTCTTCTAATAACACAACTTGATATTTAGCTAATCAATTTGGGGAAATCCAGTGGTGTCCTTTATTTTCAAGGAGGGATCATACAGCATGAAGCACAAGCACAGTAATGGGTTGCCCCAGTGTCAGTTTTCAAGATTCTACAATTCGGGTTACAGTTGCTACTACTGCCCTCAAGCAGGTAGGCCAACCTTTCCTGACCTCATCCACTTGTTTGGAAAAGTACCCCACTGGTCTCTTCCAGACTCCCAGGTTTTGTGTTAGTGCTCCCAATGCTATCTGTTGTCTCTCATGTACATATAATTGAGAGGGTTTTCTTAAATTCGGTAGTCCCAAGGCAGGGGCTTCCATCAGTTTTCTCTTAATTTCATCAAAGCTTTCATGGCATTTTGCTGTCCATTCTAAGATCCCTCCAAGTCCTTTTATAGCAGCATACAACGGCTTGGCAATTAGTCTGAAATTAGGAATCCGTAGCCAAGCCCATCCGGCCATTCCTAAAAATCCCCTTCATTGTTTCTTTGATGCAGGTACTGCAATCCTACAAATAGCCGCCTTCCTTTTGGTACTTAATTCTCTTTTTTCTTTTGTAACCTCAAATCCCATATGCTGGACTCTTTCTTTTCCGATGGGGTTTTTTTCTTGGACACTCGGTAGCTGGCTAAACTGTGCCATTGCTCTAGTTCTTTTGCCAATGCATTACCAAACAGTGTGGGGCTAATTTTGAACCCTTGAGGGAGGACCGCCCAGCAGAGTTGCATTTTCTGTCCTGTGGTCAGGTTTTCCCATTTAAAAGCAAAAATGGTCTGGCTCTGTTAGTTCACAGGTATACAAAAGAAAGCATCTTTCAAGTCCGATACGGTAAAGTAGGTATCACTATCAGGATTGAGGCGAGGAGGGTATATGGATTTGGAACCATAGGGGCACGTCTGTAACTCTTGCATTAACCTCTCGTAGATCCTGTATCAACCTATATTCATGAGAGTGAGGTTTCTTTACAGTCAGAATTGGGGTGTTAAACATTGACTGACATTCCCCAAATTGTCTATGTTCTAAGAAGGAATTGTTTATAGGCTCCAGTCCCCTCCAAACTTCCCATTTAATAGGATATTGCTCCTTTCTTACCGTCTGGGCTCCTGGTTTTAGCTCAATCTTGACCGGAGTCACATTCTTTGCTTGTCCTGGCGTTCTCGAAGCCCATACTAAAGGTATCACCGCATCCAGAATGCCTCCTTCATCTGGAATGCCTCCTTCTTCCACATCATTATTCTCAGTTAACAAACACATCTGGGCCCTCCATGCATTCTCTGGAGGAATACGTAACTGAACAGAATCCTTAGAGAAGGTTAATTGTGCATTTAACTTACAAAGTAAATCTCATCTGAGTAATGGTAAAGGACATTCTGGCATATAGAGGAATTTAAGTGTCATCCCCAACTGAGAGCTCCATAGGCTGTAAACATGGTCTGGAAGTTCTTTTCCCTGTCACACCAACAAGGCTTATCTTAGTCTTGCTTAATGGTCCCTTACAACTAGTCACTACAGAATGGGTGGCCCCACGATCAAACAGAAAATCTATTATTTCATTCCCCAGCTTAACTAGAACCAGAGGATCGGCTGGGGAAACTTTAATAGATTCCTCTGGTCCCCTTCAATCTAATGCAATCTCTGTCATTACCCCAACAGCTTCCCCCGTTTCCCTCTTTTCTCCATTCAAAAGACGTGGACATTCTTTCTCCCAGTGACCCTCCTGTTGACAATGGGCACATTGATTTGTTTTTAGAGGGGTTTCACAGTGGCCTCCGCTACTACCTCCACAACCCTTACCTCTACCTCTGAACCCTCCCCATACACTTCCTCTGCCTCTTCCTCTGACATCGTTTCCATTTATTGCTGCTGCCAGCAAAGATACTTGCGACCTCATTCTGCTGTTTTTCCTTTTTTTTTCCCTCCTCCCAATCGTTATACGCTTTATATGCCATTTCTATCACTTGCAAAATCGACATTCCCCCAGCCCCCTCAACTTTCTGCAACTTTCTCCTTGTATCCTGAGTCGACTGCCCAATGAACATTTTAAACATATTGAACATCCTCTGATTTACCGCATTGTCCAGATTCAAGCCCATCCATTTTCTAACTACTTCACCTAATCTCTCGTAAAAGGCCGATGGATTTTCACTGGGGCCCTGTCTCACCTCTGTCCTGGTTTTGGCTGAGATAGAGTTACTTTTCTTCCTAGTAGTTGGTATAGTGCTGTGGTTTGTATTTGGGACAAAACCAATGTTGATAAAGTACTCACATCCCCAGCCAGCGCCAAGCAGTCAAGGACTGTCCAGCCTCCCACGCCGGCCTGCCAGCGAGAAGGGGGCGTGCACAAGAAGCTGGGAGGAGGCACATTTTTCGGTTTTGGTACTCCATGCAGGACCCCATATAATATTAACTGTTGGTATTGCCTCAGCTGGGCTCTCCCCGCCTCTATTAAGATCCCACTCTGGATCTTTTCTAGGAGGCAAATAAACCCCAGGGTCCTCCTGTTGATTTCTTTTCCCACCCTCTTCCCTGGCTTTTATTATCATTCTTTTTTCCTCTGCTGTAAAGAAAGCGGTTGTACACCTCCCTGGCTAGGATTGTAAGTCAGTCTCTAAAAGCCAGTGCATTCCTTCAGGATTTTCTCTGTACAAACCAACAGTTTCCAATTAAACAGGTCAGAGGTAGCGAACAGAACATGTACAAAAACTGGCAATCGCTCAGTCCCACTGCTTGTCTCCAGGGAGCCTCAATAACTGGCTGCGTGTGCCCTCTAGTCTGACTGGAAATGGGGCTGACATTCTCATCACCCGATTGTGAATTAGAATCAATTGGCAATTGTCCCACGCTATTTTTCAATACAGGTGGGGCTGCTGGGACTAACAGTTGTACATCCCTCTGTTCTTTTTCATCTGCAATTTTTTATTATCACAGCCTAGGCTACAACCGCTCTTTTTTTTTTTTTTTTTAATCAGAAGCTGTATACATCACTAGGTCAGTTGTTAGTTTACATTTTTTCTGAATATCAGGATTTCTGCACAGAATCATAAAAGCATCAACATACAAAACTTCATCCCATTTTCCCAAGTTGATGACAAAACAACATTAACTGCAATATAGTGTTATACTTCAAAGGCCCATTTTCAGGCCATCTTTCACCATCTTCCAATTGATATTGTGGCCACCATTGGTTACAATACCATTTTAATTTATCTTTAGTCATTGGTCCCCTCCAAATTTATTCCAATTCTTTAGGATGCATCCTAAGAGAGAAAAAAGAGGAGCTTTTTAGAAAGATAGTACTTACCCATTTCGGTACTGAGAAAAATTTCCTAAGCCAACGTTTCATACGCAAAAACTCCAAATACAAAACGAGGGATCTCTTCCCTATGTTACAATGTGTGGAAACAAAACTATGCTACTGCTGCGTATCTTCTCCGAAGCGTCTTATGCAGAGCTTATACAAATAACAACTTCAACTTCTTCCTTAAGAACCGGTGTGCAACGCGCCAATATACACACAGCGCAGAGGTGTTCTGTTATTGCGTCTTTGTGCAGATATGGGTGCTGGCGGTATTCCACAAAGCTAGCAGCCCACACAAAGGAACTACTACGTATTTATCTTGTTACTTGATTAGTAAAAACCCACCTAAACCTATGCTCACTGGCTAGTGATTACCGTAACACTTGCTACTGGTCAGTTATCTTTCAATTAGCCTCGCTTGCTATGTCAATCAGCACGCGTGCTCTTGGCAGGTGGGGGGGCAATTTGCACAGTCCCTCAGTTGAGTCAGTGGCTGCGATCTCCGCCTGCCGCCTTTACCTTTCCCCCACTTATGGTGGATTCTGATGATTTCATACCAGCGCTTCCTTGTGGCAAGATGTTTCCTTCATCAATCCCTGAAGTCCCTCTTTCCAGTTCCTCCTCCAGAGGCTGGTGGTTAGTAAGGCACGCCAGAAGTAACCCGGCCTCCTGTTTCACAGGATACTTAGTGAAAAGTCTAATTTTCTGCTGTACACCAACTTCATACCTCTTCCTAGAGGCCATTTCTTCACCAGGAACAGTCAAACACATCCTTGCAGGAGTGGGCAACACCAGGTTGGACTGTTGGGACTGTTTGCAAGCCCGGTGGTTGGTACGGCTGTCGTGCTGCGGCTTTAACGGCAATATCTGTTAGACCATTTCTTAACTCTTCTTTTGTCCTTCTGTGGGTGTGGGCTGGCTGATGAACGACAGCAAGTTTCTCTGGAATTGTACAGCTTTTAACAGTTCAGTAATGTGAAGAGCATTGGATGTTTCACTTCCACTAGTATAAACCCACACAGCCTCCATAACTGCCTAGTAGCATGGCATACTCCAAATGCATGCTGAGAATCAGTACAAATATTCACAGTCTTTTCTTTGGCCAGCTGATAGACCTCTGTTAATGCCATTAATTCTGCTGCTTGTGCACTCAGCTTCAGACTGAGTGGTGAAGTCTCCACTACTCCATTCTCCGTAGTTATTGAATAACCCATAACACACTTGCCATTCAGATAATATGAAGACCCACTTACAAATAGTTCCAGACTGGGATCTAGAAATGGCACATCTGTTCAATGTCCTCGAGCCTTTTCAGCTTCACAGCTTGTTACTATACAGTCCTGATAGGAGTTCCTTCCCCAGGTAAAGGGAGCAGAATAGCAGGGTCCAGTGTATTACACTGCTTAAGTTCTATGTTTTTCATTGTTAGAATCAGCTCATAGTGGTGTATTTGCTGTGGTGACATTGCCTGCTTATACCATTGGAGGATGTCCAAGCACCAGTTTCCACTCTGTTCAACTAGGAGTGCTGCAGCAGCGATTGCACAGACGCAGGCAATGGATCCTTGAGCTACGGGGACTGGCTGAGTCGAATAATATGCAATTAGATGCTATCATTCCCCAAAAGCTTTGAATTAACATCCCTGAGGATGGGGGGGGATGTTTTTCTGGATTTTAGTAAGGCTTCTGACACTGTCCCTCACAGCAACCTTCTGGACAAGCTGTCCATCTGTGGGATGAGCAGGTTTATGGTGCGGTGGGTGAAGAACCGGCTGAAGGGCAGGGCCTGAAGTGTTGAGGTGAATGGGGCTACATCTGGCTGGCGGCCGGTCACCAGCTGTGTCCTTCAGGGCTCAATCCTGCGGCCAGTTCTGTTCAATATTTCTATCAATGATCTGGATGGAGGAGTGGAATGCACCATTAGCGAGTTTGCTGAGGATACGAAACTGGGATGTGCTGTTGACTCTCTTGAGGGACAAGATGCCTTGCAGAGGAATCCAGATAGACTGGCGCATTGGGCAGGGACATCTTCGACTGTATCAGGTTGCTCAGAGCCCCGTCCAACCTGACCTGGGATGTTTCCAGGGATGGGGCATCTACCATCTCTCTGGGCAACCTGGGCCAGTGCTTCACTGCCCTCATTGTCAAAAATTTCTGCCTTACATCTAGCCTAAATCTACCCTCTTTCAGTTTAAAACCATTACCCCTTGTCCTACCACTACAGGCTCTGCTAAAAGGTCTGTCCCCAGCTTTCTCAGAAGCCCCCTTTAAGCCCTGGCAGGCTGCACTAAGGTCTCCCCGGAGCCTTCTCTGCTCCAGCCCGAAGCACCCCAGCTCGCTCAGCCTGTCCTCACAGCAGAGCTGTGCCACCCCTCTGAGCACGTTTGTGGCCTCCTCTGGCCTCGCTCCAACAAGTCTCTGTGTCTCCTGTGCTGAGGGCTCCAGAGCTGGACGCAGCACTGCAGGGGGGTCTCCCCAGAGCGGGGCAGAGGGGCAGAATCCCCTCCCTTGCCCTGCTGGCCATGTGGCTTTGGGTGCAGCCCAGGCCCTGGCTGGCCTTCTGGGCTACGGGCACATCGCCGGCTCATGTCCAGCTTTTCATGGGGTCTGACACAGCCCTTGGGTCTCTCTGAGATAGCACAGAAATCCATGCTTCCACCTGGCTGCACATCTCAGAAGCACCCCACTTCCTTTCAGACTGCGACGGCTTCAAGGCAGGACCCCCGGCCAACAAACTGCCAGCCCCACTTTTCCTCTTCTCAGGGCTCGTCATGGGGTGTACACGGCTGGCCTCCTGCACCGGGGGCTTCTACACACACGTCTGCTGAAGACCATCAGACCGTTACCAACGACGCCGTGAGGCAGCCGCAGCAGCGAGCGGCACCCCCGAACACGGCCCGGCCCGACCCGGCCCGGCCCGGCCCGCCGGAGGAAGAGGCGGGGCGGCGGCGGCGGCTGCCTTCCACTTCCGGCTTCCGCGCGCAGGCGCCGCTGGGCCGGAGCGCTGGCGGGAGCCCCGCCGCGCTGCCATGGCGCCGAGGCGGCGCCGGGGCCTGGCCGCGGCGGGCTCCCTGCTGCCGCTGCTCTGCGCCCTGCTCCGCGCCGCCGCCGACACCAGCACCGGCCGGGTCGGTCTGGGAGCGGGAGGGGCGCCGGGCGGGGCGTCGAGCGGGGCCGGGCCGGGCGGTTCTGTGAGGCGGCGGGGCCGGTGGTGCCGCAGCTGGGACCGGGGTACCGTGGGGCGGGAGGGCCGGGGCCGGGTTGTGCGCTGGAAAGCTGGGCGGGCAGCGGCTCCTCGGCGCCCGGCTCCAGCCCCGTCGCCGCCCGCCAGAAGCCTTCGTGCATCGGCTGTGGGCCCTCGTCCTGCCGCGCTCCGAGGCGGCCGGTCTTGGTTGCTGCTGCCGGGCCGGGCTGGGCTCAGGTGTGCGGCCGCTGGCAGCCGTTCTGCTGTGCCTGGGCAGGTTGGGAACCGGCAGGCGAAGGCAGTCGTGCCCCTCCTGTGTGCTGCTGAGCATCAGCGTCCCGGGAGGAGCTTTGGTTGGTGCGTGTGCGTTGTGTCGTGGCCCTTTTCCTTCGCCCGCTGCCGCGTCCGAGCCTGGCCGGGGGGGAAGGGGATACGCGAGGGTAGCCCAGCCCCCGTCAGAACTGTTTTGGTTAGCGTGCTCTGCCCTTGCTGCTCAAGGACAGCTTGTTTTGGTCAGACCGAAGGTCCGCGTGTTCCAGCACGCTGTTTGTCAGAGGCCAGTGCTAGGTGCCAAGGCAGTGGTAGCAAATGTCCAGTCTCCAAGTAGTTTTGTAGCTCAGGTTTGTCTTGAGCCATTGGTGATGTCCGTCTTGAATAGCTCTGTATGTCCATTTACTTGGTGAACTTTAACGTGCCCGGCCCAGATGCTGCCTTACACCTTTTTTCTCCTGGTTTGGAAGCAAGGCCTTCCTGTCTTGCCAAGGGATTCTGGTATCTTCTTGTTGTCACAGAGAAATGGGGATTGTTCTCCCTCTTGAGCTCCTCCTGACGTGAGCCTCTCTCCCGCTGCTGTGTTATGCTGAGGGAAAGTCGTGCATCTCCCCTCCCCGCTGCTCTGAGTGATCAGGCTGCCAGTGTGAGAGCAGCGCGCACAGATGGTTCGTCAGTGTTTGTGTCCTGTGGGTCAGAGGGAAAGTCCTCATGGCTGGAAAAATCTTAGAGGATATATGTCGATCTCATAGTAATCCTTGTCCAAGTATTGAATCGGAGGGCTGGAGTGTTGGCCAGAAGAAAGAAAGTGAAAATAGTTGAAAAGTTATGGTGGAAAGTTTATGAAAGCAAGCGTTCATTCGGGTTTTATTGGCATTTGCTCATAATAGCGAATTAATCCTTTTTCTTGTGGTATCAAAGTGAAGGTGTGGGGCGGGAAGAGAGGGGAGGGGAAAAAAAAATCCTGAATTAATGGGCGTTTTTGAAAACGCTGTTCTTAGCCTTTTGACAAATTTGACATGTGGTTTTATCTAGGGCTGCATTTTGTGGGGGCGGCGGGGAAAAGGGGCAAAGCTCCTTGAGGAGAGTTGGCTATTTTCCTGTTCTGACAATTTGCTAGATACCTGCTATTAGTAGAGGAAAAGTGCATCTAACCAGAGTCCCTGCAAACCTTCTGAGTGTGTTTTTTGGTTGTTTTGTTTCTTTTTTTGAAAGAAATACTCCTGTGCTTAGTGCAAGTGTAAAGCTGAACCTGTGTTTGCAGGGATTGCCCAGGGCCGTTAAGCCGTTTGCTTGGAGTGGTGGTCCAGAGGCAGCAGTAGGTGGTCGGCAGTGGGTTATTGGGAGCATGCTGCTGTGGGGACTGAGAAATCTCACAATTGCAAGGCAACAGAGTGCACAGGAGGTCTCTGGAACAAGGACAGGGCTTCTTGGGCATTTCTGATGTCTGCCCCAGTTACTCAGTAGGGATGGCGGCTGTTTTTAATAGGCAGGTCTGCATGCCTCCATCACCCTGGGGACCTCAGCGCTGCTTGACTGGCCCAAATTACTAGTTTCAGTGAAGTTACCTCCACTGAAAGCAAATGGTGGCATCATCCCAGTGTGAAGGGGTCTGTCCTGAATACTACGGCGTGTTTGGGCCGTGCGGAGAGGTCTCTTAGGTTGCGTGATAAAAAGCTCATCTGCATACCCACAGAGGAGCATGGAGAGGCAACGGCAGGTGAGGGAGCCCAAATAAATCCCCTGCCCCGGCACAGTGGTGCACAGAAACCCAAAGTGCAGACTTGGAGGAAGGGGCAGCCTTTTCTAGGCTCCTGCAAGGGCTGTGGCAGGGAGCTGCAGGCCCAGTGCCCAGGGCTGACATGACTCAAGATGGATCAACAAAAAACCCAATAAAATAAATCTAAAGGATATACATTATCCACAGTCCTACAGAGACACCTACGTCTACTCAGTAGCACCAAGAATCTGTTGTGGGTGTAATTAAAAGCAGTTAAAACTCGGGAGCTGCCACCGCTCCATGCTCCCAGGTTGGCCTCATCCTCTACCAAAATCCCTTTCCACGTCTTCAGACTGGCCCCAGAACAAGGTCTGAGTTTTGAAATGCTGCCCAAGCCTCCTCTGCAATGGGACTGGGACCCCAGGCTCTGCCCTAAGCCTTTCCACCTGTGCCCAGCTCATGTTATTTCTGCGGTGAGGTCTATGGTGGGTTCCCACTGCAAGAGCAGGCGTCCCACACTGAGGAAGCCCCTGGCCTGAGGCAGCAGCTTAGAAGAGGATGCGGCAGGGGAGGTGGCTTTGTATACAAGCCCTGTGGCCACAGGGATGTAATATTAGCATGTGATCATGCGTTTCCCTCCAAAGCTAGACAAGAACATTTTGTCCATTGGCCACCTATTCCCATAGCTGGGTTACCCAAAGAGCAGCTCGTGTTCCGGAGACAGAAACTGTTGGAGCTCTTCTACATGACAGGCCCTCTGTCTCCTCAGGGCACAAGGCAGTTGCTGCTTTAACAGCCAGGACATCCTTCTCAGCCCATTCTCGGGCTAATTAAGAGGCTTTTCTTTGTGGGATGGAACTGGCTGGTAATTAGAGATGTCCGCCTCTGTTCCTGCTAGATGTGAGAAATGAGGCACAGCCCAGGTGCGCAGGGCCCTCTCTGCCTCTTTTGTATATACACAAACAGTTGCTGCGTAGCTGCCCCGTTCTGCAAACTGCCGTTAGAAACTTGAGGTCCCGCTCTTGCCTGTTTCCCAGTGGCCAGAGCAGCATGCCCTGTGTGTGGTTGTTGTGAGTGTCCAGCCCCTTGAGACTGTTCATCTCCCAAAAATTCTCATCTGTCCAAGTAAGACTCAAATTAAATACAGTAGGATGGCTCTGCTTGTCTTTCTCCTTCCTCTGCTCTCCTCCTGGTGGGAGGAAGGGACATTAGCAGGTTGGTGAGGGGCATCTGATGTACGATTTAGTCTGTTGCAGAAAATTAGTCTTTCATCAGGTCTCCGTCTTGCCAGAGGCGCTGAAGGAGTAATACCTGGCTTTCTCTGGTCTTTGTCTCTGGCACTCTTGCTTAGTATCAAGAGGAGACAATGGACAATGTGAGAATACATTTGTGGATTCACGGAGGCCTTCGTATGCTGCTTGTCCAGCCCTCGGGCTCCTGGGTTCCCCTTGTGTGAGCTTTGTCCAGGATGGGCTCTTCAGAGGACATTTAGGTAGAGAGCTCTCGCCAAGGTGCCTCGCACTCCTCCCTCATCCGGGAACTGCCTGCAAGAAAGCTTGGCCCGTCCGGGCAGGCCTTGAGACAAACAAGTCTGGGGAACTCATCAGACATTCCCAGCTCACTGGTGATACCGCAGCATCCCAACCAGTGTCTGATTTGCTTTAGGGTAGAGGCAGCAGCAGTTACGTTGCTGCTGCTGATGGAGGCTGGTGTGTCAACAAATGATTAAGGGAAAGGCAAATCAACGTTCCCAGAGGTTCCCTTCATGCTTTTGGCTCCACAGAGCCATCCTCTGGGGATCCTGCTCTCTGCGTGCTGCTCCATCCCTTCACTATCCAAAGGCATTTGCAGTCTTCCGTGTGTTTTTGGAAAAGACCTGGGAGAATTATTTGTGGGAACTCCTTGCCTTATAGTGAAAAATAATGTTCAGTCTCAACTCGGAGAGGATGATGAACTGATTAGTATACAAGCGTCTTTCTGTGGAGAAAACAACTACGTACTGGAGAGATGTGAGAGTCAGTGTATCACTGTAATGGGCACGTATTGAGCTTTATAAGTAATGTAATTACTTCTTTTAACTGCCTTCTTTCTTAGAATACAAATAGTGCGTTTCCAAGCTGGTGTAGAATAGCAGTTGTAGCCGTCAGCGGACACTCCTTAACAGAAGAAATTCATTAATTGTAATAGCAGGAAAACCGAACTAAACATTGTTTAGCCATTTCAGAACGTAAGTGTGGTAAGGCCTCTTGGTTGGGCTGTCCCCGTGGTGGCACTGTGCCGAAGTCTGGAAGCTCACCGCACAGTTGTGGTAGCACACAGGAGAAACGTCCATGGGTTTCTGATCCTTTTTGGCGTCAGTGTGTCTAGCGTTAACATGAGGAGTGGGACTGGTGAAATCCAAACTACCCTTTTCTGAAGGAATGCTTTGGGTGGTTTCAGGGTGATTTCTAACAGCTCCTTGTTGGGGAATATCCGCAGCTCTTCCCGAGCAAGCAGGGTGACGCTGAACAGCAGCAGCCCCGAGCAGTGGCACAAAAGGGAAGAAAAATGTCTCTTGCTGTGCACCAGGAGTTCAATCCTTAGCTCAAGCCAGCAAAACCTGTGGTTTTGGTCAGTCTGAAAATGATGTTAAAATACACTTCACTCCTCTTCCGGATCTCCTGCATGTCAGGAGAGGTAGCTATATCAATCCACTGACGCCTGCTGTTTGTCAGCCAGCCAGAGCAAGTGGTGCTGTAGTTCACTTACCTTGGATGCTCTCCACCATGTGGCTCAGGCAGACAGATGACTCGTTGCTCAAGAGCTGTCTGTAGCCAACCTGATGGTCATTGCTCATGTCCTTTTTTTTTGTTGTTGTTTTCCTGGGAGGGTGAAGCAAAGTGGGGCCTTAGCTCAACTTTTCCACTTGTTCTAGTTTGACCTTGAGGCCAGTGCTTGGGGCACTGTAAACTGTGGCTGACCCTGATGACTTTCTCCCAGGTCATCATCGAACGCTATAAAGGGGAGAAACAGCTGCCAGTGCTGGACAAGACCAAGTTCCTCGTCCCAGACCATGTCAACATGAGTGAATTGGTCAAAATAATCTGGTGAGTGGGGTGGCCCCGGCTGGCGTGCTGTGAGCCTGTCCTCACCCACAGGCCCTGCACACAGGATGGTGGGGTGAGGGTGAGGCAGAGGCAGCTGATGAGGGTGGTGATGGGGACATGACAACCACAGCATCCTTGTGTTGTGGTACAGTGCTTGGGGGGCTGAGGGGAGGCAGGTTCCTAGCAACTGGTGAGGAACCGTGACGTCTCCCTCATAGGGATGCCCCATGAGCTGATGAGGGGGACTCCAATCCCCTTCTTTTATCCTCCAGCTCAGATGGAAGAGGCCCCTCTGCTTTGCCCGTGCCGGCAGCGCTTGGAGAAAGGGGCTTTGCAGAGTCCCGACTCCGGAGGCCTTGGAGCCCCGAGCAGCTCCGCTGGGCTCGCAGGCACCATGTCCTGAGCCTGTGGGAGGGCCTGGCCCCATGTGAACAGCATTGCTGGGGGGAGGTGGACGTGCCGTCGCGGTGCCTGCCCCAGGTGGGTTGACTCAGGCCCTCCTGCCCTTGCCCCCACAGGCGTCGCTTGCAGCTGAATCCCACCCAGGCTTTCTTCCTGCTGGTGAACCAGCACAGCATGGTGAGTGTGTCCACCCCCATCTCAGAGATCTACGAGCAGGAGAAGGACGAGGATGGCTTCCTCTACATGGTCTATGCTTCCCAGGAAACCTTTGGCTACTGAGGCCTGCCGGGAGGTGGCGTGTCGAGACAGATGAACTGTGACGCACAGGCCCCCGGCCTTGGAAGACAACACAACCAGAGGGGACTGTGCTGACTCCCTTTCCCTCCCTCCCCTTCCCATCACCCTGTCACCAGAGGCTCGTGGCGTGTGTTGGACTTGCACAGCCCTTCACCTCTGTGTCGATGGGTCCCGCTCCCTCCACGCACGCACACCCATGTGCGCACGTACGTACAGACACCCACGCGCACCCATGGGGCCTCGGCTTCCCATCCCCTGCGTGTAACCTTCGGCTGCTCTCACCGTGCTGTGTATGTGTGTGCGCGCGTCCCTGTAGCCTGCTGCCAGAACGGTTCGGCCGGTGACGGGAGAGAGGACAGGACACTGTCGCCTTCGCTTTCAGCACAGGGAGAGCCGCCTCTCCTCCAAGACACTAGTAAAGGGCAGGAGGTCTGCAGAAGCAGCAAACAGATGTTACCATTGCTCCCGAGTTTTAATTGATTTTAATTACACCCATATCAGATTCTTGGTGCTACTGAGTAGATGTAGACGTCTCTGTAGGACTATGGATAATGTATATCCTTTAGATTTATTTTATTGGGTTTTTTCTTTGGGTTTGTTTTGGGTTTTGGTTTGTTTGTTTTAAGGGATAGATTGGAATGGGGAGAGGGGGTGATCTTTCCTGTATTCTGTAGGTAAATAAATTGGGCTTCGTTGCACTTTAAAGCATAGTAGATGTCAGAGTGGAATTTACTTTTAATTTATACGCGTTGGCCATATATAGTGCTGCTCCTCTGTTGACAGTTGTACCTAGATTGTCTTTATTCCTTTTTTTTTTTAAATAAAATTGATTTCCCTTCTCTCTGTCTCCCCATTGCATGCCATTTTTCAGTCTCAGTGTGGCAAAGAATTTGCTCAAGGAATGTACTGATTTATATTTGCTATGTTCCCGTTCCTGTTTCTCATGTATTATACCAAAAAAATGTATATGATAAAATCTCACCCAGTTTAATCTAGACAAAGGTAAATATATATAAAAATATATATATATATAAAAAATAAACATGAATTCAAGTTGTGTCTTGTAGGAATGTTCTGTTCCCATCTCATTTGTCTGTGTTAATGTCCCTGGTGTCAAGTAAGAGCGATGTGTGTTCCCCGTGTTCGCTGGCGCATTGTTTGCCTGCCCAGGCTTTGGAGCTGGTTAGTCCAAGCTACGGCAAAACCGGCTGGCTGGGGTTGAAGGGCTGAGGCAAAAGGTGGAAGCTCGGTTTAGAGGACAGAGCACTGGTTAGCCAGGTGGGAAGCATGGGAAGCCCTGCCCTACCTGTTACATAGTGTTAGGTAAGTCTCTGACCCTGTGACCAAGTTTCCTCATCTGGGGGGAAAAAAAAAAGAAAATAGAGGTGGGGGGCATTTGCAAAGTCTCTGCTTTTAAAGGAAGCTTTGAGCAGTGCAGATAATCTCCCTGAGCACTCGGTCAAAACTCTTTTCCAACCAAAGGCAGGGGCTGGTGGCCGTTTAGCATTTCAGTGTGTTTCCCTGCCCCTCGGCTCGCTCTAATTCCTTTGCCCAGCAGAGAGGGGTTTAGATACTGTTTCCCTGAGTTACAGCTGACTGTCTTGTTTATGTCCCACGCCTGCAGGAAATCTCCTGTCCAGGGAAGGAGCTAGTGTAAGGGACAAGACCCAGCGGAGTGCACGCAGGTGGGCAAGCGCTGAAGAAAGATGGTAGGAAGCCAGCTGGAAGCAACAGCAGCCAGCAGAGTGTGGGTGAGAACAGTTGCCCCACTGGTCCTGGCAGTGGGAGCAGCAATGGGGCTTGCCCTGTGTTAAGCACCAGCCTCATGGTATTTAAACTCTAGTCGCTGAGCAAAGGTCCTCTCGCATCCACCTCCCTGTGGGATGGGCTCCTGCAGGTGATGCGGCCCCACAGCAGCGTCAGCCCAGCTGAGGCGTCTCCCTTTGGGAGTTGGGAAAGGAGTGGCAGATGTGCTTAAACACAGTGGGCTGGAGCCCTTGGTGGGGTATAGTAGTGGAGCTGAGGTGTCTCACTCTCTCCACCATGAATGCAGTCACCTGGAGATGGGCTGATTCACCTCACCACGATGGGTCTCTGCTACATGTGCTTCAGTCAGCAAAAGGATGCTTTCAAAAGGCAGAGCTATGGGAGAGGCAAAACGGCACTGCCTGTGTCAACGTATTGCATAGAATCAGAATACTTTGGGTTGGAAGGGACCTTTAAGGGTCATGTAGTCCAACCCCCCTGCCATGAGTGGGGATATCTTCAACATGTTAGGGCGCAAGTCTTCTGAGGAACAGCTGAGGGAACTGGGGATGTTTAGCCTGGAGAAGAGGAGGCTGAGGGGAGACCTTATCTCTACAACTACCATAAAGGAGGTTGTAGCGACGTGGGTGTCAGTCTCTTTTCCCAAGTAACAAGTGATAGGATAAAGGAAAAGGCCTCAAGTTGTGCCAGGGGAGGGTTAGATGGGATATTCGGAAATATTTCTTCACCGAGAGGGTTATCAAGCTTTGGAACAGGCCGCCCAGGGAAGTGGTTGAGTGACCATCCCTCGAGGTACTTAGAAGATGTGTAGATGTGGCACTTACTCAGAGACATGGTTTAGTGTTGGACTTGGCAGTGTTAGGTTAATAGTGGGACTCGATGGTCTTAAAGGTCTTTTCCAACCCAGATTATTCGATTCAATTCTGTTCTGTTCTATTCATGAGGTTGCTCAGAGCCCTGTCCAACCTGACCTGGGGTGTTTCCAGGGATGGGGCATCTACCACCTCTCTGGGCAACCTGGGCCATTGCTTCACCAGCCTTATTGTCGAAAATGTCTTCCTTAGATCTAGTCAAAATCGACCCTCTTTTAGGGTTACCCCTTGTGCTATCGCTACAGGCCCTGGTAAAAAGTCTGTCCCCATCTTTCTTCTAAGACCCCTTTAAGCCCTGGCAGCTGCAATAAGGTCTCCCCGGAACCTTCTCTGCTCCAGGCTGAACCTCCCCAGCTCTCGCAGCCTGTCCTCCCAGCAGAGCTGTTCCAGCCCTTGGAGCATGTTTGTGGCCTCCTCCGGCCCCGCTCCAACAGGTCCATGTCTCTCCTGTGCCGAGGGCTCCAGAGCTGGATGCAGCACTGCAGGGGGGTCTCACCCCTGTGGAGTAGAGGGGCAGAATCCCCTCCCTCGCCCTGCTGGACACACGGCTTTGGGTGCAGCCCAGGACAGAGTTGGCCGCCTGGCCTGCGAGCACCCGTTGCCGGCTCATGTCCAGCTTTTCATCCACCAGTACCCCCAAGTCTTTCTCCGCAGGGCTGCACTTGAGTATATTAAAAGCAGAGGAAATGACATCAGGTTACTGCTAGAGCAGCTCCCCTTCAGAATAGCCCAGAGTTGCTGCTAAATCACTTTATTTTCTCTCCCTTTTGCCTCCTATGTGATATTGGCTTTAAGGTTCAACCACTTCCAGAATCTCTCCTCTCACTGATTTTCAGGTGGTTCTTTGCTGTTCTCCTTTCCTCCACTCTGCCCTTAGTTCCCTGTGACTTGCAAATGATGGTGAGTAACAGTTGGAGCTCATCCCCAGAGCCCCAGGGGCACATGCCAGCCCTGCTCATTCGTACACAGTTCTGTTTATCCTATAGATTCAGCTGGAGTCCGCGCTGGCCTGGCTTGTAATACCTACGGGTTCTCAAAGGTCTCCGGATGGAAATGCTGCTCTCTTGCCCCTCCCTTCCCATGTGGGAGATGAAAGTGGACCTTTGCCTTGTCCTCCCTTTCTGCTACCCTTCAGCTAGAGAAGCTCGGGAAGTGCTGGGTGTTTTGATGCAAGCAACTGCTGGTGCATGAGGGCCTGCCTGGGCTTTTCGTAGCCTGGTGCCGCTAGGCGTTGCTTGACTAGAGAAGTTAAACTTGCCAGACTGGCTTAACGGACTGACCAGAACTGACCCAACCAGCTAACCTGACCCAGAGCTGAGCCACTGAGCCAAGCAGATTTTGCGGCACAGCTGTACGCAGGTGCTGGCTGATGCCAAATGATGGAACCCCCAGGGCAGGAGGAAGCAGATGTTTCTCTGGGGGCAATATGACCCAGATGAGCCTGGGACAAGGATACGTAGGGCAGGGCACCCAGCAAGCAAAGATACAAATGCAATGCCGATCATTTTCCTCATGATACAGAACGGGGTGAAGATCTGAAGATGAGCATTAAAGTTTTAGGGGGCACTTTCAGTCCACTTTTATGCCATCTACCTTACCACGTATAAATGTGTCCCAGTGCCAGTCTGTTAACCTTATTGATGCTGTGCTGCTGTGCAACAGACTTGGGTGAATCTTTGCACTACACCGAGATTGTGGCACTGCCTTAAGATAAACCTGAGTGCTGCAAGCTTCTGAACGTTACATTTGACACAGCAGCAGCCAGGCCCATGACACTGTAAGAGATCACCTGGTGATTGCTAACAACACAGACTGCAGCTGGTGTTAGTGTGGTCCCATCTTCCTGATAACCACCTCGGAGGCTCCATGCTAGGCTGCTATCAGGGCCACCAAAGCCTTCTTGTCTCCAGCCTAAGCAAGCCAAGCCAAGCTGTATTACAAGCTGTGCATGCCAGCCCCCTCACCACCTTGGGGGTCCACAGGACTCGCATCAGTTTAGCACCGTATTTCTTGTCATGAGGGAGCTACAATTGCATGCACGACTGCAAAAGTGGGGGGCAATTGCTGAGTAAAGGGAACCAGACGCTGCCCTCCGGCCATCCAGCCTGGTCTGTTGCCACCATCGTCACTCCCAGAGTACATTGCTCCTGTAATGCTGAGAAAGGCATCTGGGATGCCTGCGGCTGTCTGATAGTGGGAAGCTTGAGGATGAGAACCAGTCAAGGGCAATGTATGCCTGTATGTATGGCCCAGTATGGTCCAGCCTGACGTTTGCTGGCAGACGACAAATCTCCCACCAGCCCAGCCTGACGTTTGCTGGCAGACGACAAATCTCCCACCAGCCACCCCACCTCCCCCCGCACACTCTGGGGAAGATGCAGGCACTCGCCCCCGCGCCAGTAGCCGGCACCGGGCACATGGGCTGCCACCCAGGGTCCAGCTCCAGCCGCCAGTGCTGAGCGCGTCACGGACAACGGGCTTTGGGGGCAAGCGGGGCAGGCCAGGCTCTGCTTCCTGCCAAGGGTTTGACTTGTCTCCGCGGGGGGCCGAAGGCCTCCCTTCCCCAGGGGATGCTGCACCTCGCAGGGTCAAGGGCCCAGCCTGCGGCACTGCAGCGTAGCGAGTTCCCGGTAGAGAGGGGGCTGCTCCCCCCGCTCCCTTGGGGTGAGCCCTGGCACCGCCTGCCTGAACCTGCTCACGTGCACGATTCTGGGCCTCCGCAATATACCCGTCCCCGGGCTCCGGACAGACGAGACCCAAACGCCGTGTGGCAGAGCCGTCCCCGGAGCGGCGAGAAGTATTCGTGCAGAGCCGCTTGGGGAGCTCGGTCGGAGGAGAAAGGGCCCTGGAAAAAGGCTCTCGAGGCAAAGACCAACATTACCCTTCACACAATGTGAAAAGCAGGCTTCCGAGAACGGGACCCGTCCCTCCACCAGCCCGGCAGCAAAGCTTGCTAAACGAGGCAAAAATGCTGGCTACTTCTCGCCTCCCTGGTTAAGATTCCCTGTCAAATTGGGCCTTAGCGTGAGAGAGGCTGTCGGGGGGAAGAGGATGAGACAGGTTATAGCAGGGAAAACGCCCAGGCCCAGTATGGCCTGGCTTGAACGAAGGTAGGCACAAGCAAGCACTTGCGAGTGAACACTTTATTGCGAGCACAAGGGTGTAAAGCCTGTCCTTGGTGCCTGGTGGAGCTGCCCAGGGGCTCTGCACCTCTCTTGCCACACGCCTCCTCAGGACGTCGTCCACAAGCCTCCCAACTAACGCCCTCGCTTCTCATACGGGCTGCTGGGGCTCGCCTCGGACAAGTGCATGACGCGCACCGATCTGCGCCGTGCTCCTGTCTGGGCAGGCGGCTTCGGACCTGCTGGGGGGACGGGCTGTCTGGAAACGCGTGCGCCCGTGGCGGGGAGGGCGTTCTCAGCGGGACAGCTCTCCTTTCCATCTCGTGGTCTTGGCGGTTCTGCTACACGGCTTCCAAAATGAACTTTGGGGGTCCGTGCAGTTTGGATGCCCTCCCTGGCAGCCGTGCGGCTCAGTCGCAAGTCATCGGCAGCGGTTGTGTTTGCCAGTGGTTGCGACACAGGCAGCTTTGCTCCCTTGCTTGCTGCCAGGCTCCGCTGTTCAGACGCTCTGGGCAATCCTCGTCCTTCTTCCCCACCCTGCCTTGAGAAAGGTGTCTGGGGTGGCTGCGGCTGCCTATTGGAGACATTTCCCCTGGGAAGCTCCAGGATTTTGGAATCGCTGCAGCTAGAGTGTTGTTTAAACGGGGAAGCCACAAAGGATTCCATGGTGCAGCAAACACCGTCAACAACTTCTCTGGTGAGCCTGGCAAGGGAAGCCTCTGAAAATGCTCCGTCGGAAGCTGCCATTTCCGCCTGCCCCGATTTCTCTTCCTCCCATTTGCCCACTCGGCTGGCTCCTTCAGCAACAGGCTGCTCCTTCCGCCTGGCTGCCGGCCCTGGCTCGGACGCTTTGGGTGTGCTGGACGCCAAACGGTTGCCCAAGCTCTCCAACACGCTCGCTGCAAGCTCTTTGGCCAGCAGGGCAACCTCCTGACAGCAACCTGCAGAAGTCTCCGACGGCTCTGCTCTTCCGGCGCTGCCGCTCATTGTTCCTCTGATCGCCAGGGCAGCCCTCCTTAAAACCCAGGCACACTGATCCCAAGGAGCCTTCACCCTCTCAAACACCTCCTCCACCACAGTCTCAGCCACCTCTCCAAGCTTCTGGGCTCCTGCTGCAGGTTGTTGTGCAGAGGCAGCTCGGAACCCGCTGGCTGCATCGCTACTGACCCCCCGGGGCAGCTTGGCACCTTCCTGTCCCAGCTCAGCTTGGGAGCAGGTTTGGCCCTCGTCGCAGGCTGCTTTCACTCTTCTGCATCGCCCCGATTTCAGGGAGTCCTTTCTGCTCTTGGGCGGAGGTGAGCAAGATGGCTTCCGAGGGCGCAGCAGCCACTCTGCCAGGCAAGATGTGTTGCTCGCTACCAGTGGCTTGGGGACGTCCTTTAATTTGGGCAGCTCTTCCCGAAGCCTTTCCTGAAAGGAGACAGCAGGTTGTGGCTCGCTGTTGCCTGGACAAGCGCTCACGCCCCTGCGCGCTGAGGCTTCACGCGGGCCCGGGCCAGCGCTCTGCTTCAGCCACGCGTCGCGGGCAGACGAGAAGGGCTTCCCTCCGGCCTCCCCGTGCTTCACGTGACCGTCCTGCCTGTGCCCGCCCCAGCACCCTGCGCTAGCTCGGCTCCGAGCCGGCTGGTCCTGGCCCCGCCACAACGCCCGGCCCAGCAGCACAGCCCTCGCCTCTTCTGCGCCGACCGCCTCCCCGAGATGCGGCAAGTAAAGCCCCAGCCCTCGGCAGCGCGCCGCCGGCCGCTGCCCGCCAACACTGAGCTTTGCCTACCTCTTCTCGCCTCGACCTTCTCTCTGCCTCCAGCTTGAGCCTGGCCAGGTACTCCCTGTACTCATTGAACTCCTTCAGAGTGCAAACCACCTGCGGAGAGACGAGGGCAGAAATGCCCCGAGTGCTGTCAAGCCAGCTACGCAGACTGCCTTCCCCGAAACGGCCCGAACCCAGCGGTTCGGAGGGCAGCTGCTCCCCTGCACACCCGCCCTCTGCGCTCGGGGAACCCCGCTCGGAGGGAAGCCTTTTTACCAGTCCGACGACGTCCAAACCTACTTTGCCGTCGGCGGTGACGTAACCCCCTCTCTTCAGCCTCCGGATGTTGACTTTGCGCTTGTGGTACACCCGCAGGTGCGGGTCATGCAGGCTGTTGTACTCTGTGCGCGTTAGGCGACAGTAGGGATCTCCCAGGTCAAAGTAGCACGAGGGCCGGTGAAGCTGTAAGAGGGATGTTCCGGACTAGGAACGGGGCAGCAGAGCGCAGCAGAGATGAACGCACCCCCGAGCTCCTCCCTCGCACAGGGCGGCATTTCCAAACCTCCGAGGTACAGGCTAATCCCGGGCTTACTTCCCACCCAGAGGAAAGGTCTCTCTACTTCCGAGACTCTCCAACGGAGAAGCGGCCCTGTGCCCCCATCCTCCGTCTGGGGGCTGTCTACTGTTGCTGTAGCAATACAAGGAGCTGCGTACTGCGGGCGTGAGAGGGCTGTGCCCGGCGCTGCAGCTGGAAGGAGCTAAGCTGAAGCAGTGCCTACAGCCGGGTCTTTTCCTCGGGCAATTCAGTCCGATTGCAAAATGGGAGGTGCCACAAGCCGCCCTTGTGGAAAGGGAAAGGTAGTGGGAAGAGCTGACTCCAACACTCTTCTCCATCCACCTCTGGCCAGCCTGGAACTACGGGCAAGTCCTCCTTCCTCTCGGCACCACGGAGCCAGGCGCCTCCCTCGGCTCCCCAGCCCTGTCCGACGCAAGGGCTGCAGCTGCCGCTGTACGGCAGGTGGCCACGAGGGCTTCTCTGCGTGACGGGGACCCCGCCAAAGAGCAGAGCTTTTCTACCCCTTTCTACTGCCTTTACCTTTTCCCCCAGCTTTGCCCTGCAGAAGACAGGCTTGCAGCCGGGCGGCATCGGGACCTTGAACCCGAGGGGGAGGTCCAGCAGCCTAGGGTCCATCAGCCCAGCAGCTCCTTCTCCCGGGTCCCGTCTTCTGTGCCCGCACTAGGAAGACAGAGACAATCAGGCGCTAGCTCAACAGGCCTCCTGCACGGCCCTTGCAAGACAGGGCACGTCCCCAGGGCCCGGAGCAGCCCCCCCATGGCGCAGGCTCCCCGGCCCAGCCCCCTCCAGCGGCCCGCTGCTCACCTCTCTCCCCTTCCCTGGTGCGCTCGGCATTGCATCTGCCTTTCGGACGCCAGCAGCGACACGGCGCTCCATGGCCTCTTCCAAGAGCTCTCCTGGAGCTGCGACCCTGCGCTGGCACCTCTCGCTCCAGAGGCACCCAGCTGCGGCCGCCCCAGCCGGTCCCCCAGCCAGCGGCTATAGAGCGCAATCGCGCATCGTTCCATCATCGCGTTGCCACGTCGCCACATTGTCACCTCACTGGGTTGCCGAGACGCCGCCCGGCTGCTGTCCACCGGGCGGTGGGGCGGGCCCGCCTGGAGGCCTGTTTGGACAGGCCCGAGGGCCACCCGCTCTTGCTGACCGGGCTTTGAGAGGCCATCTCCACAGGCCCCTTCCCACCTCGACTGTTCCGTGCTTCGGTGAAGCCAAGCCGGCATCCTCGCCCACCGGCAGGAGACGCAAGGGACTGCCGCACCAAAGGTGCTCGGGCTTGGCTCGGGTTTACCCCCTTTTCCTTTTCCGACCTCTTCCCTGTCACGGGCAAAGCAGCCTCAAGTCGGGGACTTGCGCTGAAGAAGCGGATGCAAACTGACCAGAATAAATGTAAGCTGGGAATGAGAAGGAAAAAAAATACATCCATGAACGACCTCTCCAACGGGAGCAGCGGGAAAAGCAACTCAGTGAGATTTAAGGCAGATTTTCATCATTCTGTAAAAGGGACTGCTCTACGTGCGGCATGCATAGCGCTGGTGAGTCTCTTCCAATGTGTCCACACTCGCCCGTGTCTCTGTGAATCACCAAACATCACCATAGTCAAGTCACCTGTTTAGGGCCCCTGCATTGCTTCTAGCCCGAGCCCCTCAGCTTTAGCTGAAAACCAGCATCGAACAAAAACGGTTCTGAAAATAGCCTAAAGCACGCTTAATGCTTTAGGAGAAATCCGAGCTGTAGCCGCAACTAACGTTAACATCGCGGCTCCAAAAGCAGGTGTGAAGGGAAGCTACAGCTCTTCTGCAAGAGCTCTAGCCTTAGCTTCTACTCACCGGTCAGTGGCAGTCTTCGTTGCCAGGAAATGACGGCGGAAGGTTACCGCCTGGCGCCACAGGCCGAGGAGACGGTCATCTTCACCCCTTAAGTAGCTGTCATAAAGCTGAACGTGCAAAGACAAAAAGAAATGCCAAGTCAGCCTTCGCTGCCACTGCACAAGTCTCTCTACACAGGAGAGACTACAGCCACCATCCCCAGGTCTCCTTTAGCAACCACTGCAACAGGGGCATCAAGGGCTCAGGAGCCACCACAGAAGCATCCTCAGCAGACCTGCCACCTGACTGCCAAGAAGGGAACGTCCACGCTCCTCCTGCAGGAGTGGACGGCAGCAAAGCAAACTGATCATGATTCCTCCTCTCGCCTTGCCGAGGTGTCCAGCGGTCGTGGTGGAGGAAGACAAAAACAAGCCCCTCCGAGACCCGCGTCAGATTTCCTGCCAACAGGCTGTTACGGGAGGTAAGGGAGGCCTGCCTTGTTCTTCTGCTGGCTCCTCTGAACCTCAAAGCACACAGTCCTCTCTGGTCTCCACTGCTCTAGACGGACACTCCAGGACTATTAAAAAGACGAGCGGTCCTCTGTGACTGCCCTGCAGTGCCCAGTAACAGCAAGCATTTGCCTCCAAGACCGAGCAGTACGCTCACAGCAGGTGGGCATCTTCCATCACCACAATTTGCTGACACTCCTCCATCTCACACCCCTGGCTTCTGCTTGTCAACACCAACACAGCCTCAACAGAGCCACAACCTTCCCACAGCAAGTCCTCTAGGCCACAAATAAAATGCACTCGCATTCCGCCCTGGCATCGCCCGTGACGCTCCCGTAGCCGCTCCTTACCTCACGTTCAGCGCGCCATTCACTCTCCCTCAATTCCAGCTCCTGCCGGGCCCTCATCCAATGCGCCGTCAGTTCTCCAACATCTTCTCTGAGGGCTGAATTAACCTCATTCGCTTTATCGAGGTGCTCCCGCAGGACAGTGTTCACTTTGGCCAGGAAAACCTTGGAAAGGGAGAAACAGCAATGAGGCCTCTGAACAACTGCTATCCACAAGCAGCATCCCCGTCATTTCCCAGCTCCCTCCACACAGACTTTGTTGTCAAACCGAGAGGCAGTAGAAGTGCTTTCTAGCATTAACTGAGAGCTCTCTGTGAGGGCAAACTCATTTGCTTAGGCTGGAAAGGGTCCTTTGGAGGTCGCCCGGAATAGCCCCCCGCCCAAAACAGAGCTGTTCGGCACACACTCCTAGGACTGCCCCACGGAAAACAGACTGTGGACCTTTCTCTTTTCAAAGCCGCTTGCCCAGCCGCTTCCCCTGGGGTGACCAGGTAGCACTGACAGGTTTCCCCTCACTTCCACGAGCATCCAGGGTACCAAGTACCACTCCTTCCTGGTACCTTTGCTGCTCCTCTTCCCACTGAAGCAGTGCTTTCTCCAGGCTGTGCTCTTCGGCGGCTTCCCACCTGCCTGCAAGGGAGCCCTGAAGGAGAAAGGATATGTTTAGTCAAATTCTCCTGTTCCCTTCGCTCCCGTCAGCACCCATCGCTTTCCCCTCCCTTTGTTGGCTATCATCTCAGGAGCTCGGGGCTCCTTCCCGGCGTAACGGTGTCGTGACTACGGACAGGAAGGGAGGAGAGGGGCGTTACTAGCTAATGGCAGCAGCTCTCCTCAGTCTCCCACTGTTGCACTCTCACAGCGAGGCATCCTCAGCTCATGACCGCGAGCGCTCACTTCGACCCGAAGCCCGGGAACGCTCTCCCACTCTCCTGCCCTTCGTTCCCTGGGTTCACTTTAGCCGTGAAGCGGAAAGAAAAGCGCAGAGCCGGCTCTGCATGTGGAACGCCAGCATTCTCGCCTTCCAACATGCCATGTTTCAGGCGGCTCTTTTTCAGAGACAGCCATGTAGCGTACCAGGCAGCACAGCCCTCTCCCGAGACCTAGGACAAACGCTGCTCCAGCAGCAAAGCCCTCTTGCACGCAGGTTTTAGCCTTCTGCGGCTTTTAGCCTTCCTGACAGGCTTTTCTGGATGGGCATTTCTGGGCCTACCGGCTGCTCTACGCGCAGCAACCGGACAAACCACCGACGGGCAACCGTACAGCGCTTCCTTCCAGCCTCAGGTGGCAGAACCTCGTTTTCCTCTGCCCCGGCTTCGGGGAGCTTTGTGCTGTCTGCGTCAACAAATGCTACGCAGGCGACCTCTCGTCCGCAACCTGCACACTCACCCCTGCTGCTCCCGCTCGCCGCTCCAGCTCTCGACACCGAGCCCGGTACTGCAGGACCTGGATGGGCACACGCAGTGGCCATGAGCGGCTGCAGCCTGTGAGGGGCTCGGCTCCTCCCGCCCCGGCTTTTCTCCCGGTCCCGACAGCCCCAGCACCGGGCCCTGCCCGGCGCTGCCCACACGGGCAACAGGGAGCCGTGGCGGCCCGGGGCAGCTCTCGACACGGGCCGGGCAGGCGCCCGCGTTCCTCACCTTCGCCTGTAGCAGCCGCACCAGCACCGCTTGGCGCTGCCGCGCCTCCTGCGAGCTCTGCAGCCGGCGCCGCAGGGAGGCCTGGCTCCGCGCCGCCACGGCCCCGCTCGCCCGCCGGGCCCGCCGCCCGCGGGGCTCTGCCGCCTGACGGGCCCCGCGGCGGGGGCCGCTCCGCGGCCGGCCCCGGCGGACCGAGCTCAGGCGGCCCCGGGCCGCGGGCCGGCGCCTGCCGGGCCGGGCGGAGCGGCTCACCCTGCCCGCCGGGCGCGACCGGGAGCCGGGCCGCGGGCCGGGAGCGCCGGGCTCGCTCGGGCCGCTCTGTGGCAGCGCTTCCCTTCTCGCTCCTCGCTGACGGTGCCGCGCCGGGCTGCGGGGCTGCCGCGGGGGAGAGGCCGCCCAGGCAGCGGTTTGCTCCGGCGCGTTCTGCGCGGAGACCGTTACCGGCCGCGGAGAGCGCTGCGGGCAGCCCCTGGCACCGGGGCGGCGATGGGGCGTGTGGGCACCCTGGGGCGGGGGGGCTGGCACCGCGGCGGCACGGGGAAGCTCCCTCGGCCAGGGCAGCCCGCGGAGCAGCGGCAGCTTTCGGCTGAAAGCTCAAGCTTCAGCCCTTGGCTGCGCTGGAGCAGGAGGCCCCGTCTGGTGCGAAACCCAGAGCTCCGCGGGTGGAGTCGCTGGCGCTTCGTCTCCCCGGTTGCAGCACGAACGGGACGGGCTGCAAGCAGAAAAGAGAAAACACGCTGTGGCAGACAGAACTGCAAACCCACTGCCAGGACAGCCTGCTCTGTGACTGAAGCTCGCTGTCAGCAGCTCGTGAAGAAAGACAACAAACACACACGGCAAGCGGGGCTCAGTGCCCTTTGCCCAGACCAGGCTGTTACGTGGATTCCCTTATCCGCCACTCAAGCCCTGAGGCTGCAGAGCTTACACTTACTTAAGTAACGCTTAATTCCTGCGCTTGCGAGCTAATCAAGAAAAAGGGCTAGTTCCCTGGCCAGGGTGCTCCTCCTCCCTGCTCTGGCACGCTGCGGGCGTCCCCCGCATCTCTCTGGGAAGCGCCACAGCCTCAGCAGTCCGGCTGCTGTTGGATCCGCTCCCAATGAGAGGAGGGGTTAAGGGAATCTTAGCAGTTAATTAGTAGATGAAGCTTGAAATCTTGTTAGCTATTGTGTGAAGTAGTTAAAGCAGGAGAACTGTAGTTCCTCCCAAAGACAGGTCCTGATAAACTGAAAAGAGGAAAGAAGATTTGTGGGTCCTCACAAGGACGGTCCCTGATAAGAATTAAGAAGTTACCTCAAGAAACTAGCTCTGCAGTTTGGATAGAAGCCAAAAAACAACGGAGCCTGCGCAAAGTCAAAAGGTTACTAGCGGTGATGAAGAGGAACCACCGGCCTTCATCCCCACGACCCCCGACGACCACCACCAGGAGGCAACACGCAAGCGCAGATGGCAGGAGAACTCATTTTAATACGAAGCGGGGATAGATCATGCATATGTATAGGTATATTGCTAAACTTTATGTATATGCAACACTTTGCTGTATATATTTGAAGTAAGTGCCTCGTTGGGCGCGCACGGTTTTTGGTGGGACTACCCCCCCGTGCTGCCCAGCGCTGAATAAACATACCTACTTTACAATCTTACAGATTGTGGAGTCTGTTTTCCGCACGTCAGTTTTGGCGAGCCAGGCAGGAGACTCTCTGCTTAACCGCGGGACCGGCTGTGGAGCTGTCACCGAAATCGGGAATAAACCTCGTAACACCAATGTAGTGTTAAAAGGCAGGCATTCTTTATTCACGGCGCCGGGAACACGGGGATAGCTCCTCCTAAATCGTGTTCGCTCGATCAGTTCAAAAATCAAACATTTATAGGCAAGATTAATACATATTCATCAAGTGTCCATACAATGATTGGTTAAGTATTCCTCGCCTACCATGTAAATGACCACGCATGCTCACTATAATTTCTTGGGATTTTACTTCCTTAATCTTTTGAGTCGGAGGGTTTCTTGAGTGGGTGGTCTCTGAGTCGGTGGTCGCGATCTCCCCCTGCCGGAATTACCTTTCCTACAAAGTTCACTTAAGCTTGGCAACACTAAATAGATCTTCACAGGCTATCGGTCCAGTATGCAATCATTCACCCCACAGTCACCGGACCGTAGAACTGACCAAGGTGTTCCTTCTTTCTGACTACTTGTTATTAGAACAAAACATAATACCATGATCACAACGTTACACTTAACTCCTTGATAATTAAATCAAGATGAGAAGGGTTAGGTGGGTTCTCGAGCAGCATTGCTGGTGCATAATGTTCTTATAGTTACAACTTTCTACAAATTCACAAACCTATTTTCTAACCCTATTTTATTTTAATTCTCTACCACCTTGGTTACATTTCCCCCCTTTGGAAGTTTTGAAATAATTTCTTTTCAATACTTCCATTACAAATTAATTTCCTTATTAACATTCAATCACTTTATTGTATGATGGTAGGAGCATTATTAGTTAGTCCATTTAAATTTTGGTGTTTTGTAGTCAATGCAAGTGTAATTCTGCTATCAATGGTAGCTCTTTTTGTAAATTTCTTTTTCAAACAATGATAAATGAATAATATTCTCAAAGATATTATTAATAATAATAACACAGTATCAATTAAAGGACTTCACCCAAGAACTCAAGTTTTATCCCTATCCACTGAAAATTTTATCAAACCAATTTTCTTGCATGTCTTGTTGCATTTCCTGAGTATCCTTTTCTATTTTTCTCAATAAGTCCAAATCATATTCAACATCCTGGGTAACATTTGGGATATCTATGCAACAATGATCTATCCTATCCCTCAGGTATCCACAAACTCCATGTTCTTTTAGTAAGAGCATATCTAGAGCTATCCTATTTTGTAGGGTCATCTTCAAAGTGGCTTGTAACTGTAAATTTAGTTGTTTAAATCCTTTCCTCATTATTTTGGCTAATCTTTTCACTTGACCTGTCAACTTATATAACCAATCCCTATTCCTGTAAGTTGCCAAGGGAGTCAATAAGGATTCTAAGGCTCATCCAAGTTTCACTCCTGTCGAGGGTTCATTCCAATCATCATCATCAATTTGTGATCTTTTTGTCCATAAAGTTAAAATTTTCAGAATCTCCCCTAAAGGAAGATTTCTTTCAGATTGGACATAATCTTGGCATTCCTAAAGTAATTTGTTTTACTTTCCCGTCCATTGGTAAATGGGTGGTCCAAGTTCCATCACTCATTGCCCAAACTAAATGTCCTGGGTTCTGAACTGTAGATCTTCTACAACTAAATATTGATCCCTTTCTAATTTTATATACACTAGTCAAATTTAAATCGTTCTTGAGTCCTCTGCACTAACACCCATATTTCAATGCAGCTGCTAAGGGAGGAACTTCTTGGACTGCTCTATCAACTGCACTGCAATTACATATCTTTTTACAATTCCACCAGGGTACTATGTCTTCCTTTTCCCTGGATGTGGTTCCCCTGTCATTAACTGATGGGAAAACTGTAAAGATTGTTCCGTCCCAGGCAAAACACCATGAAGTATTAGCCATATATTGAAATTGAGATAGAATAGTCATAGACCACACTGAATCCCATGCAGCCTCTGCCTCTAGCTTAGTCTGATTTTCACAATTATGGACTACACGTCCAGCTTCCTCGGGATCATGTACAGGGAGGCCTCTACTTATTTCTTTGCATAATTGTTTATCCCTTGTGCTTACTGCACTCAAATTTGTTGTTAAGATTCCCCATGGAATTGATTCACCTACTGCTCTTGGAATTGGAAGACATGCGGTTATTTGGGTTACATTTTGTAAATTTGCAAATTCTTTTATCAATCCTACCATTAAATTTTCTTCTGGAGTTCTCCTTGGAATGTATATTAGCTGCTCTGCTTCACTCTCCCTTCCAATTGATCTATTATCATCTCAAATAACGCTCCCAACATCATCAGTTTCCAAATCAAAACCCATTTTTCCATATTTTCCAATGATAATTTCTTAAACATGTTTTAAAATCAACTTTGCAGTCTCTGAATCCCTATTGATGACCTTCCATGACGGGGCTTTCTTCACTCGGGTGTCGTGTATCCCCGGTTCCACTCCTCCAACCTTGATTGCAGTATAAGTTGTTAACAGTACCTAGAATGGTCCCCTCCACTTTTCCTGCAGTGGTTCAGAGTTCCAAGTTTAAAGATCACCTGGCTGATACTGATGTACAGGCAAGTGACCTAGTCAGCACAATATATCTCCAAAGTGCTCCAAGGACTTTTCCTAAAGAAATTAGATACACTTGCAAATCAGTTTCCCCAGCTACCTTCATATCCCCTGGGATTAAAGGAGTCTGGTACAGTTTACCATACAGGACTTCATATGGACTTATACCGTCTCTTGATCTTGGTTGGATCCTGATTTTCAAGAGAGCTAGTGGTAAAGCCTGTGGCCACTTCAAAGATGTTTCCTGACAAATTTTACTTATTTGTCTTTTCAACATTTGATTCAATCTCTCAATTTTTCCACTCGATTGTGGCATCCAAGGGGTATATAAGTCCCATTTTATACCCAAAACTTTACTGAACTATTGAACTACATCTGCCACAAAGTGTGGTCCCCTATCAGAAGACATTCCCAATGGCATTCCAAATCTTGGTATTATTTCCTTCAACAACACTTTAACTCCCTCTCTAGCTTTGTTGGTGCGGTAAGGGAAGGCCTCCGGCCATCCAGAAAATGTATCCATTAGTACTAATAAATACCTGTACCCGTTCTGACTGGGTAACTCAGAGAAATCAATTTGCCAATAATCTCCTGAAGAATTTCCTTGTTTTATCATTCCTAGAGGTGGCCTCTTTTGGTTCATGGCGTTATTTTTAAGGCAGATTGGACATTTAGCTATTATTGATTTAACTATTCCTGTCATTCCTACACATACTACAGATGTTTTTAAACTTGAAACCATAGCATCTACTCCCCAGTGTGTTTGTTCATGTTTTTCCTCTGTGAGTTATGTCATAATTTGCAGGGTTACTATCACCTGTTTTTTTGTTTTACTGGTACTAGTGCAAGGATACCTCGTTCTGCGGCCTCTTTTGCAGCTTTGTCTGCCAATCGATTACCTATATTTACAGCCGTCTGACCAAATTGATGAGCTTTACAATGCATTACCGCCACTTCTTTCGGCCTCTGCACATCTTCCAGGAGTTGGAGAATTTCTTCTTTATACTTTATTGATGTTCCTTGAGCTGACAGCAGTCCCCTTTCTTGCCAGAGGGCTCTATGAGCATGGATCACACCAAATGCATATTTAGAATCAGTCCAAATATTTACCCTTCTTCCTTCAGCTATTTGCAGAGCCCGCCTCAATGCCACCAATTCTGCTTTCTGTGCTGAGGTACTTACAGATAGTGTCCTTGATTCCAATACCTCAGAGGTGGTGATGACAGCATATCCAGCCATTCGTTTTCCTTCTCGTACGAAACTGCTTCCATCTGTATATAGCTCCAGATCAGGGTTTTCTAGGGGTTCATCTCTCAGGTCTGGTCTGCTGGAATAAACTTGTTCAATAGTTAACAAACAATCATGTTCCAAATTTCCTGTTGGATTCTCTGTTGACAAAAATATTGGATTGCTGGATTAACAATCGGTGTGGTTTTCAATTCCACATCATCTTGTTCCAATAGGACAACCTGATACTTCAGCATTCTGCTGGGGGATAGCCAGTGACCCCCCCCTTTTGCTCTAGAACAGTTATTACCATATGCGGTACGTACACCACCGTCTTTTGACCCATGGTCAATTTTCGAGCTTCTTGGATCAGCAATACTGTTGCTGCCACAGCGCGTAAACATCCTGGCCATCCTTTACTCACGTTGTCAAGTTGTTTAGAGAAGTATCTCACTGGTCATCTCCAGGGTCCCAGCTGTTGCGTCAGCACTCCAAGAGCCAGATGTTGCCTTTCATGTGCAAACAACTCAAAAGGTTTGGTCACATCAGGTAGTCCCAGAGCAGGTGCCATCATTAATGCCTTTTTCAGTTCTTTGAATGATTTCTAACATTGTGGTGTCCAAGTCAGATACTGATCCTTGGATTCCTTTAAAGCCTCATACGGTGGCTTTACATATAATCCATAATCCAAAATTCAAAGTCAGCACCACCCAATCATTCCCAGAAAAGTTCTCAATTCTTTCAGGCTACTTGGTTCAGGAATTTGACGGATAACTTCTTTTCTTTCATTTCCCAATTGTCTCTGTCCTTGGGATATTTCAAATCCCAAATAAATTACTGTTTCTTTTCCTATTTGGGCCTTATTTCTGGAGACTCTATATCCTCCTTGGCCTAGGAAATTTAGTAAACTGATAGCAGAACACTTCCCTTTTGGTCCTGTCTCTTCCATATCTCTAATTCCTTTGCCAATTGATTCCCAAATATCGTAGGGCTATTTTTGAATCCTTGTGGAAGTACAGTCCATGTCAATTGGGTCTTTCGTCCTGTGGCCAGACTTTCCCACTCAAAAGCAAATATGTTTTGGCTGCCTATATCTAGAGGTATGCAGAAGAAGACATCCTTTAAATCTAGTACAGTAAACCATTTATGTTCCTCTTTTAAGGAAGTCAGTAAAATATATGGATTAGCCACTACTGGGTGTATATCTTGGACTATCTGATTTATACCTCTTAAATCCTGAATCAATCGGTATTCCTTACCTCCGGATTTCCTTACTGGTATATGGGAGTGTTATATTCTGATTCACACTCTACCAATAGTCCATATTCTAAAAATTTTGTAATCAACCCCTCTAATCCTTTTCGAGCTTCCCACTTAATAGGATATTGTTTTTGTCTTACCGGTTTGGCTCCAGGTTTTAAAATCACCTTTACCAGCTCTGCCAATTTAGATCGTCCCAGAATTCCACTTGCCCAGACCAAAGGAATAACTGCATTTTCCACTTCTTCTGGAATCTGTTCTTCCCTGTAGGAATCCTGTAACATAAACACTCTTGCCTCTATGGCTTTTGATTCTGGCATTAACAACTTGATTTCTCCATCTTTGAAAGTTCTTTGTGCATCTAATTTACTCAATAGATCTCGTCCCAACAAAGACAGTGGACATTCAGGCATATACAGAAACTGGTGAGTTACCCATTGTTTTCCCAATTTAAACTTTAATGGCTCTAAAAATGGCCAATTTTCCTTCCGCCCTGTCGCACCAACAACATCTACTGATTTGTGACTAAATTTCCCTTTACATGTATACAATACTGAGTAAGTAGCTCCAGAAACTCTATTTCTTCATTCCCTAGCTTCAATGTAACCAGAGGTTCAGCTAGGGTTGATTCCCCCAGTCCCCTTCATAGTTCTTCATCCAGAGTCATTAATTTAATTGCCTGCAGAGCCGGATCTAATTCTCCTGCCTTAGGACATTCTCTTTTCCAGTGCCCACACTTCTTGCAAACAGCACATTGATCTTCTGCCAATCGGGGCTTATTTTCCTTCTCTCTCTGATATTCATTCCTTGTCCTCTCCCTCTGCCTATCCTGTTATTCCCTGCCAAAACTGCTAGTAGCTTTCCACCCCTTCGGGTTTGCCTCACCTATTTTTCTTTTACTCTATTGTTATATACAGCCTAAGCAATTTCAAGCATTTTACCTTAGCCACGCTTTCGGGATCCTCCTGATAGGTACCTGCAGTCTCTTTCCATGATCTTAAATCAGTAATTGAAAATTAATTTCACCACCACTGTTTCGAGTTCTCATCACATTTTCCCTTTTTCATAATCTTTACCATGGGATCATACAGATGTATTCCATACTGTCTCTGCCATTCTGGATGATTTTGTAGTGTAAAGAACAAATCAATATAAGCCATTTCTTCCCATTTACCCTCCTTTTTACAAAACAACATTAATTGCAAGATGGTGTTATATTGCAATGTCCCATTTTCTGACCATTTCTCCCCACTGTCCAACCTTGGACATACATTGGCCACCAATGATTGCAATATTCAATTAATTGCTTCCGAGTCAGAGGATCACCTCCCAGATCTTTCCAATGCCTCAAAATACAACCCAAAGGTGTTTTTTGTGGGATAGATCTTTTACTCGGAAATGTTCCCATCTTCCCAAGACTAGTGGGTGTGATTGTGCACTATCACAGGCACTAGTTGGAGGGACCCCTACTCTCCTCGAGGGTCCCTCTGGATCTTCTAGCCCCCTGCTAGAAATCCCCCAACCTCCTTACCTGGGCCCCTAGCCCAACCTTGCGAGGCTTTCACCGCGTCTTATAGGCAGGCATTCCTTGTGAGGGTCTCGTACCCTCACCCTTTCCAGAGGTACCTTTCAGCCCTACTCTGCGTAGCTTTCGCCGCGCCTTACGAGCGAGCTAGTGGGACTCGAACCCACGTTACTTCAATCCTTTAAAGAATACCTTATTACCTTTCCAGGGGACTTGCTCAGAATTCTTCGGTCCGGGGATCAGAGGTTCTCCCCGAGAATCCCTCGGTGCCGGCTGGAGGTCCTGTGATCCCACGGATCCGTCGAGATTCACAAGCAGGGTCCCACCTGGGTCGCCAAAACTGTCACCGAAATTGGGAATAAACCTCGTAACACCAATGTAGTGTTAAAAGGCAGGCATTCTTTATTCACGGCGCCGGGAACACGGGGGATAGCTCCTCCTAAATCGTGTTCGCTCGATCAGTTCAAAAATCAAACATTTATAGGCAAGATTAATACATATTCATCAAGTGTCCATACAATGATTGGTTAAGTATTCCTCGCCTACCATGTAAATGACCATGCATGCTCACTATAATTTCTTGGGATTTTACTTCCTTAATCTTTTGAGTCGGAGGGTTTCTTGAGTGGGTGGTCTCTGAGTCGGTGGTCGCGATCTCCCCCTGCCGGAGTTACCTTTCCTACAAAGTTCACTTAAGCTTGGCAACACTAAATAGATCTTCACAGGCTATCGGTCCAGTATGCAATCATTCACCCCACAGTCCTTTGTTTTAAGACAAGACTATAGAATGAATAATTACCTACCCACCGGACCGTAGAACTCACCAAGGTGTTCCTTCTTTCTGACTACTTGTTATTAGAACAAAACATAATACCATGATCACAACGTTACACTTAACTCCTTGATAATTAAATCAAGATGAGAAGGGTTAGGTGGGTTCTCGAGCAGCATTGCTGGTGCATAATGTTCTTACAGTTACAACTTTCTACAAATTCACAAACCTATTTTCTAACCCTATTTTATTTTAATTCTCTACCACCTTGGTTACAGAGCGGACGCCCCTGGGCGCGCCTCGAGCACTTTCCTCGGAGGGGAGTCCGCTGCCAGCCGCTCACCGCGGGAGCAGACAACAACCTCCTGAAGCTGCGGAAGAAAACGGTATGTTTTATGAGGGGAGCCTGTAAGTCGTACGCGTGGCCGGGGCAGCTGGTAAATCGCGCGGAGACGTCTGGCGTGCAGCACAGTCCCTGTAGGAGGAGGGTACCCTGTATGGGAATAGGGGGATTTGCTGACCGAAGGGGAGGCCGCTAGCGATCTTGAGGGTAGATCGAGCAAATCCGAGGTCACCGCTGCATCCCAGTGTCGGGAGCCAGGATGGACCTGCTAATGACTAGTATATAAGAAGCAGGAGAAGGGTAAGCGGACCTCCTCGCAATTGCGGTAGGGTTATTATTTTATATATTTGCAGCTGCTGGATGGGTGTTACCTGGAGTGATGAATGTATAAATTAAGTACCCGGGAATTTTATGTTAAAAGTCTCTGTCTTTATGTGTGTAATATATAGAAAGATTGTGAATACCTTTATATGTTAATGAAGAAGCGGGGCAAAGGGAATTACTCCTTCAGTGGTTCGGGCTCGAACCTTGGGGATATCTAAATGAAGGAAGACATTGGATAAAAAGGGGAAATGAACAATTTTTTCTGAGGAGCGTATGTGACTCCTGCAGGGTGGAAAGTGGCCTCAGATTGGGAACAACCTTCAGACGTTTTTTGTAAATCCCAGTGTTGGTGGACAAATAGGAGTAATTCCCTGTTTTGTGTGTGGAAAGGAAAATCTAATCCCGGAAATTTGGGAAGTGTGGGAAAAGAACTGGAAAGAAACCATAAAGAAGTCTAAGGAACAGCTTGTGTGGAAACTTATTGAAAAGTATATCAGAAACTAAAGTAATAGAAAAGCTTTGCAAAAATGGGTAACACTCAAAAGGGAGTTTTAAAGAAAAGCCCCCTAGGCTGTGTGCTTGCTCATTGGAAAAACATTGTTGGGATTGGGGGAACAGAAAGTAAAAAAACCCTTATTAAATATTGTAATCAGTGGTGGCCGTTGTATAAGTTAGAGAATGATGCTAAGTGGCCACTTAATGGATCTATAGACTATAATACCCTTTTACAATTGATGTTGTTTTTAAGGAGAGAAGGGAAATGGGATGAAGTTTCATATGCAGACATGTTTTTCACCCTCCGAAACCATCCGGAGTGGCAAAGGGACTGTGGAATGGTGCCACCACAGGACCCCCTGGTACTCGCACTTGAGCGGGAAAATAATAAAGAACTTAGAGGTAAATTAAAGCGATGTTGCTCGGCGTGCAGCATTGGACAAAGATGCATTAAAGTAAACAAAACCCACCAGGCACCGGAACCAGATTTAACTGACCTATTTAAGCCTCCCCCTCGATCTCAGGAACGGGATGTGGACTCAGACGAAACTTCCACCCCCCCAGATAGCCCCGTATCTTCCCACACTAGGGGGAAGTCTGCTCCAGTGGCCTTACAGGCACCTCTCCGAGAGGCGGTAGGACCCGAAGGTGGGACAATGCTAATCAGAGTGCCTTTTTCTATTGCTGACTTACAAGGATGGGAAGGGGCTGCGAAGGATTACAGAGCTGATCCAGTGAGAGTAATGAGGCATTTTCAATTTATTGTGAAACAGCACAACCCTGACTGGAAAGATATACAGTTATTATTAGAATATATGACTGAGACAGAAAACCAGCTGATTTTAAAGACGGCAGGGAATTTAGCCGAAGATCATTATAAGAGTATAGGAGGGGACGTCAAAGATTATTTTCCTCTCCAAGATCCGAAATGGGATCCTAACAAATCCTCACATATGGAAAGATTGCAGGGGTATCAGGAATGGATTTCGAGAGGAATAGAAAGAGCTATCCCCAAAACAATAAATTGGTCAGCTTTGTATGCAGTCAAACAGGGCCCCTCCGAGTCCTCGTCTGAATTCCTGGATCGGTTGAGAGATGTAATGCGCCGTAACACACCGCTAGATCCTGGGTCAGAAATAGGGATACAACAATTAGTTTCTCTGTTCCTGGGTCAATCTACAGGGGACACCAGGCGTAAGCTTCAGAAGCTACGCACTACAGAAGGAAGGAATCTGGAAATATTGTTAGATGAGGCATGGAGAGTGTTCAGCAATAGAGAAGAAGGATATAGACAAGGACAGCGGAAAGTAATAGCGGCTCTCAGAGAAGAGGAAGGAAAAAGGTACAAACGAGAACCATCTCAGTGAGGCAAAGACCAATGTGCACTATGCAGGAAATTTGGTCATTGGAAAAGAGAATGTCCAAACAAGGAAAAGAGACGGGGCTACCAGATTGGGAAGATGGTAGCCCATGTAAAAGAAGATTGACGGGGACCTGGGGAATCTACCCTAGCGGATCCGCTGGTTATAATGAGGCTAGGGAAAGAACAACAGGAAGTGGAGTTCTTAGTTGATACAGGGGCAACCTACTCGGTTTTGAATCAAGCCTTGATGCCCCTGGGGAATGATTACATCATGGTAAAAGGGGCGACTGGCCAAAGCGAAAAGGCATATTTTTGCAAACCTTTGAAGTATAAATTTGGAAAACAATGGGGGATCCATAAATTCCTATATATGCCTAACTCCCCAAAGGCCCTTTTGGGAAGAGATTTGTTAGAACAATTGGGTGCAAAAATTACATTTAGAAAGGGAGAGATTATTCTGGAGATAAAAGACCACGATTATATTCAAGTACTGAGCCTATTTCTAGCCAGTCTTCCTGGAGAAGGAGAGATTAGTGAAAAGATCCTAAATCAAGTATATCCTGGGGTATGGGCCACTGATGTACCTGGAAGGGCAAAGAATGCCCCACCCGTTGAAGTTAAACTCAAAGGAGGTCGGCAACCCGTAAGGGTTAAACAGTACCCCTTGAGGAAGGAAGATAGGGAAGGGATCCGACCAGTCATTGCAAAATTTTTACAATTAGGATTATTAAAAGAATGTGAGTCTGATTTTAACACACCTATATTACCTGTCCGTAAGCCTGACGGGTCATACCGTGTGGTCCAGGATCTACGGGCTGTAAATAAAATAACTGAGGACCTTTACCCCGTAGTGGCGAATCCATATACCCTGTTGACTGTATTGACACCCGAGCTAACTTGGTTTACTGTTTTAGATCTAAAGGATGCCTTCTTTTGCCTCCCTCTCCATAAAGCCAGCCAAAAATTATTTGCATTCGAATGGGAAAACCCCAAAACTGGTCGCAAAACTCAGCTCACTTGGACGGTGTTGCCACAAGGATTTAAAAACAGTCCTACCATCTTTGGCAACCAGCTCGCAAAAGACCTGGAATCTTGGGAAATCCCGTCTGAAAAAGGGAAACTGTTACAATATGTAGATGATATCCTGATCGCCACCAAAACAGAGGACGATTGTATGACCTGGATGGTGAGTCTACTAAATTTTTTGGGGCTTCAAGGGTATCGGGTATCTAAGAAGAAGGCCCAAGTAATACAGCAGAAAGTGATCTATTTGGGCTACGAAATTAGTGCGGGACAGAGAACTTTGGGACAAGCCCGCAAAGAAGCAATATGCCAAACCCCGAGACCTCAGACAGTAAAAGAATTACGAACTTTCCTGGGAATGACTGGGTGGTGAAGACTGTGGATATAAAACTATGGACTTCTTGTTAAACCATTGTATGCATTAACAACCACTGAACAGAAACACCTTGAATGGAACAAGGAGACCGCACGAGCCTTTGAGCTACTAAAGAAAGCTCTGATGTCGGCTCCGGCCCTAGGGCTCCCAGACGTGAGTAAACCGTTTTTCCTTTTTTCCTACGAGAAACAAGGAATCGCTCTGGGAGTATTAGCACAAGATCTGGGCCCCTATCGACGAGCGGTTGCATTCTTTTCCAAACAGTTAGAAGCAACTGCGAAAGGTTGGCCTGGATGCCTGCGAGCAGTTGCAGCTGTAATATTGAATATACAAGAAGCCCGAAAATTTACTCTGGGCCAGAAAATGACCGTCTTAGTGTCTCACACCGTATCCGCAGTGTTGGAAGCGAAGGGTGGGCATTGGCTTTCCCCACAAAGATTCCTGAGATATCAAGCTATACTGGTAGAACAGGATGATGTGGAGATCGTAGTTACTAACATTGTCAACCCAGCCTCTTTCCTCAGTGGAAACACGGGGGAACCAGTGCATCATGACTGCTTGGAGACTATTGAAGCAACGTATGCAAGCCGCCCAGATCTGAAAGACAGCCCTACGGAAAGCGGAGAAAACTGGTTCACAGATGGAAGCAGCTATGTCCTAAGTGGTAAAAGACACGCGGGATATGCCATTACCACTAGTCAAGAAATAATAGAGTCAAGACCTTTACCCATAAATACTTCTGCACAAAAGGCAGAAATAATTGCTCTGACCCGTGCCTTGGAGTTGGCCCGAGGCAAAGTTGTGAATATCTATACAGATTCAAGATATGCTTTTGGAGTTGTACATGCGCATGGAGCAATTTGGAAAGAAAGAGGGTTATTGAGCTCTCAAGGGAAAAATATTAAGCATGCAGAAGAAATTTTGAGACTGTTGGAAGCAATCCAACTTCCTGAGAAAGTGGCGATTATGCATATTAAGGCACACCAGAAAGTAAGCTCAGAATTGGAAAGAGGAAATGAACTGGCAGATAGAGAGGCAAAACAGGTAGCCAAAGCAGAGGTAAAAACAGAAGGAGCTTTAGTCCCCGACAGGTGAATCTCTTTAGAAGGTAAGCCAAAATATACCAAGGAAGATCAAAAACTTATTACAGATCTGGAAGGATTATACAATGAAGAGGGGTGGGCTTATACCCCACAAGGAAAACTAGTTATTCCCTCTTGCCTAATATGGCATTTGGTAAGAGAGGAACACAGGAAGAGGCATTGCGGAATAGAGGCTCTATATAAACATTTAATTAGAGAAATTGTGGCCAGAAATTTATATACTACGGTGAGACAGGTTACTCAGCAATGTGATCTTTGCCTCCAGATTAATCCCAAGAATATTCCCAGGCTAGAAATGGGCCAAATTGGGAAAGGCAATGGGCCTGGGCAACAATGGCAGATTGATTTTACAGAACTTCCAAGAAAAGGGGGGTATCGATATTTATTGGTATTAACTGATACCTTTTCAGGTTGGCCAGAAGCATTTCCAACTAGAACCGCTAAGGCTCGAGAAGTAGTTAAAGCATTAATACAAGAGATAATACCACGTTTTGGGGTCCCAATGATAATGTCCTCTGATAGGGGACCACATTTTGTTTCAAAAATAGTACAACAAGTTAGCCACCATTTAGGCATAGATTGGCAACTTCATACCCCATACCGCCCCCAGTCAAGTGGCCAAGTAGAAAAAATGAACCACCTCATCAAGCAACAGATTGTGAAACTAGGACAGGAAGCAAATCTAGCCTGGCCTCAGTCTCTTCCTTTAGCCCTCTTGCGTATACGAACTAGGCCAAGGGCGAAGGAGGGACTGAGCCCATTTGAAATCTTGTATGGACAACCATATGGAATACAGAGAGGAATATCCATACAAGCTGGAAACGAAGTCATGACCTCTTACATGGTTGCCCTAGGAAAACAACTCAATAATATTAGAAAACACGTAATTGGGACTAGGGGGAGAGGTTTGGATGGACCTGTACATAATATACAACCAGGAGACTACGTATATGTAAAATCTCTTGCAGAAAAGACTCTGGAGCCACAGTAGAAAGGACCTTTCCAAGTCCTCCTTACCTCTTTTACAGCAATTAAAATTAAAGAACAAAACGCTTGGATTCATCATACCAGAGTCAAGAAAGCTCCTCGGCTACCATGGAAGTCAACATTAGCTGGACCTTTGAAATTACGCCTCCAACGAAAAGACGAACCCTGATCGTTTGTATAATGGGACTATGGGCAAAAGCTGTGTGTACATGGGACCAAAATATGTATGTACAAATGACTAAATCAATAGTAGATAACATGAACTTGTCTAGCTGTTGGGTGTGCATAGCTCTTCCCAGAGGTCAGATGGAGATACCCACTTTTGGAGTCATGTCTTCTAATTGGTCTATAATTAATGAAGTCACTGAGGTGGACATGTGGAAGTCAGGAAACACATCCAAACTAGAGTGTCAAACTAAGGTGACAATTAGAGAAAGAGGACCTAAATTTGAACTTCAGGTCCTGGAGGGAGGAATATTTTTTGAGAGATGTAAGAACAAGAGCTCCGAAGCATGTATTAGGGCCCCTCAATTTGGAAGCTTTAATTTGAGCACCATAAACGGTACTATCATTGATTTACAGAACAGGAATCAATCGGAACCTTAAGTAACCTGGTTAATGACGACCTACAGGTGACTTTGAATGGAATCTATCTTAATATAACTGCCCAAAGAAGGAGTAACGCGGCAAGCCCAGTACCTATATGTCCAACCCCTCAAGGGACTTGGTGGTTATGTGGAGATGGACGTGCACAAAAGATATTACCCAGAGCTTGGCAAGGGACCTGTACTCTTGGGTATCTCACAACACAATATAGGATCGTTAATCAAACTGAGGTACCTTCAGGAGTCCTGAGGAGCCCCTGGGTACGAGTAAAACGGAATAACCCATTGATAGATAGACCTACTAGTTTTCACAGTTTCGCTCGATGGTTCCTCCCTTGGTTAGGAGTAAGCGAACTTGAAAAAGCTATCCTAAACATATCAGCAACAATGGAGTTGTCTTTAAATGCAACAGGAGATGCCCTGTTGTCTCAGCAAAAAGAAATAGAGAGTTTGCGACTGTTTGCGGCACAGAATAGGATGGCTTTAGGTATTTTATTTGCTAATCAGGGAGGAACGTGTGCAGTGATTAATAGTAGTTGTTGTTCTTATATTGATCAGAGTAAAAGAATTGCCGCAGACATCAACCAAATTTGGAAACAGTCAAAAATATTACACCTAGTAACACTAGATGACACTTCACTGGGTTTCTCTGATCTTTGGAATAAGTTGACTTCTTGGCTCCCAAACTTGACTTGGTTAAGACAATTATTTGTTCTGATAATTGCGATTATCTCTTTGGTTATAACTCTCTGTATTACAGTTCGATGTGGTCTCTGGTGTTTTCAGAACACAGGAGACTCTTACAGTGAATGGAAGAAAAACCAATTACGACGCAAATTGGAATCTAACAAGTACTTTGAAAATGTTAGATAAAGAAACATTGTATTAGAAATAGTATCAGAAATAAATCTAGTAAAAGAATTTACTAACTTTTCTAAAAAGGGGGGACTGAGAGAAGGGGTTAAGGGAGTCTTAGCAGTTAATTAGTAGATGAAGCTTGAAATCTTGTTAGCTATTGTTAAAGCAGGAGAACTGTAGTTCCTCCCAAAGACAGGTCCTGATAAACTGAAAAGAGGAAAGAAGATTTGTGGCTCCTCACAAGGACGGTCCCTGATAAGAATTAAGAACTTACCTCAAGAAACTAGCTAAAACTGACTCTGCAGTTTGGATAGAAACCAAAAAACAACGGAGCCTGCGCAAAGTCAAAAGGTTACTAGCGGTGATGAAGAGGAACCACCGGCCTTCATCCCCACGACCCCCGACGACCACCACCAGGAGGCAACACGCAAGCGCAGATGGCAGGAGAACTCATTTTAATACGAAGCGGGGATAGATCATGCATATGTATAGGTATATTGCTAAACTTTATGTATATGCAACACTTTGCTGTATATATTTGAAGTAAGTGCCGCGTTGGGCACGCACGGTTTTTGGTGGGACTACCCCCCGTGCTGCCCAGCGCTGAATAAACATACCTACTTTACAATCTTATAGATTGTGGAGTCTGTTTTCCGCACGTCACTGTCAGGTGCCCTGACCCTTGACCAGTTGTAGAAGGTGGAGGCTCATGTGCCTTCAAGACTGGGAAGACTGAATACATGGCTTCTGTCTCTTATCTGCAGTTATCTTCTGTGGTGAGCATAGGGTGCAAGAAGGAGCTGAGGCCAGGCATGACATCAGTGGGAAGTGTGTCTGTGAGCTTCTGGGGACCATAGGAATGAGGGGTGGCTCCAGCCAGGAAGAGGAAGAGTGCTGCCATCCAGTGGGGACTTCTGCCCCAGTGGCACCAGGACTCTATAAGCAGGACAGGCATCAAGGCTGTGGCTCCTCATGGAGCATGGAAGCTGGGGTCCTTCACAGGGTCCATCACAGGATTCCTCTGTGGGAGCCTGTGCCCTGGGCTCTGGATCCTCCTGCCAGCTGGGTGGGAACCTTGAAGTTAGAGTAGGAGGAGGGTGCTTTGACCCTGCATGCCTTTGTCCTCCCATCGGTAAGAGGAAAGTGGGGGTTTGAAGAAGTCCTAAACACCTGGGTCCTCCTCTAGCTTGCAGGGAGGAGGTTCCTTATGTCCTGGATGTTTTGGTTGCTTCTGCAGACTGTAGATGAAGTGTTCAGTGGAAAGAGAAGGGTAGGGTGCCTGCAAACCTGGACACCTGTGTTTATCAGCCTTTAGTGGAAGTAAAGTCCAGGAGTTAGAGCAGGGAGCATGTCCTAATGCCTTGGTGACCTGCGTTCTCCCCAGGGCTCCTCTTCTAGCTAATCAGCAAGCCACACCTCCCCCTGAGAAAGGCATACCCTGATTATGACTGTAAGAGTAGTGGCTAATAGGACATTTGAGAAGATCCTGAGGAGAAGCGTGCAGTTATTATATAGGAGAAGTGTTGGGAACCCCCTGCCATAGCAGAGGGGATGCCTGTGAGAGGACACTCTTGAAAATCTAGTTGCTGCTCTTCTTGGCTGCTCTCTGGGGACGGTGTTCCCTTTCCCTTCTCTCCTTCTCCTTTTGTTCTGGTTCCTCACCCCCCAATATACCTTTTGCCTAAATTTACAGTCAATGTCTGACATCAGCTGTAAATGTCAGCAGCAGGTCTGACAGTCTATTTCTGTCAGTGACTTTGAAATCAACCCTTACTAAAAAAAAAAAGCATTCTCCACCACCCACCTATCTTTAAAACTCAGTTCCCAGCATCTTTTTTCACCACCACTCTTTTTTTGGCTTTTAACAATTGCAAACTATAGGTTTGGATTTTGTTTGCAATGAGTAAACTTTCCTTCCACTCTCCCTTTTCTTCTTTACTGAATTCATTCTGTGGAGACTCATGTAGAATTTAAACTTTCAGCAAGACAGAAAATATCTCATTATCAGGAGTTGAAGCTGCTGATTCTGCCCTGAAAGGACAGGTTGTTCAAACCTCAGAATAGCCAAACAGGAAGCAGCTGTGCTCAAGACAAAGACAGAGTGTGACCTTTGTCTCAACTGTTCTTGAGATTTCTCAAGAACTTTTTAGAGTCTGATGTGTAAAACAGATCACTGAATTGCTTGATGGGAGAAGGAGCACTGTTGGCTAATGGAAAGGACTGTGGGTCTGCCCTCTACCTGGGAAGAGGACTTCTAGTAAGGTTTCACTGACCACTTCTTCAGGGTCAGTCCTCTAATTGATTGTCCTTTTAGTAAGTAAGTGGTTTGTATATTCACATCAGCTCTGGAAACAAGAGTTAAAGAATGCCTTTATTACAAAAACATAAAAGCAGTCTGCTGACCAAACAGGAAGTCAGCAGTGCCAGGAAAAAGAATGTAAAGAATTAGGATTAAAATGACCATTAAGATAATTGCAACAAAACCTCTCATTTGCACAACCAAGGGCAAGTCGTTAATAGTGTTTTTGTTCCCAGCAAAAACCAGGAAGGAAAGATAACATGTTAGAGAGTGCTGGGTGCTGTAACTCTGACAGTCTATCCCTCCACTGGGCGAGGAGGGGGCTTTTGTAGGCTTAAGACAGGTGGTTGAGAGGAAGGATTCCTGGCTCCTCTTAGTCCAGCCCATTTCTCCAGCCCGTCAAGGTCCTTCTGAATTGCAGCCCTACCCTTCAGTGTACCCTTCAGTTCTCTCTCCTTGCCAGTGTTTTTGTTCTCACTTACTCGCATTTTGTCCCCAGAAATCATTTGCCTGAAATAATGCTTTATAGATTCTAATACTCATCATAAGGAGAGGTTTGACGGCGCCAGCAGAATCTGAGAGGAATATAGGTAAAAGGCAGGGAGTGCCCTCGCCCAGCGGAGTTGATCCCATTTCTCAGATCTATGAGCCTTGATTCTCTGTCTTTGGCTTGGCAGAAATCCTTCCATTACGACAGAGGTCCTGTTTAGACTAGGAAAAAAAAGACTGAAGTTACATACAAGTTTGCTAACATTAGCTAAATTCAATTACTTTGCCAATGAGGAGAAAGCTAATGAGGAGCCACCAAAATCAGATTACCAGCAATTGCTCTCCAGTTTTTTTCACTTTTAAATACTGTGTGAGTGGGTAAACCTCATGAAGGTCTTTCTTCAGAGTTACTGTATGTCAGGTTTTATTAGTTACAACCACATTGGGATATTCCGAGTTATTTATTGACACAGTATGGTATATATGTCTGTTTTAACGCAGACATGTCTATAGACTAACACGAATCAGTGTTTTGAAACAGGTAGCCTATGAATCTCATGCTCTTAAGAGATGTAAGTGCACTGTCATCTCATCATTGGGTAACAGCTGCTGAAACAGATTCAAACCACATTTCACTTCTGTTTGGCATTCTAAATGTTCTGAGCGTTTTTCATAAAAAATCAAGCCCCTAACATCTCCGACTTTCTCAGAAAAAAGTGCGTTACCCAAACCTTATGTGACCCCAGAATTATTTCTTAATATCCTTATACCATGGTAATCTTTATGCCCTGAGGACCTCTGACCGTCTCCTGATGATGATCATCTTTTTTCTCTGCAAAGTAAGTGTTGGGCATTTTGCTTGTTTTAACACAAGTTCTCCTCCCTGTCTTTATGCAATATTCACGTGTCTGAAGGAACAAGAAACACTGGAAATGCTGAAAAACTAAAATTGTTTTCTTAAATAAAAAGCTTGCCCGCTTGTAAGAAAAAAGTTATTTTGTCCTTTTTAGTTTGTTTTGTTTCTGCTTGCATGAATGTTAAATCCCAGGGGGATTATTTCACTTCACTTACTATTGGTGTGGATGTTTTTCAATGCTCGTATGTAACCTTTGGTTTCATGTTCTTTTGATGTTGGTTCTGTATTTATACACACGTACCCAACCTCGATGAAAGTTGTTCTGCACACTCATTAAATACAGTTTTGCATTCCTTTTGCTTTCTCTTAAGACCAGGCTCAGAAGGAAACATGATTTGGAAATGGAGGGAGGGTGTTTATCTGTCTTTAGATAACTGAAGAGCAAGGTCAGGCTCTGCTGCATTAATTCAATTTTTAGCCAGCCAGCCAGCCCTATTCACATTTCTAGCATACCTACCTGGAAGACTTGAGAACTGATAAAGTTTAACCCCTGTTGTATCTAGAAAAGATACGACTTCTCCTGTGCTTTCCCTTTTGGCTGGTTCATGAGTAAGGACATGCATACTTGACTGACATAAATATGCATTTTGCCCTGAGCGCCTGTGAAGATTCACCGCCTCAGGGAGACCGGGGTGCACCAGACCCATAAAAGTACACGGAAGCGCAGTCTGGCGACTGCTGCTGCTGCTGCCAGCACCACTGTCAGAGGATGCAGTAGGGTTCAGTAGCTGGAATGTACATTCTTACACCGATAAAAAGAGCTTAGGTCTCTGACTCGGTCCGATACTGGGATCACGATGTCCTGGTTTTGGCTGGGATTTTTCTTTCGTTTTTCTTCCTGACAGCTGGTATAGTGCTGTGCTTTGGATTTGGTATGAGAATAATGTTGATAACGCACTGACGTTTTTGGTTGTTGCTAAGTAGTTGTAGTGTTTCTACTCAGTCAAGAACTTTTCAGCTCCCCGGGCTCTGCCAGCAGGGAGGTGCACAAGGAGCTGGGAGGGGGCACAGCCAGGACAGCTGACCCAACCTGGCCAAAGGGATATTCCCCACCAGATAACGTCATGCCCAGCGTATAAACTGGAGCTGTCGGGGTGGGGGGGTGGGAATTGCTGCTCAGGGATGGGCTATGGATCACCGGGTAGTGAGCAATTGTTGCACCGCGCATCACCAGTTCTTGTATATTCCTTTATCACTAATGTTATTATTGTTATCCTTGTTGTTTCCTTTTCTTTTGCTGTCCTGTTAAACTGTGTTTGTCTCAACCCATGAGGTTTTTTTCCCCGAGTCTCTCTCCCATCCCACCTGGGCGGGGGGTGAGCGATCAACTGCGTGCTGCTTAATTGCTGGCTGGGGCTAAACCACAAGACACGATTAGCACGGCACAGCAGTATGAGACCAACAATCGCCTGAAGGCTACAAGTGCTGGCACTCCCTCAGGTCCCTGCAGATCTGATACGATGCAAGCTCCACTGTTAACGGAGTCAAGGGAAAATGGAAGCAGTCAACAAGATGAGTAAGACTCAAGGGGAACATCCATGGAATATTCTCTATTTTCAGGCAAGTTCCAGTTTTCTGACTTTCCTCCAACCCTGCCTGACCTTGAGGCGAGTCAGAGACTAGACCTAGGTGAATGATGTTGTTTGGCCAGGGCCAACAGATGTGTCTAACTGACAGTGACTGGGGTGGCCCCTTCCTGACAGCCAGACAAAACTCGGCCTGAAGCACAATGCAAAGCTGTGCCCATCAGGACAGCCACAGTGGTTTTTGGCGAGAGCTCTCCTACTCCTCACCTGGTTCTGTAGCTCAGATAATCGACTGCAGTGAGCAGGAGACTCCTCCTGTGAAGAAAATGCAAGCGTTTCTTTTTAGTCTCCAGTTTGGTCGGGGCACGGTTGAATATATTCAACTTCCGTTATTAGGTCTGTACTGGGGGGCTGCTGCCACTGGGAGTTGCCATTGTTCCTCCTTGTGGCCACAGCCTCCTCCCACCAAGTCAGATTCTGTCCTCACCTCCCTAGAAGCAGGCATCTTGTGCTGGTCAGACTCCGAGAGAGAAAATCCACGGGCATCTGGCAGCGACCGACCACCATAAACTCTCTTCAGTCTCCTCCGTTCACGTTCCACCTGCACGTTGCAGAGGAGAAAGGGTCACAGAAACCTGCCACCGAACAAGGAGCAAAAGGACCTCTGGACATCACGCCATGGCAAGGAGATGTCTGCTCAGAGACTGTTCATTGCACCAGAGAACGTTACGGGCAGAAGGCGCTCGATGTAGACTGTGCAAAGAGAAAGAGCAAGAGGAAACAGTTCCTGACACACACGAGAGTCAAATGGGTGTGTGGGCGAGAAGGGTGGTACCGGAGTGAATGTGCATTTGTGAGGGCAATGGGGTGCCAGAAGAGAGGGAAAGTACAAAAGTGTGTGTCCACAGGGGGAAGTGGGAGAGGGAAGGAAACAAGCAGAGGACTCCAAAGCGCTGCCTGTGGAAATGTGTTGTGCTCCAGAGGACCGCGAGGCTTTGCAGAGGCGGCGAAAGCCTATTTTACCTGCTCAAGAGTCCTCCTGAGCTCAGCATTGAACTGCTGCAGCTCCGTCTTCTCATGTGCCAGCCTCGCAACTGCTCGCTGCAGACATTCCAGCCGCTGCAACAGGAGTCCCTTCTCCGAGAGCCACGGTAGCTGCTCCCCTTCTGCAACAGCCTGCTGGGTGTCCAGAGAGGAGATTATGGGAGCTGGTGCCACATAAAGGTTAGGAGGGCCAGGATCAACACGCCAGGGAGAGTGAGCGGACTCGGGAATGGACAGTGCCAAGTCCCTTCTTCTCCTCCTGGTCCACAGGCCAAAACAACACACGTTCTTCCTAGGGGCCCTCCTCCACATCAACTTGGAGAAATGCGCACAAATTTGCCTTCGTGCTTTTTGGACTGTGGCACACGGACATCCTGAGTGTGCAGTGAAGCTTTTACCCTGATCAGGCAACGCTACAAATTCCATTCTATTTAATACAGTGGAAAAGCTGCACCTCAGAAATCTGCACCTCTGAAAGCATCCTCTAAGCACCGGCAGTGTAGCTGCTGTTCAGACATCGCTATAAAATTCTACCAAGTTTAGCGCATTAGTTTGGTCCGCTGTGCCCTTTCCTTTCCATGCCCAATCCTAACCATGACACGCCGGCTAAACTTGCCTAGACAGGAGATGGGAATTACCCACCCCCAACCTTTGGACTTGACTGAGTTTTCACAGCAAGCTCTGTAGTTCTTTGAGTACTTCTGGACTCAACAGAACACATTCGAGCATGTGAACGGTCTCTGGCCGCAGCTACACAGACAGGCAAGCCTGCTGGCTGCAATCCTGGTTTCTTTGGCCAAGCAGGTCATATCTTTATGGGAAACATATATTCCCATGTTTTTATGGGAAACATCTTTAGAATCCCTTCTAGACATTTTAGGTGACTGATGATCAATCACAGTGCCTACCTGAAGATGAAACCGGTCCTTGTCCCTCTCCGAAACCATACTCTGCAGGATGGCTACTTCTTGCCTCAGAGTCCCATTGGCCATTTCACTCTTGGTGAGGGCAAGAGTCAGTGCTTGTGCCTTCTCTTTCCATTCGATTTCTCCGCTTTCAGTCTGCTTCAAAATAGCAACCACACGCTCCAATTCTTCCCCCTTTGCTCTCCTCTCATCTTCCAGTTGTCGGCTTAGCTCCTTCTGCCTTTTCAGGAGATGGTCTCTCTCCTGGAGAACTTTCCTCTTCTCGGCTTCCTCTTCCTCCCATTTCTGGAGTTTCTGGATTTGTTTCTGTAGGGTCTCCCCTTCACCGTTCCATCGCAAAGCTGATGCCAGTTTTTTCACGAGTTCACTCTGCCTCCTAAGCTCTCGTTCTCTCCCTGTCAGAGTCTTCTCTAAATACCTGACTCTGTCTCTCTGGCGCTTGATCTCTTCATCCTTCTTTGTCAGAGTCTGCTGAACGTGCTGGAGGTCTTCCCGAAGACCTCTTATTTCCTCTTCTAACTCTTGTAGCTCACCTTGAGCCTTGGTCTCTCCTTCCCTCTCAGGCAAGCCTTCTTCCAGGAGCTTCTCTTGCTCTCCGTGCTGTCTAAGCTCTTCGTTCTTCTTGGTTCGCCTAAGCTGGAGATTCTGCAAGGCCTCCAGGTCTTCTTCTTGGAGCTCCAGTTTTTGCAGAAGAGTTGCATTGTCTTCATCTCTCTTCCTCACCACTTCCTCAAGCAGATTCACTTGCTTCTGGCAGGATGCTAGTGCTTCTTTCACGCTTTCTTCATGAAGCTGCAACATGTTCATTTGCTCTGTCTGCCTGAGGAACTCCAAATGGTTCTTCTTCACTATTTGGCTCATTTTGTCTAGATCCTGCTCTAGACTCTTGGCCTGCTTGCCTTCCAACTCCTTCTGCTCCTGAAGGGCCCGGACATGCTCTTGCAAAGACACTATCTCTTGATCTCTAGCTTCTAGAAACGATTCAGCATGTTCTAGTTTGTGCAGGATGGCTTTAGTCTGCAGCACTGCCTCCTCCTTTTGCTGTTGAAGCCTAGAGATAGTCTCCTCCAGAACCTCTATCTTTTTTTCGCTGTCTTTCAGAGTCAGTTTTGGTGCTTGAAGATGTGTTTGAGATGTGTTTTGCTCAGCTGCATGCTCTTCCTCCTTTTCCTTGCGTGCCTCACATTGCTTTCTAAGGCATAAGATTTCTTGTCCTTGCTCCTGTAGTGCCACTTGAAGATGCTGCAGAATTTCCTTCTGCTGTTCAGAGTCTTGTTCTTGTTTTTGGAAGGCCTCAATCACTTCCCTCTGAGACTCAATCATTAAATCCTTGTCTTGCAGTATTGCCTTAGTGTATTCTAAGTCTCTGTGTAAGATATTAATCTGTTCTTCTGTTTTTTCCTCATAGCTCCTTGTTTGCTGCTTGTGCATGTCTAGGAGTCTGTCCTTTTCTTTTAAGGTTGCTGAGGTCTGCTCCAGTTGGTCACGGACAGTCCTTAACTGCATTCCCATGACTTCTTCAGCTTCCTGGATTTGCTTTTGTTGTGACTCAAGCTCTCGCTCTTTTTCAGATAAAGAAAGTGTCATCTTCTCTACTTTACCACGAAGCTCTTGCAGGTGTCCCTCTTGCTGTTCCTTGTACCGCTGCAAGAGACTTAACTGATCCCTTTGAGAATCACACTCACTCTCTCTGTCCTTCAGAAGTGCCTTCAGGTGTTCAAGGCTTGCGTGCAGAGATTTTACCTGTTCTCTCTCCTTTTCCAGTTCCTGCATCTGCTGAGTCAGAGACATAAGCTCTAAGTTTTTCTCCTTCAAGTTTCCTTTCATATGATCAAGATCCGCAAGCAGATTTCTCACTTGTGATGTACCGCGTTGCTCTAGAATCATTATTTTCCCCTCCTGGGATCTGATCTCCTGGTCTCTCCCCTCCAGCTCTTTGCTCATCTTGCTGACAGCAGCCCTCTGCAATTCCAGCTGCTTCTCCAGCTCCTGTATCTTTTCTTGCTGGGATCTGATCTTCCGGTCTCTCTCCTCCAGCTCTTGGCTCATCTTGCTGACAGCAGTCCTTTGTTTTTCATGCTGCTTCTCCAGCTCCTGTATGTGTTCTTGCTGGGATTCTGTCTTCTCTTTTTCCTCTGCTATGTCCTTAATAACCTGATCAAGAGCAGTTTTATGCATTTCTTTCTGCTTTTCCAGCATTCTCATCTGTTCCTGGTATAACTTCAATTCTCCCTCCCTCTCTGACAGGAGGGCAGTCATGTGAGTGAGAGTATCCTGCAAAGCTTTCACCTCTGCTGCGTCTTTCTGTAGCATCTGGATTTTCTCCCACCGCATTCTCAGGTCCTCATTTTCAATTTTTAAGATAGACAATGTAGTTTGGAGTTCATGTTCCCGGGAGTGATTCATATAATCTCTTGCTGTATTTGCTTGGGTTTCAGAGCCTGTGACTGATTCCTGAAGAAGTTTTATCTTCCATACCAGTTTTTCTCCAACTGCTTGAAGCCTCTCCCGTTCATGCTGCAAAACAGGGAGGAAAATATCTATTTTCATATATATATACAGAAAAATATATATAGGTCTAAAATATATCTAGACGTTTGTTTTTCCTACAAGAGTTGAACTCCAGCTCCAGTGGCAGTCAAGCACTGAAGTTTGAGCTTTTACTAGAAATTAGCAGCTATTCAGTTGGTTTCCCTGCTCGATGTAAATGTTCTGCTGTCTCTCAACGAAGATTTGGGAAGTGCACTGTGTTTACCAAACTCTGTCCACAGCTGATTTTTGGAGTCATTGTGAAATGGAGAAGTGGGAAAATATTGGTCATGTAAGAACAGCTGCACTGGCTCAAATGTCTGAGCTACTCTCCTGCCTATAAGCGCATACACTGGGAAGAAAGCCTCAGGGTGGGGTAGACTGACATGATACCTCCCCAAGCCCAGCACGTTCCAGCTTGTGAGAACTTTCGCAGCCTCCTCCTGAGGCCATGCAGACCTGCTGTATTTGCAGCACCCTTTGCCAAGGCGTTCAACAGGTCTGCTCTGCTGTAAGTACACCACCTCCTGTCCTCTGCCTGCAGCAGAGGCTCTCACTACCTTCATCAGGTGGCTCTTGTTCATCTCCCGGAGAAGAGAGTGAACGACCGCTGCCCCCTCTCTCCCTGCCTCTCAGGACGGTGGAGCCCTTTCCTGCACCACTCTTTAGGTTGCGTCTTGCCCAGCTTCTTCAGCCAGCCCCATCTTTCTTTTTGCCCCTCTCGGAAGCTCTTCTGGCTCTAGTGTGTTCTTCTGGGCAGGAGCTGCCAGAACTGCAGCCAGGATTTGAAGTCCAGACTAAGCATCATTTAGGCAGTGGCATGATGAAGTTCTCTCTATTAGGATGGGAAGAGAGAATACCTCATTCACCTTTTTTTTTGGTTTTGGACTTCTACTGTGCAGAATTTTCATGGTACCATCCTCTAGAACCCCACTGTCCTCTCTTGAAAGAGTAATGGTCAGATCACAGTCTATCACTCTGCGTTTCTGTGGCTGAAATCAGGACTAGTTTTCCCCTTGCAGACATGCATATTTAGCTGGATCAGCACTTTCATTTCCCAAATGCCTCTGTTTTCTCCCCGCTGTCTGTGCTCAGACGGGCAATGTTGAACAACTTTCTGTTATTATCCAGCTTTGTCTTCTCCCCCTGTTTTCCTGATCCAGACATTGAGAAATCTACATATGGATTTGGACACCAATAATTGCCAAACCATGCAAGGTAAGTAAGTAAGCAAGGTAAGCAACAAGTTTGGAAATTACCTTGACTTAAGCTTCAAGCGTAGAAATCTTCAGAACTGAGGAAAATAAACACCCCAAATCATAACTGAGTTTTCTATGACTATGGCATCTTTTCCTACTTATTCACAAGAACGCAACTGGAAATGTTAAACCAGAAAAAACACCACTGGTCTAAGCAGTATTCTTCTGCTCTTGTAGTGGTCTGTGGTCTCTCCACATAGTCTGTGACATTGGTCATCTTAGCAATCTCTCCTTTCTGGACTGTCTTCTCTTACCCAAGGCGATGACCCTGCTAATGCAGCTACACGGCCTGGCAGGAAAGCAAAAGCCTGGGAAACAAGGAAGGAGGAGTGGAAGGAAGGGGAAAATGAGGGAAACTACTCTGCATCTTCTCACATCTGGACTGAACCTGTACACCACCACCCAAAATCAGCTCTCCAACGGAAAAAGTTGCTCCTCAGAATTAGTAACAGAAGGCAAAAAAAAAGTGTAAGGAATGGCGCTTCACGGCATCTGCCAGCCTCACCAGGACATCCTTCCTTTGCTTCTCGGTGCTCTCCAGTTTCCTTGCCAAAGATGCCACCTCTTGATGCAGAGTCACAGCCTCCTCCTTTAGAGCAGTGGCCTCTTCCTGCAAGGCAGCTTGTAGAGAGTTCTTCTTGCGTTCTGCCATCTGTGTCTCTGCAGCAGCAAAGGGGAAGGAGAAGGAGAAGGTGAAAAGCGAAGCAAAACCAAACCCTGATTTGCACCCTATCGAGAAAACATCATTTTTTCTCTGCCTGTCTGTGTTTTCCAGGACTAAGCCCACACGGGCTTTCAAAGTAGACATGAGTACAGGAAACTTCCAGGCAGAGAAAAAAAAGAAGAATGGAATGTGGCAAGGTTCAGAAGAATATGAAAATGTGTTTGCTCTTCTGCTTGTTGAAAGGCCGGGGCTAAGGGCATGGCAGCACATCACCCACAGTGTCAGAAGCAGGTTGAACCAACGTCCACGAAGCAAGGACACAGACAGCAGGTGAGAGCCAGATCTAGTGCGCGAAAGGAAAAGGAAGCAGCAGCAAAAGCAAAGACTGACTATAACACAGCTAATTGACCAGGAAGACTTAAGAGACGTTAGAGAAAAGAACAGATGTCAGTGTTGTGCTTGAAGATGCACTTTGCTACTTGTCCAAAAGGACGCTGGGGAGTACGTTGTGCATGGGCAGAAAAAAGAAGAAAGGAAGTATCCCAGTGATACTAGGACAACAGCAAGGCCAGAACAACTGAGCATCACACCAGGACCGAGACCTGAAGCAAGGAGGACTACAGATAGACAGGAACTAAAACTAAGCCAATAGACCAAACTGATAGACAGGAACTAAAGAGGAAAAGAACTGAGGCGTGGGCCAAGCAGGATCCATCCAATGGCAGAATTTAAAGTACAGAAGCTCTTATCATATGTAACACATGTGGTAAAACTACGGCTGTTCCAGAAAAAGGGATGATCTAAGGTCTGAGACAATCTCTCCTGTAAAGAGTCTGAAAAATGACCAGCAGTGCCATCTCAGAGCGGGAACATGAAGAAATGCTGAGCACGTAAAGGCAGGACATGAGCAGGCGACAGCCTGTGGCAGAGGCAATGAGCAATGCCCACCCTTCCCTGTTCCTGCAGTCTGAGACACGGAAAACAAGGCGATGAGATGAAAAAGCTTTTCTGATGGGGAGAGTGGGAAAACAATGACAGAGGAAGGAGCAGGGATGCCTGTCCAGCTATGATGTAGAGAGGCCAATAGCCCTGGAGGCTCTGGGATGGCCTGCAGATTAGAGGAAGAGGTGACTAGCTACATGTGAAAAACAGTTTGTAGATAAACCCAACGTGAACACGTTAGCAAAGGCGTAAGTAAGAAGTGGCTAGGGAAGTCAGAACCTGTGTTTGCTATGGCTCTAAGCTCAGACACCAAATCAGTATCAGCAAGAAAACAGGTAAGAAGGATGCAGAAGCACGAGGCACCGGGGAACGAGGAAAAGCAGCGGAAGAAAGGATGCAATAACGCAGGAACTTAACACTGAACTAACGCTCGGTGAATCTGCCACGTAAGAGGAAAAGGAAGTCACTAAAGACAAGCCTTTTTGCAGGTTGGTGCTGTTACAGAGCATATGGAGACGGATGCTGTGAGGCATCAAGCTACCCCTACCTAGCAGTGACCCGTGACCCGAAGGCACCACCTCTGCACATGTGTCACCGGTAGCACAGCGAGATGCACTGCCAGCCACTGGATCCTTCTCTCTCAAAAGCTTCCACTAGTAGTTCTACCGAGAAGTCTCTTGCTTGTTGTTTTACTCCTTTTCCCATCTCTGGGCACTGCACTTTCCCTCCGCCTGGTATCAGAGAACCCCGCTGGTGAGACAGGACGGGGTCAGTGGGTTGGAAAGGAGAAGCTGTACCTTCCTGGCTTTGAGCCAACTGTTTCTGCAGCTCTTGATTGTGGGCGCTGAAATGGTCCCTCTCAGCTTGCCTCTTGCTCAGCTCCAGCTCCAAGTCCTCTATCTTCTTCCTCGCATCATTCTGGAAGAGGAGAGAAGAGAAGCATCACCTCACTGCTGGCAGGAGACAAAGAGGTGCAAACGCTAAGGCAGAAGTAGCCAAGGCAGGAGGGGGTGTTGGACAGTAATGGTAGCTGTTATCATCATTCTCCTTACTCCCCACGGCAGCAAGCCAACCTGCCCTACAAGAATTTACCCCCATTCTGGCTTGGGCACTCTGCTCGTCGGTTCTGTCCCGCCGAGGGACGGGATCTCTGGCTGCACCAGACACACGTTACCAGATCTTGCTGAGTCTGCTTCAGGTGCTGACGCAGGTCTTGTAGGGCTGCTGCCACTCTGTCCACTGTCAGCTCTGCAGGGGGGTCCCTGGCCTGAGAAACAGTTTGGCCCCACACATGTCCCTGTTCTGAAGAAAGAAGCCATTCTGTTTCAAGCTTTAACTGAAGGGCCTCCAACCAACAAGGCCACCTTTCTACACAGGAGAAGGTGGCGGTGCCTTTGACGTCGTCCGAGAGCTCACATTACAGCAAGACGTGTGTCACAGGCTAGCGTTATTTGGACGACCGCTAAAGACAGCGCTGCCCCAAGGAAGAAGGCACGTGCCCTCTGACTTGGCATGACTTGGGCCCTCTTTCGTTTTCATGCTGGTCATTTCTCCATGTACAAACATGGACTTGCCTCTCTGCAGCGATGACAGGCTTTCAAGACTTCCCGAGGCTTGAGGCAGCCGAAGTGGAAAGGATGAGGCTACCACATCGGGATTACAGCGAACCACCCCTCCCTCCATCTGCTCTCCTGTACGTGCTCTATGGACTTGCTCAGCCAGTCTGCCACACTTGCCTGAGCTCCAAGCGACCAAGTCTCTGCTGTCACAGATCGTGTGGTGGAGAACCAAGTGCAGTTGCTCCAGCTGGGATCGCGCTTCACAGCGGGCGCTGTCAGCCTGCTGACGCTCCGCGGCCAATGCCTCTGCTCTGTTCTCTGTGCTACGAAGCCTCAAGCGCAGTTCAGACGTCTCAGCCTCCAGCGTGCGCAGAGTCTCCCTCAGGCAACGTTCGCCGGCTCGGGACTCCTCCAGATCCTGCAGCAGCTGCTTCTCTTGAGCTGCCAGGTCAGCCTCCTTCTCCAGCACTACCGCCTGCAGTGACTGTATCTAGAACACAGACGCACAGAGCCTCAGGGACACCGCTGCTCCTGAGGCAGCGGAGCGGGAACTAGAGGAAGCAATGAAGGAGAAATCACCTCAAGCAAATCAACCACTGGAAACAGAAGGCACAAAGCCAAGGATTCAAACTGAGCAAAATAAGCTAGAAACAGGTATCCGGAGGCTGAGGGGCCCGAAGGCGGTTTCCCCATCCCCAAAGGAACGATCAAACTGTCAGGCTTTCGTGCTTTCCAACCTCAGAAACGAAGCTCTGTGGGCGGGGTGAGTGTGAGAGCGGGTGGCTGGCAGGTGAGGTGGCAGATCAAGCATCCCCACATGGAGAGAGGGGCTGCCAGGGATGCTCAGGAGTAGAAGTGAAAGGGAGACAATCAGCATCCTTCATGGGGCATCTCCAAAATGCCCGAGGAACCGGCTGAGATGGAAGTGACTTCCACAGACTGCCATAACCACTTCTGTTTCACCAGACTGCTCAGTGCCCGTCGAAGGCAGAAACGCCATCTGGGGACGACGTTTGTAACAGAGGTACTGAGAAGCTCCAAAGGAGCCTTCCGTTTCTCCTCAGAGATTTAATGCCGTGAACCATGAGAGAATAGGGGAAAGCACAGGCAGAACATCGCAGATCCAGCCTTGACCTCCATGTGCAAAGTCCCTGGGCAGAGTACAGCAGGTGTGTACGTTGTTGGGAGGGGAAACAAGCTGGGGCCTACAACCTGAAGGTGGGATTCTATGTCCCTGGAGAAGAAGATGCTAGTGCCTAGCTCACCTGGTTGTTGAGCTCTTGTATTTCCCTTCTGTGGTCTGAATGCAGCTTCTGGGCCTGGTGAACAGCAGAAAGAAGCTGAGACACCTCGTTTTGCTGGGCAAGGTTGTTTTCTTCCAGGGTTCTGAGGCTCAGTTCCTTCTCTTCCAGAGACAAGGTCAGCCTGCCAGACAAAGCATGCAACTCATTACTACGTGGCATAACGTTTAATAAACTCTTAGGACTTCCACCACCAAGGGGAAAAGTGCTTTGTCTGCTGAGGTTTGTCTAAACATCCGGGCTGCTGCTTCAGTCCTAAGCCAGGTTGGCAGCCACACCCAAGCATGTGCCCACTACGCTTGCTTCCACAGAAGAAAGGGGAATTACTGCCTACATACCCGATCTTTCTGGAGATGGGAATGTGAATAGAAACACAACCAAGTCCTGAAATGAAGACATCAGGGAAGAGGAAAGTTTTTCTTCTGACTAATGAGATGCCAAGGGAGACGTTTTGTCAATAATGCAGAGACATTTTCTCCCCCTAGCTTGTATGTCCTGATAGGAAGAGCAGCAACTGACAGCAAGGTGATCCTTGGGGAGTTTTGCCAGCACCCATATCACTTTCAGCTAGAGAAATGACGGCTGACACCAGCCGTGGTAATGGAGGCTTGGAGGAAATGCTCAGATCCGTCTAGAAGACGCAGGATCCCTCGCAGGGGAAGCAAGACTGCACTGCCTTTTATTTCTCTTCTTCAGGGAAGACATGTGCTGAAGACTGGCAGGACTTTACCAGGGGAAGTAGCCTGCCTACCCTTTCTCTTCTTTCGTGCACTCCTTGGACAGTCAGTCCTATCTGCAGCTGCTGAGGCTGGCAGGGACCCTGCTCGAGCCTCTCCAGACACCTGTGGGGATTTTCTGAGGAGCGAGGAAACAGATGGCAATCAGAAACATTCTTCTTTCTTGGGTGTCTCAGAGGGGAATCTGGCTTAGTTCAAAACCATGGTTTTAAGATGGCTTCTCCCAACCAGAGGTATCGGGCTGGAAGACCGATACAGATCCCAAATGCTTCAAGTTTACTGGACCCGAGGAGGAGCTGATGGATCAATCCAGCTCACTGTACTGCAGCTCCACCTGCCTCCTTCGGTGCATTTCAGGTTTGAACCCCCTGAAAGTCTCGTTTATCAGTATTAATGTGCCGACCTAACAAAAGAACACCGCCTTTGAAGGAAAGGACTACTCCAAAAGCCACCGTCTTCAGAAAAACAGTAACTGAAGGATTAGAAGAAAATGAAACACAGCATCAAGAGAATGAAACATCTCTGCATGGGTAGTTCAGAAGTCTGCTTTTTAGGAAATGCTGCCAGAGCCGCTTGTATATGCAAAGATCTGGAAATGGCATCAAGCCATCAAACAGAAGGGAGACTCTCACTGGCTTTTGTTTACCTGGCTTTTTCACTCTCAAGGACCTTCAGCAAAGCCTGAAATTCTCTGTTGCAGTGCTCCGCTTCTTCCCATCGACTCCTTTCCTCCTGCAAGGACTGCAGACACGCTTGCAGCTCCTCATTCTGATGTTCTGCCTCCTCCCATTGACTCCTCTTCTCCTCCAGGATCTTCTGGAGGTGCACAACCTCCAGCACCTTCTGCCTTGACAGTTCCTGTGCCTCACTCAGATCTTGCTGAGCTTTGCGGCCAATCACTTGCTGGGACTCTTTGGAGGCTGCTAACTGAGACGTCAACTCTTCCACCTCAAGCAAAACAGAACAAAGCAGTCAAAGACTACAGCTTGTCACTGCCAGACATATCACACACTGTGAGGAAAGGGACAGAACAACTTTAAATTTCACCCTGTCACGACAGTACTAGATTCACAGTGGATACAGCCGACTTGTTGAAAAATCCACGTGGGTCACCACGTTCATCTGAAAAACCACCTCACGAAACATGGCTAGCAGTAACTGGCCAGCAGAAATCCATTCTGATGATCGCTGGCAAACAGGCAGAGGGACTAACCCATCTGTCCAGGGCAGCAGCTGCAATTCAGCTGACCAGTAAGTCTCCTTCAGACCAGCTGAGATGGAGACCACAGTAAGGTGGCAGTCGGAGGGACTACCCCATCAGCCTGCTGCTCTGCAATGGAAAGGCAAGAAGGGGAGAGACCACCTGTTTGATGACTGGAGTCATCTATTGCTGTTCCAGTCACCTGGTTTCGTAGAGCATCCCTCTCCTGCAGAACAGTATTAATTTCCTCTTTGGTGGTTTGGATTTCCTCATTGTGCCTCTTCTCCACTGCCTTGATCTCTCTCCGAGTTTTGTCCAGCTCTGCTTGCAGCTTTTCTGTGATGTTCTGTAAACACAAATGGAGAGCAAGTTACTGGGACATGCCATCAGGGTCACCTCTCTCCTCTTCCTGTCTCAGAATCACATTCACTCAGCCACTTCTTTCTGCTTTTCTGCCCCGCTCTGCTTCTGCTTGCCTGAGGAGTGGAGGAAAAGGCTTCAAGATGAACTCCCAGACAAGCTCCGCAAAAAAAAAGCAAAGCTTCATCCCTCCCACAAACCCCCACCTCAACAGTGCACAGCAGTGGCTCTCTGCCATCCATAAATCATGTCCCATCAAGGAACTTAAAGGGAGGCTCAGCACAGAGAAGAACCATAGAATCATTTAGGTTGGAAAACACCTTTAAGACCATTGAGTCCAACCACAAAGAAAAGGGGATGTCTCCTTCCCCTCTTTGATGGCTGCCTGTTTCCTAGCACCTCTCTTCTCATGATTTCTCTCTATTCTCAGAGTCTCTATTTTCAAAGCTCACCTGCCTTTTCATCAATGACAAGGTGCAGGTGGACTGCAGGGTGAGAAAGAGACCAGTACCCTGATGCCCTAGTCACAACACAGGCCACGAACTGAAGTACCAGGAACCAGGGGCCTGTTCCGTAAGCTGCCACGCTTTGGGTGGAGACCACCCAATCTTCTGTTGAACTCGTCTTACGCCCACACAGAACCTGTGGCTGCATATACTCTCCCACCATAGCCCCGTGGGTCTTCACGGGCCTTCAAGTGCGAGCCATTGGCTCTGCTGCCTGGCCTAGCAACGTGTGGCCTGTGACAGATGATTGCTGCCCTTTCACATGCTCAGGCTGTTCTTCTCCTGAAGCCAGCCCACAAGGCTTGCGTCAAGAATTCAGAAGCATATTGTTTCCTACCAGGTCTTGCAGGAGCTTGTTTATTTCCGCTTCATGATCAGCCTCCCGAAGCTGGAGGGTACTGTCACACTGCTGTTCTGTCCGCAAGAGCTGCTGCGCCATGTTTTCCCGTTCCTGCTTCATGAGAGATCGCTCTGCTTCCAGCTCATATCGAAGGCACTGCACTTCCCCTGCAAACACGGCAAACAGCAAGATTCAGAGTCTACACAAGCAGCGCTTCTGACTTTACTGACCTTACGCCATTTGAATTTCGGTCTAGGAGGGATCTGCCTCCAGCTCCTTCACTCCTCAGAAGCACTGCGGACACAGAGCCATTTTTATACCACCTTCCCTAGGGCAGGGCACCACCAGAAACAAGGCACATGAGGCTCTCACCTTGTATCACCTCCTTGGCTTGCTTGACTGCGTGAAGTTGGATTTCAAGCTGACTCCTGCTGATCTCCAGCTGAAATAAGTGCTGCTGAGCCTCAAACAGGCTGGATACCAGGGTCTCCTTCACAGACCTGCAAGTTGTGAATACGGAGAGAAAGGAGCTTCTTGCTCCTGACATCCACGCAGACTTATGCCAGTAGGAAGTCGTTCAAGGTCCCTACACCTGAGGATGGAAAATGGCTTGCATGGAAACGTGTATACAGACATCACATTTCTACCGTTGCAAGAGCAATGCAGGCCCCTCCGAGGGAATGCCCGGGCTTTCCTTACGACCTAGCGTAACGCAAAAAAGCCCAGCCGAGTTTGATCTCAGTAGACAAATCTTAAATTGCTGTTGTCCGATCTAGGACACGCGGGTAGCTGTGCCCACAACGTCTGTGCCGGCAAGCAAAAGCCCAGCCTCTGCTCGCAGCCCTTAATCTCATCAGCACTTCCAGGTTGCTCTGCAGCAGCACAGAAAACAGAAGAGTATTACCCTGTCTGACTCGTGACTTTTTAGTGCTGTTCATAGCATAGGTATAGGTAGGTAGTTTTCCAGACTCCCTATATTTAAAAGGGGCCAAAGAAATACATCAGGTGATATAGTAAAATCTCATGCTGGTAGCAGCATTTGTAAGAAATCAGAACTAGATTTTATCTGAACAAGAACGATCTGAAAGGAGAGACAGGTATCCTTCCGTTTAAACGCTGGGAAGGTCAAGAGAAAAACTTGCTACCTTTATTTCCACGTTGCTAACTAAGTAGGCAGTAGCCCAAATGACTTGTCACTCCTTAGACAGGAAGCTGTAGTACTGCAGAGGCAAACTGTTACTCCAGAGACTTCAACCAGCTGGTGCATAGATACACAGGATTCTGGAACCAGGAGCTGCAGTTACCTCCCTGACCTCACACAGCGCCCTGCGTGCCAGCGTCCTCCAATACACAGCACCGCCTCACTAGTACAGGGATGCCATCAGGGTAACGTCCTTCAGGGCAACGGGGCACCCGAGTGGTACAACAGTAAAACCCTCAACGGGAGGATTTCACTGCTTTGATGGACAATGGAGGATTGATCTCCAAGAAGGAGAACAAGCACAGATTTCTGATTACGCCGATCTCGGGCAGTCCAGAGTAAATGTGCCCCATTTCATGGATAAATAGAACTCAGGCTCTAAAACAGAAAAGATGGGACTCCAAAACTGTGACAACAAAAGGCTCTTGAGAACAGCATCTGGCAAGAACAGTTGCTGATTTTTCATTATCTATTGCCAAAGGTTCTTCATAACTAACTGATCTCTTTTTAAAAATAGCATTTATCTCTTTGGCGGAAAAAAAAAAAAAAAAGGAGCTGAACATTTAATAATTTAATAACAGCCCAATAATTGACCAAACATAATTCAGTTGGATCAAATAAGAGAAGCTGGAGCTCCAAAGAAGCAGCAGCTCTCAAGAAACACACTGAGTCAAAATGGCGTTTATCAGCTTTGCTAACAACATACTCTGGAGTGGTAAAGTGTAGAAGTCAAGAAGTACGACAATCAATCTCAAATACCAAATGTACAGATCTGCAAGTTCAGGAGTCTTCTAAAAAACACCTAAGAGGAGGACAAACATCTCAAGTCTTTTTCTCTTTTTCTTTGTGGAAGGGAAAAGCAGAACTTGTCACATGTGATCTCAGAAACCCGATACAGCAGAAGCACAGAAGCTTGTTCCTTCCCTGTATAACTTCTCCACAACGTCTGTCTCTGAACAGCAGGTGGTAAGGAGCCCAGGACCCAGGCATCAGTGATGGCCAACAATCCCCAAAGACTGGTGAGAATTCAAAAGAGGTTTCTCTGCTGCTGCTGTAACCAGCTCTAGGTCCTGCACCATACTTGACAGGAGTTAGCTTAGAAACAGAAGGCCCTCAAGATTTTCAGCCTCTAGCTTCACCCTAAATGGCAGTGTCCTCCTCACAATGTCCGTACGCAACAGCCTTGAATTCTGAAGATCCCATGCCAAGCTACTTATTAAGGGAAGATCTATGTTCAAAGGCACAGAACAAGAAACCAAAACTAGAGAGAAACTTCAGGTTTCAGTAAATGTCTGCATGGTTTAATTGCTACTCAACGCAGAGCCAAGTTGGCTTACTTTGGACTTCACACCTGTGTGAAGTGCAAGGGGGCAGAAACATGAGCCCAAGGCTCAGGGGAGCTTTAGCTGTCAGAAAATAACACTCAAATCATGGTAGACTCTTTTTTCTTTTGGCTCGAGAGTCTTCCATTTTCTGTGCATGGAAGGTGAAAACATCTGAAAAGCACGCAAGATGCAATAAAACCTCGTGTAATGATTACCTTTATAATTACAGACATTAAATAACGTCCTGCCTAGGCTCTCCTCCCTGCCTTTACCTGGTTTCCGCCAACTGCTCTGAAAGGCCTTGGTTGTCCCGCTCCATGGCTGCCAGTCGCACCTCTAGGGCGGCCTTCTCATGCACCAGCAATTCCTTCTCTTTGGATGCCTCGGCCAGCGCGTGCCCTTGGCGACAGGACTCCTGGCGCAACTGCTCCAGACCACTGCTTGCCAACTCTTGCTGATGGTAAACCTGAAAGCGGGACAAAATACAGTTAGAGCCCTTTCTCTGGAGTTCTGTGCAGAGCCAGCCAGTGCCACTGGTGAACCAGCTACCGCAGAAAGAGCTCCTGTACCGTGGGCTGAAAGCTTAACAGCATCTGCTGTATACCGCGCTCATACCCTGGGCTGCCAAAAGGCACTGGCACCGTTAACTTGGAAGAGATGCGTAAGGCCCTGCTGGCGTGCCGGGGACCACACAGCTCCTTCACGACAAACGTACGTATCCCACACTACGTGTTTTCATGCACAAATTCTGCATTTTCCAGAACTGCCACCTTGCAAACTGACATTCTACCAGGATCTATTGTAGTGCTGGAAATTTTCAGGAAGGTTTGAGCAAAAGCATCTTTGCTCATGGGAGAAAGTGAAAATACACATGGTTTCACCTTCTAGAAAAAGAAAATACTCAAAGTGTCACCTACTTTGGTGTCTAAAGTCTGGCTGATGTGGCCAAAGAGATGGTAGACTCTGTTGGCACAGTAGCTCATGTCAAGAACACTGTTTACTTGTCTTACACAAACAAGTTGTCTAATATACCTTGCTGGTATTCCAGCTTGAAGATTAACCACAATTTTTGGGCTTTTTTCTTCAGTCTAACACCGCTGCTGGGTATTTGCCAAACATACCACATACTCCAAAACTAAGGCTATCTAACAGAGAACAGACCGTCAGAAACAAACAATTCTCTCAAAGCTATCCCATAATACCCAAGATCATACATTGTGACACTGACATTTCCGTGATGACAAACTCCCTAGTCTCCTCCAGGGACATGATTCTCCCAAGCTCTTCTTCCAGGCTACCAAAATCAGTTAGTCCTGACTGAAGAGTCTTGTGTGATCACCTCTTTCTCCTCTTCTTCCTCAACGCCTAAAGAGACTCTAACAATCCATAGAATCACAGAATCATTTCGGTTGGGAAAGACCTTTAAGATCATCGAGTCCCACCGCACACCTAATAATGGCCAAGACTGACACCCACCTCGCTACAACCCCCGTTCAGGTACTTGTAGAGAGTGATAAGGTCTCCCCTCAGCCTCCTCTTCTCCAGGCTAAACATCCCCAGTTCCCTCAGCTGCTCCTCATCAGACTTGTGCTCCAGACCCCTCACCAGCTTCGTTGCCCTTCTCTGGACACGCTCCAGCACCTCAGTGTCTTTCTTGGAGCAAGGGGCATAAAACTGAACACAGTAGTTGAGGTGGGGCCTCACCACTGCCAAGCACAGGGGCACGATCACTGCCTGCCCTAGTCCTGCTGGGCAGGACCTGTTTCTGACACAAGCCAGGATGCTGTTGGCCTTCTTGGCCACCTGGGCACGCTGCCAGACGATACGCAGCTGGCTGTCGACCAGCACCCCCAGGTCCTTTTCCCCTAGGCAGCTTTCCAGCCACAAAGTTGCATGTATGTCTTACAATACCATTTCAACAATTTCAGGATGTCACTGCCGCTCTTAGCAATACATGACAGCAGGCACTGACTTGCAGCTTTGTCCCGCTCTCTAGGCTCAGACAAATGGAGTTTTGAAAGTTGCAGACTTCTCAATGAAAAACATAAATAGGAACATGCAGCCCTGCTTTTCACCTCAGAAAAAGGACTCAGAGCTACACAGTTTGCTGCTTTGGCCACATGTGAGAGTAGTAGCCCCACTCAGATTCATGGACAATGCAATCGTCTCTTTGCAGCTTATCAAAAGCTCTGCAAGCCATCAAGACGTTTCCAAGAAGAAGTAAACATGACAGTAAAAGCATGACCTCCAGCACTGCCATGTGTCTCCTGGACAAAACCACTGCAGAATCCAACGGATGCAGCTTCACTGAGCCAAGCAGCCCAATGCCCACCCAGAAGCACCAGGTTTTTGGTCTCACCTGACTGAGTTTCTCTTGGGTTTCTTCCTTCTCCTCTGCCAGCCACCTCAGCTCTGCCTGCAGCCTCTCCTGTTGCTCCTCTGCTTCCTGCAGCAGCTGCTCCAGGTGGGCTTTCTCTGCGCAGAGCTCGTCATTTGCTCTTTTACACAGGCTCAGCTTCTCCTGGTCAGACATCTTTGCTCTCGCCATGTCGGCCACTCTACCTGACAGAACTTCATTCTCTTGCTCCAGCTACAATCACAGAAGCAGAGAGGAAACAAAATACAGTTTTATGTATAAATAAAATACAGAGTTTACTATGAAGAAGCTTTGGCATGCACAGGAAGAGGAACAACATGTCCATATTCAGTCAGCCGTACAGTCGGAAGGCAAGAAGTCTCAGAAGCAGCAGCAGCTGGAGACAAACACCTCACAAGCTCTTTGGCAGCGCTGCTCACCTGCAGCACAAGTTTGTTCAGCTGCACTTTATCCAGTGCGAGAGCTTCATTGATGCTGCTCATGGTTGCTGTTGCAACATGCAGATCAGCATTTTCAGCACTCAGCTCACTGTGAGCCCCGGTCAACTCTGCTACCAACTGCTCAGCCTGAAGAGACAAAAGAACAACATGACAATAAAAGCAGGAAAATCCCCGACTTCAAGCAGCAAGTCCACACCGCCGTGCGTTTCTGACATACTCCCAGTTCAGCGCTCCCAATAAGCACGTGGGGACTAACTACCCCAAAGAGCCTGGGTGCTCTGATCACCGTTTTCCAAGATGGAGAACAACGTTGTCCCTGTTCTCTACTGCCAGAAGCAGCATCTGCGGTGGTCTTGTTATCACAACTCCCTCTCCCACAAGCGCTGCCTAGCAAGATGGTGACCATACCTTCACCAGTGCCACCGTAAGCTCGTGTTTCTCTTGCTTCAGCAGATCCCTCTGAAGGTGCGATTCCTCCAGTGCCTCTCTCGCGACTGCCAGCTCACTCTGTAATAATGAATGTTTGCCTTCAAGTGCAGCTAAGTCCTTCAGTCTAGGAGAAGGGGAAAGGCAAACAAGTGGTTAATGTAAAAATATGCTCATTTCCAAAACCAAGAGCACATCCTGTGTCCCAGATATGGCAGTTTGAATGACTTCCAACAGCTTCCTATTTGCACCTAACAAATACTGGAATTCCCTGACTAGAGCTGCCTCACTCTTTGTCATTGATGTAGGTGAAACACTTGTCACTGAGAAAGTAAAACAAGCTTCCAGAAATCACAGAACGTTTCCAAAAGGTTCAGGTACTCTCAACCGCTTCCTGCCTGTTAGTTCTCTCTCTCCTTTTCCACACATTGGATACGAGACTTTCCAAAGTTCGTCTTTGGGCAAGACAGACTTTCTAAGTCCAGATTCATATTCCCACAATTGCTCTTGCCTTCAGCAGTGAGATGAAGGAAGAGCCTGCAATCTGTTTGGGGAGGAGATGTGTATGAATTTCCAGTCCAATAATCATAGGATCACAGGATGGTTCAGGCTGGCAGGGACCCCAGGAGGCCTCTAGCCCAATCTTCAACTCAAAGCACCTGGGGTCAGCTATGGGATCAGCCCAGGTTGCTCGAGGCTCTCTCCACTCGGGTCTCCCAAATTTCAAGGGATGGCATCTGGATGGCCTCCCTGAGCAACCTGTTCTGCTGCATGATCGCCTTCATGGTTCAAATTTTTTGTTCTCCTTGAATCCAGTCTGAGCCTCCCTTGTTTCAGCTTATGCCTGTCAGCAACTACTCTGGCCAGGTTTGGAATGACTTTTTTTAAAGGGTCATAAAGAAAGTACAAGGAGGCAGCTATGCTGTGTGTCAGTAGGTAGCCAGACCTGCCCACGCAGTCCCATCACCCTTCTGTGCTACAAACGAGGAGCATGCAAAATTCATTCTTTTACGGTGGGCCTCCTCAAGTCCAGCAATGCCCACCCCTGCCCAGAGAAAGCTTTAACGCTCACAGGAGCTCCTGGTCACAACGTGCTCTCTCCATCGCCTGTTGCTGCTCCACCTTTTCCCTCTGGGCTGAATCTCCCTTCAACTGCAGTTCAGAGTTACTTTGACGCAGACGCGAGGCTTCTTGCTCCGTTACTTCAAGCTGTTGCTGTAGCTCTTCCCTGGTTTGCTCAAGGTTTGCACAGTCACTGCAGAGACAAGGCTCACTTAGAAGAACACAGAGGCCTGAAGAGTCACAGGTCCCATTTTCATCATGCCAGGATGGAGTTGTGGGGAGCACAGTAAGGAAGAACTTGCTCTCCCCCTTGCCAGGTAACCGAGGAGGGAAGGAGAAAGGAAGGCAGGCTTTTGCCTTCATTCAGTGAGCAGCAGTGGCTAGGAAGGGCACCCAAAGAACACAATTCAGAGAAGCAGCATGTCGAGAGGGAGGCCTCTTGTAGTCCAACAACGCTCGGAATCTCCAAGACAGCCTTACGATGCACAGTAGAGCATGAAAAGCAGTGACAGGAGGATGACAAAGTGCCAAGCGTGGCAGGGCAGGCGAGTTCTTTGCCCATAAATCCTCCGGACTCCCAGCACTGGAAGCAGATTGCCTCTAGAGCGCAGGAGGAGGAGGAAACACTCACCTTTGGAGGGCTTCTACCAGAGCCTGGAGGTGCTGCCGGTGGCTGCTGAACGCCTTGCATTCCTCCTCCAGTTGCTCAAGCCTTTGCTGCAGCTTCCTGCACTTCTCTTCCTGCTGTCTGTGCTGCTGCTGCAGGAAATTGAGAGAGTCCTGCCTGGCAGAAAGCTCTTCTCTTACGGCCTGCAAGGAATGGGCAGGGAAAGAGCACAAAAAAGCCATAAGGAGCAGGGAAGATGGCTCCAGGTAGCTGGAGTGGAAGCAGCAAGCAGAGAGACAGCTCGCCTGAAGGCAAAAGCTGTCACGAGGGGGTGGAGATCAAGGAGAGAAAAGAAGTAGAACACAGAGCTGGCGAGACTGCCAAGGTAATACTCAAGGTAGCAATACTCAATAGCAAGAGTGGGCAGGCTAGAAAGGAACTGGCTCAACTGGCAAAGTAAATGGAAAGCTGTCAAGCTAAGCATGGCATTAGCAGCTGAGCCAGCAGGGAAGACAAGCAGAAATTCTCACCTGTGTTGCTCCTCGCCTCCTTGCCAGTGCTTCCTGAACCAATACAAAGGCACGCTCTGCATCAAGGGGGCTCAGACAAGAGAGGATGTTGCTAGGCTCTGCATGCTGGGAACTCTCAGGGCAGGTAATGCTGACCATACTGTCACTGTCATCTAACACCACCTGAAAGCCCGCATCAAGCCGTTACTCTTTGCTCATTCTATTGGGCTTCCTTTATCTATTTCTCCTTTTCCCCCCACTTCACCCTAGAGTCATTCAAAACTCAATTCTCTCATTTCTTCAGTCAACAAAGCAGTTTTGTCCCTGTGGCCACAAGTGCTCCGCGATTGTGGTCCCAACTCCTGAGCAACCTGATCCAGTTAAAGATGCCCCTGCTCACTGCCGGGGGGTTGGACTAGGTGATCTTTAAAGGCCCCTTCCAACCCAGACTATTCCATGGTTCTATGAGTCTCTGAACTCTGTACTCACCTCCATTATATCTTTTATCAGCTTCTGGAGGGAAAGATTCTCTTCTTTGACACTTCTAGTCAATGAAGCTTCATATTCTTTCTCTAATCGACTTCCTTCCTGGGAACAGAATAAGGCAAGGGTGGGCAGGGGAGAGCTGCTCCCCTCTGTAGCATTCCCATCCTCAGTAGCACTGCCATGCCGATAAGCCTCAGCCCTAGTGACTCCAGTATATTCCCTCCCACATCTATTCAATTTCTTCTTTGCAAAAACTAAGAGGAGAAAGACCAACAGCTAGTTTCTACAGACTGCTGTCAAGCTGTCCATTCCAAGGAACTCTCATCCCTAGAGACTGAAAGCCACAGGCACAATAGCACCGCTGCAACCCCCCTGAGGAAGACACCTGAACTGTCTCCAGCCCCCCTGCCACTGCCTGCACCTGGACTGACTCCACATGGGCCCAACGCACGAGGAATATTGGGCCATGTGCCTGACGTTCCCAGACAGTTAGCACCTTTGCCACTCTTTCTCTTGAGGAAGCTACACCTCTTTGTGCTGAGCCTGGAGAGCAAACGCTGTGCCACCTCCCAGATAAAGGGAGAACATACTAGAATCTCCACGGTGTCGTGAAGTGTCCTCATGGTCGTCTCCTTCTCCTCATTCTGTTTCTGAGACTGTACAAGCAAGGCCGAGAGCTCCATCACCCTGAGAACAGAAGGTCCACGTGCCATTCCAGAAGCATTGCACACCATCGCCTGTTAAAGAGCTCAGCAGCTCCCAGAAGCATAGCAGAGAAAGTTCAACCCAGAAAATACAGCAAGGGCAGCATTCATCTCTACAGGTTCATATGCTCAATGTTGCAAAACAGCACTTCTTGCCCCAAAGAGGCCTTCTGCACTCAGCCTTGCAAGGACTTGTCAGTACACAGGTGCTACACTGCTTATGATGGCCCTGGGCAAATGCCTCCCAACTCCCTTTAGCACAGCCCTGGCTAGCAAAAGGACTGTACGCGAGACAGAGCTCTCTTTATACTGGTCTCAACCGCTCACCAAGAACCACTTAACGGCAAAAGCACTGAAAGACGCAATCTCTTTTCCAGTCCGGGCTTACTCAGAAGAGCTGCTGTCACTCAGACCGTTTTTTCTGTCCTTTCTGCGGAAGGCAGTACTTTGACGAGGGACAGAAACAAGGCTGTGCAGAATGGCTGTGTTTTAAACGTGAGCACAGCCCAGCTAGGAATCCAAGTAGCAGCCACAAAAGATCACGCTGGCAACAGCCACATTTAAAACACCTTCACCTGTCTTGAAGCTCCTTCTTCTCCTGGTCCCCCTTGACTTGTAAGCTCATCACTTCCTGAGTCTCCTGGTTTATCTCCTGTCCCGCTTGCTGCTCTGCCCGATCCTTGAGGACAGCTCTACCCAGCGTGATGGGCTGCCGGAGCTGTACGACGGATTTTAGATGGGAGCAGTTTACAAGTATAGATCCAGAAACCCTCATTTGCTCTGCCTTCAGCTCAGACAAATCTCTGAAGAAGAATAAAGAAAGAGCTCATGTTCACGCCACCATCTTTAGCAGCCGACTCACCTCTGAAGCACGTAATTGTGCAACAGTAAAAGCTGGCAGGAAAGATGACATCTTCGTTGCGGACGAATCATTCATCTGACACTTTGGGACCAGGACACATCTTGACAGGTGAGCAACAAGTCTAGGGACGGTTGAGAAATGAGCCTGTTTTCTCCTCAGAGAGAGGAAGAAATGGAGGGCACAGCCAGAAGTCTTCATGAGCCTCTCATTACTCTTATTAACTGTTGCTCCTGCTCTCTCTTATTAATATCCTCTAGTTATCATCAACAGATGTAAGGCATTTTACCAAGGTCCCCAGCTTCTATACCTACCTAGGGGATCAGCCTTAAGCGGGCTATTATTATCAACCCTTGGACTGCTAAGAGGCTCACAACAATATCTACAGAATAAACATTCCAGCAAGGTGCTGTAAGAATAAGCTTAAAATGTTGTAACAAAAAAAGCACAAATATCACAAGAATTGAATAGTAAGTCAGGCACACTCCACACACTAAGGATGGCTTATCGCCAAAGAAGGTAAATGGCTGACAATAACCCAGAGTTGGAAATAAACTGCATGCTGACACCAGAAGAAGGTACTATTACGGCTACGCTACATTTGTTTGTGTAGAAGGCAACTGTGAGAAAGGAACTTCAGAGAGCCCAAATACAAGAAAACAATCACAAAAAGAGGTATTGGACTAAGCAAAATTAATTGGATAAATGCAGAAACAGGGTAGAGAAGATATTCTTTCTCTCAGCAATGCTGGTACAGAACTAAGCACATACAAAGCGACCAGAATAAATGTAAGCTGGAATTGAGAAGAAAAAAAAAAAATATATCCATGAATGATCTCTCCATCGGGAGCAGTGGGAAAAGAAACTCAGTGAGATTTAAGGCAGATTTTCATCATTCTATAGAAGGGACTGCTCTACGTGCGGCATGCATAGCGCTGGTGAGTCTCTTCCAATGTGTCCACACACGCCTGTGTCTCTGTGAATATGCCCAAACATCACCATAGTCAAGTCACCTGAATAAGGCCCCTGCATTGCCTATAGCCCGAGCCCCTCAGCGTTACCTGAAAACCAGCATCGAACAAAATGCTTCTGAAAATAGCCTAAAGCACGCTTAATGCTTTAGGAGAAATCTGAGCTTTAGCCACAACTAAAGTTAACATCGAGGCTCAAAAAGCAGGTGTGAAGGGAAGCTACAGCTCTTCTGCAAGAGCTCTAGCCTTAGCTTCTACTCACCGGTCAGTGGCAGTCTTCATTGCCAGGAAATGACGGCGGAAGGTTACCGCCTGGCGCCACAGGCCGAGGAGACGGTTATGTTCACCCCTTAAGTAGCTGTCATAAAGCTGAACGTGCAAAGACAAAAAGAAATGCCAAGTCAGCCTTCGCTGCCACTGCACAAGTCTCTCTACACAGGAGAGACTACAGCCACCATCCCCAGGTCTCCTTTAGCAACCACTGCAACAGGGGCATCAAGGGCTCAGGAGCCACCACAGAAGCATCCTCAGCAGACCTGCCACCTGACTGCCAAGAAGGGAACGTCCACGCTCCTCCTGCAGGAGTGGACGGCAGCAAAGCAAACTGATCATGATTCCTCCTCTCGCCTTGCCGAGGTGTCCAGCGGTCGTGGTGGAGGAAGACAAAAACAAGCCCCTCCGAGACCCGCGTCAGATTTCCTGCCAACAGGCTGTTACGGGAGGTAAGGGAGGCCTGCCTTGTTCTTCTGCTGGCTCCTCTGAACCTCAAAGCACACAGTCCTCTCTGGTCTCCACTGCTCTAGACAGACACCTCAGGACTATTAAAAAGACGAGCGGTCCTCTGTGACTGCCCTGCAGTGCCCAGCAACAGCAAGCATTTGCCTCCAAGACCGAGCAGTACGCTCACAGCAGGTGGGCATCTTCCATCACCACAATTTGCTGACACTCCTCCATCTCACACCCCTGGCTTCTGCTCGTCAACACCAACACAGCCTCAACAAAGCCACAACTTTCCCACAGCAAGGCCTCTAGGCCACAAATAAAATGCACTCGCATTCCACCCTGGCATCGCCCGTGACGCTCCCGTAGCCGCTCCTTACCTCACGTTCAGCGCGCCATTCACTCTCCCTCAATTCCAGCTCCTGCCGGGCCCTCATCCAATCCGCCGTCAGTTTTCCAACATTTTCTCTGAGGGCTGAATTAACCTCATTCGCTTTATCGAGGTGCTCCCGCAGGACAGTGTTCACTTTGGCCAGCTTCTTACACCTTTGAAAGGGAGAAACAGCAATGAGGCCTCTGAACAACTGCTATCCACAAGCAGCATCCCCGTCATTTCCCAGCTCCCTCCACACAGACTTTGTTGTCAAACCGAGAGGCAGTAGAAGTGCTTTCTAGCATTAACTGAGAGCTCTCTGTGAGGGCAAACTCATTTGCTTAGGCTGGAAAGGGTCCTTTGGAGGTCGCCCGGAATAGCCCCCCACCCAAAACAGAGCTGTTCAGCACACACCCCTAGGACTGCCCCACGGAAAACAGACTGTGGACCTTTCTGCTTTCAAAGCAGCTTGCCCAGCCGCTTCCCCTGGGGTGACCAGGTAGCACTGACAGGTTTCCCCTCACTTCCACGAGCATCCAGTGTATCAAGTATGAGGGAACGCTCCTTCCTGGTACCTTTGCTGCTCCTCTTCCCACTGAAGCAGTGCTTTCTTCAGGGGGTGCTCTTCGGCGGCTTCCCACCTGCCTGCAAGGGAGCCCTGAAGGAGAAAGGACATGTTTAGTCAAATTCTCCTGTTCCCTTCGCTCCCGTCAGCACCCATCGCTTTCCCCTCCCTTTGCTGGCTATCATCTCAGGAGCTCGGGGCTCCTTCCCGGCGTAACGGTGTTGTGACTACGGACAGGAAGGGAGGGGAAGGGCGTTACTAGCTAACGGCAGCAGCTCTCCTCAGTCTCCCACTGTTGCACTCTCACAGCGAGGTATCCTCAGCTCATGACCGCGAGCGCTCACTTTGACCCGAACCCCAGGAACGCTCTCCCACTCTCCTGCCCTTCGTTCCCTGGGTTCACTTTAGCCGTGAAGCAGAAAGAAAAGCGCAGAGCCGGCTCTGCATGTGGAACGCCAGCATTCTCGCCTTCCAACATGCCATGTTTCAAGCGGCTCTTTTTCAGAGACAGCCATGTAGCGTACCAGGCAGCACAGCCCTTTCCCGAGACCTAGGACAAACGCTGCTCCAGCAGCAAAGCCCTCTTGCACGCAGCTAAAAGCCTTCCTGACAGGCTTTTCTGGATGGGCATTTCTGCGCCTACCGGCTGCTCTACGAGCGGCAACCGGACAAACCACCGACGGGCAACCGTACAGGGCTTCCTTCCAGCCTCAGGTGGCAGAACCTCGTTTTCCTCTGCCCCGGCTTCGGGGAGCTTTGTGCTGTCTGCGTCAACGAATGCTACGCAGGCGACCTCTCGTCCGCAACCTGCACACTCACCCCTGCTGCTCCCGCTCGCCGCTCCAGCTCTCGACACCGAGCCCGGTACTGCAGGACCTGGATGGGCACACGCAGTGGCCATGAGCGGCTGCAGCCTGTGAGGGGCTCGGCTCCTCCCGCCCCGGCTTTTCTCCCGGTCCCGACAGCCCCAGCACCGGGCCCTGCCCGGCGCTGCCCACACGGGCAACAGGGAGCCGTGGCGGCCCGGGGCAGCTCCCGACACGGGCCGGGCAGGCGCCCGCGTTCCTCACCTTCGCCTGTAGCAGCCGCACCAGCACCGCTTGGCGCTGCCGCGCCTCCTGCGAGCTCTGCAGTCGGCGCCGCAGGGAGGCCTGGCTCCGCGCCGCCATGGCCCCGCTCGCCCGCCGGGCCCGCCGCCCGCGGGGCTCCGCCGCCTGACGGGCCCCGCGGCGGGGGCCGCTCCGCGGCCGGCTCCGGCGGACCGAGCTCAGGCGGCTCCGGGCCGCGGGCTGGCGCCTGCCGGGCCGGGCGGAGCGGCTCACCCTGCCCGCCGGGCGCGACCGGGAGCCGGGCCGGGGGCCGGGAGCGCCGGGCTCGCTCGGGGCCGCTCTGTGGCAGCGCTTCCCTTCTCGCTCCTCGCTGACGGTGCCGCGCCGGGCTGCGGGGCTGCCGCGGGGGAGAGGCCGCCCAGGCAGCGGTTTGCTCCGGCGCGTTCTGCGCGGAGACCGTTAACGGCCGCGCAAAGCGCTGCGGGCAGCACGCGCTCCGGGGAGCGTCCGCGAGAGCAGGAGCGGCGGGATGCAGCCCCTGGCACCGGGGCGGCGATGGGGCGTGTGGGCACCCTGGGGCGGGGGGGCTGGCACCGCGGCGGCACGGGGAAGCTCCCTCGGCCAGGGCAGCCCGCGGAGCAGCGGCAGCTTTCGGCTGAAAGCTCAAGCTTCAGCCCTTGGCTGCGCTGGAGCAGGAGGCCCCGTCTGGTGCGAAACCCAGAGCTCCGCGGGTGGCGTCGCTGGCGCTTCGTCTCCCCGGTTGCAGCACGAACGGGACGGGCTGCAAGCAGAAAAGAGAAAACACGCTGTGGCAGACAGAACTGCAAACCCACTGCCAGGACAGCCTGCTCTGTGACTGAAGCTCGCTGTCAGCAGCTCGTGAAGAAAGACAACAAACACACACGGCAAGCGGGGCTCAGTCCCCTTTGCCCAGACCAGGCTGTTACGTGGATTCCCTTATCCGCCACTCAAGCCCTGAGGCTGCAGAGCTTACACTTAAGTAACGCTTAATTCCTGCGCTTGCGAGCTAATCAAGAAAAAGGGCTAGTTCCCTGGCCAGGGTGCTCCTCCTCCCTGCTCCGCCACGCTGCGGGCGTCCCCCGCATCTCTCTGGGAAGCGCCACAGCCTCAGCAGTCCGGCTGCTGTTGGATCCGCTCCCAAGGCATTTGGGACCGGCTGATGTTTTGTACCTTCCAGCTTGGCAGTCTGGTCTCCACCATCGCCCAAAGTCAGCAGAGTCGGACAGAAGATCACACCAGTGATGTCCAGCAGTTCAATTTCTGTTGCGATGCTGACAACCCGGCCAGTGTCGTCTTTGACAGCGATAGTCCCGTGGTTCTGGTACGCAACAGCTTGGTCGTAGCTGCTGATTAAGGGGTCCAGCTCTTCCAGTTGAGAGCACACTGTGCCCCACAATGTTCCTAAGGGTACGGACCAAGTTGTAGGCAAGAATTGCACCAGCATTGGTGTGAGGTTTGCTTTACAGTTTCTCTAACACCGTCCACAAGTTTCTGGCACTGTAACATTTCAGAGAGGGACAAGGACTGGTTTAGTCTTCACATCGGTGCTGTGCTTGATCATCAGTCGTCTCAATTGTCTGTGAAGGATTCTGATGATGTTTCCCATGAGGATGTGCGAATATATATTCCCACAGATATATGTATGACCTTCTTGGCCAAAGAAGCCATGATTGCGGCTGCCAGAAGGAGCAAGTGGTGGGTTCCTGGCAGATTAATTAACTTGGTGCTCTGTAGGCAGCCGTAATCAAAGTAAAGGCAGTTAGAGAATGTTGGTGTCCTATGGGATCCTGATTGGTTTGAGTCACCTCATCTGGGTCCAAGCCTCACCGGCTTACCTAAAACACCAGATGCAGCACTGACCAAGCCTGTGACAGGAAATAGATCTTAGATGATTAAGATTTATGTGCAGGTTACACTGCCCTATCGACACAACTACCTGGGCAATATTGGAAATGTGGAGAAAGGGCATTCAAGCATTTGCCCGCGGCCCGGGGTGCGAAGTGTATTCCAGCTGCAGGAAAAGCACCCACAGCGGTTAGAACCAGTATCTCTCCCGCCTCTGTAGCTCACAACTACCAGTACATATAAGAAAAAGCACTACACCCCTCTGATGGAGTGCAGCACTGAGTTCCACCCGCCTGTAAGAGCTCTTATGCCATGGTTAGGGCTTCTTGAACCACAAAGAGCTCTTGCAAATAGCTAACTACATTACTCATAACTAAGTAACTAAAGCAGAGCTGTGTGATCGATACTGTTGTCATTACAAATCCAAAGTAGAGCACCATACAGCTCCCATGAAGAGAATTAACTCTATGCCAGCCAAACCCAGCACACACCGGCACCATTATAACTAAAGGCCCATACACCCGTTCAGTTGCAGACACAGGCGTAAAATATATATAAACACAGACACAATTAGCGTCACAGACACCACACCCCGCAAAATTATTCATGCAAGAAAAGTCGCACAAACCAGTACGCATACGACTGCAGATACCATTACAGATAAAGACACGATTACACGTGCAGTTGCAGATACAAGCACACTTTCCGTTACACCTACAACTCCAGCCCCCGCTTGCGATACCGTTACTGATGGAGGCGCCGGTAAACAGGTGTGGTCCGAATGCGACTGAAGATGCACATACAGGTGCCCGTACAGATGCAGACACAGGCACAACGAGGCACGCAGGTACCCACAGAGATACCACTGCAGACGCGGATACTGGAACCATTAGAGAGGCCGTTGCAGATGAAGGTGCCAGTGTAGATGCCAGGGCAGAGGCAGACACCCCTGCCGAAACACATGCAGTTCCTGATGCGATTGCAGGTGGAGGTGCCACTGGAGATGCAGGTGCCCCTCCAGATCATAGACTCCTAGACTCATAGAATGGTTTGGGCTGGAAGGGACCTTTGGAGGCCATCTAGTCCAACCCCCCTGCCATGAGCAGGGACACCTTCAACTAGATCAGGTTGCTCAGAGCCCCGTCCAACCTGACCTGGGATGTTTCCAGGGATGGGAACATCTACCACCTCTCCGGGCAAGCTGGGCCAGTGCTTCACCAGCCTCACTGTCAAAAATGTCTTCCTTCGATCGAGGCGAGATCTTCCCCTCTTTCCGTTTAAAACCGTTACCCCTTGTCCTACCGCTGCAGGCCCTGCTAAAAGGTCTGTCCCCAGCTTTCTCAGAAGCCCCCTTTAAGCCCTGGCAGGCTGCAATAAGGTCTCCCCGGAGCCTTCTCTGCTCCAGCCCGAAGCACCCCAGCTCGCTCAGCCTGTCCTCACAGCAGAGCTGTGCCACCCCTCTGAGCACGTTTGTGGCCTCCTCTGGCCCCGCTCCAACAGGCCCGTGTCTTTCCTGTGCTGAGATACCCTGCATGTGCTGCTGCAGATGGAGACAAAACGGGACATGCAGAGGCCCTTGCAGATAGAGACAGCGTTGCTGATGCAGATACCGTTGCAGAGGAAGGTATCTTTGCAGAGGCCGTTGCAGACGCAGATGAAATTCAGGATGGAAATGCGGATGGAGATACCTCTGCAGATGCCGACAGCATGGCAGATGCCGACAGCATGGCAGAGGGAGACGCCGCTGCAGATGCCCAGACCATTGCAGATGCCCATACAGGTGCAGATACCATCGCAGGTGCAGAGGCCATTCCAGATGGAGATACTGCTGCAGATGCACAGACCATTGGAGATGGCGTTGCAGATGCAGATGCAGTAGAAGAAGAACATTTGCTGGGGGGAGACACCACTGAAGACAGCTTTGCAGACGCCCTTGCAGATGCAGATGACACCACTGCAGATGCACATACAACCACAGGTGCCCTTGCAGATGCATGTACAATTGCAGAAACAAATAGAGATGCAGATGCCAGTGTGGCTGCAGACACCGTTCCAGGTGCCATTTGCGGATGCAAATACTGTCCCAGATGGCACCAGCCCGCACCCAGGGCCTCCTCTGTGCCAGCTGGTCCAGCCTGACGTTTGCTGGCAGACGACAAATCTCCCACCAGCCACCCCACCTCCCCCCGCACACTCTGGGGAAGATGCAGGCACTCGCCCCCGCGCCAGTAGCCGGCACCGGGCACATGGGCTGCCACCCAGGGTCCAGCTCCAGCCGCCAGTGCTGAGCGCGTCACGGACAACGGGCTTTGGGGGCAAGCAGGGCAGGCTAGGCTCTGCTTCCTGCCAAGGGTTTGACTTGTCTCCGCGGGGGGCCGAAGGCCTCCCTTCCCCAGGGGATGCTGCACCTCGCAGGGTCAAGGGCCCAGCCTGCGGCACCGCAGCGTAGCGAGTTCCCGGTAGAGAGGGGGCTGCTCCCACCGCTCCCTTGGGGTGAGCCCTGGCACCGCCTGCCTGAACCTGCTCACGTGCACGATTCTGGGCCTCCGCAATATACCCGTTCCCGGGCTCCGGACAGACGAGACCCAAACGCCGTGTGGCAGAGCCGTCCCCGGAGCGGCGAGAAGTATTCGTGCAGAGCCGCTTGGGGAGCTCGGTCGGAGGAGAAAGGGCCCTGGAAAAAGGCTCTCGAGGCAAAGACCAACATTACCCTTCACACAATGTGAAAAGCAGGCTTCCGAGAACGGGACCCGTCCCTCCACCAGCCCGGCAGCAAAGCTTGCTAAACGAGGCAAAAATGCTGGCTACTTCTCGCCTCCCTGGTTAAGATTCCCTGTCAAATTGGGCCTTAGCGTGAGAGAGGCTGTCGGGGGGAAGAGGATGAGACAGGTTATAGCAGGGAAAACGCCCAGGCCCAGTATGGCCTGGCTTGAACGAAGGTAGGCACAAGCAAGCACTTGCGAGTGAACACTTTATTGCGAGCACAAGGGTGTAAGGTCTGTCCTTGGTGCCTGGTGGAGCTGCCCAGGGGCTCTGCACCTCTCTTGCCACACGCCTCCTCAGGACGTCGTCCACAAGCCTCCCAACTAACGCCCTCGCTTCTCATACGGGCTGCTGGGGCTCGCCTCGGACAAGTGCGTGACGCGCACCGATCTGCGCCGTGCTCCTGTCTGGGCAGGCGGCTTCGGACCTGCTGGGGGGACGGGCTGTCTGGAAACGCGTGCGCCCGTGGCGGGGAGGGCGTTCTCAGCGGGACAGGTCTCCTTTCCATCTCGTGGTCTTGGCGGTTCTGCTACACGGCTTCCAAAATGAACTTTGGGGGTCCGTGCAGTTTGGATGCCCTCCCTGGCAGCCGTGCGGCTCAGTCGCAAGTCATCGGCAGCGGTTGTGTTTGCCAGTGGTTGCGACACAGGCAGCTTTGCTCCCTTGCTTGCTGCCAGGCTCCGCTGTTCAGACGCTCTGGGCAATCCTCGTCCTTCTTCCCCACCCTGCCTTGAGAAAGGTGTCTGGGGTGGCTGCAGCTGCCTATTGGAGACATTTCCCCTGGGAAGCTCCAGGATTTTGGAATCGCTGCAGCAAGAGTGTTGTTTAAACGGGGAAGCCACAAAGGATTCCATGGTGCAGCAAACACCGTCAACAACTTCTCTGGTGAGCCTGGCAAGGGAAGCCTCTGAAAATGCTCCGTCGGAAGCTGCCATTTCCGCCTGCCCCGATTTCTCTTCCTCCCATTTGCCCACTCGGCTGGCTCCTTCGGCAACAGGCTGCTCCTTCCGCCTGGCTGCTGGCCCTGGCTCGGACGCTTTGGGTATGCTGGACGCCAAACGGTTGCCCAAGCTCTCCAACACGCTCGCTGCAAGCTCTTTGGCCAGCAGGGCAACCTCCTGACAGCAACCTGGAGGAGAAATCTCCGACGGCTCTGCTCTTCTGGCGCTGCCGCTCATTGTTCCTCTGATCGCCAGGGCAGCCCTCCTTAAAACCCAGGCACACTGATCCCAAGGAGCCTTCACCCTCTCAAACACCTCCTCCACCACAGTCTCAGCCACCTCTCCAAGCTTCTGGGCTCCTGCTGCAGGTTGCTGTGCAGAGGCAGCTCGGAACCCGCTGGCTGCATCGCTACTGACCCCCCGGGGCAGCTTGGCACCTTCCTGTCCCAGCTCAGCTTGGGAGCAGGTTTGGCCCTCGTCGCAGGCTGCTTTCACTCTTCTGCATCGCCCCGATTTCAGGGAGTCCTTTCTGCTCTTGGGTGGAGGTGAGCAAGATGGCTTCCGAGGGCGCAGCAGCCACTCTGCCAGGCAAGATGTGTTGCTCGCTACCAGCGGCTTGGGGACGTCCTTTAATTTGGGCAGCTCTTCCCGAAGCCTTTCCTGAAAGGAGACAGCAGGTTGTGGCTCGCTGTTGCCTGGACAAGCGCTCACGCCCCTGCGCGCTGAGGCTTCACGCGGGCCCGGGCCAGCGCTCTGCTTCAGCCACGCGTCGCGGGCAGACGAGAAGGGCTTCCCTCCGGCCTCCCCGTGCTTCACGTGACCGTCCTGCCCGTGCCCGCCCCAGCACCCTGCGCTAGCTCGGCTCCGAGCCGGCTGGTCCTGGCCCCGCCACAACGCCCGGCCCAGCAGCACAGCCCTCGCCTCTTCTGCGCCGACCGCCTCCCCGAGATGCGGCAAGTAAAGCCCCAGCCCTCGGCAGCGCGCCGCCGGCCGCTGCCCGCCAACACTGAGCTTTGCCTACCTCTTCTCGCCTCGACCTTCTCTCTGCCTCCAGCTTGAGCCTGGCCAGGTACTCCCTGTACTCATTGAACTCCTTCAGAGTGCAAACCACCTGCGGAGAGACGAGGGCAGAAATGCCCCGAGTGCTGTCAAGCCAGCTACGCAGACTGCCTTCCCCGAAACGGCCCGAACCCAGCGGTTCGGAGGGCAGCTGCTCCCCTGCACACCCGCCCTCTGCGCTCGGGGAACCCCGCTCGGAGGGAAGCCTTTTTACCAGTCCGACGACGTCCAAACCTACTTTGCCGTCGGCGGTGACGTAACCCCCTCTCTTCAGCCTCCGGATGTTGACTTTGCGCTTGTGGTACACCCGCAGGTGCGGGTCATGCAGGCTGTTGTACTCTGTGCGCGTTAGGCGACAGTAGGGATCTCCCAGGTCAAAGTAGCACGAGGGCCGGTGAAGCTGTAAGAGGGATGTTCCGGACTAGGAACGGGGCAGCAGAGCGCAGCAGAGACGAACGCACCCCCGAGCTCCTCCCTCGCGCAGGGCGGCATTTCCAAACCTCCGAGGTACAGGCTAATCCCGGGCTTACTTCCCACCCAGAGGAAAGGTCTCTCTACTTCCGAGACTCTCCAACGGAGAAGCGGCCCTGTGCCCCCATCCTCCATCTGGGGGCTGTCTACTGTTGCTGTAGCAATACAAGGAGCTGCGTACTGCGGGCGTGAGAGGGCTGTGCCCGGCGCTGCAGCTGGAAGGAGCTAAGCTGAAGCAGTGCCTACAGCCGGGTCTTTTCCTCGGGCAATTCAGTCCGATTGCAAAATGGGAGGTGCCACAAGCCGCCCTTGTGGAAAGGGAAAGGTAGTGGGAAGAGCTGACTCCAACACTCTTCTCCATCCACCTCTGGCCAGCCTGGAACTACGGGCAAGTCCTCCTTCCTCTCGGCACCACGGAGCCAGGCGCCTCCCTCGGCTCCCCAGCCCTGTCCGACGCAAGGGCTGCAGCTGCCGCTGTACGGCAGGTGGCCACGAGGGCTTCTCTGCGTGACGGGGACCCCGCCAAAGAGCAGAGCTTTTCTACCCCTTTCTACTGCCTTTACCTTTTCCCCCAGCTTTGCCCTGCAGAAGACAGGCTTGCAGCCGGGCGGCATCGGGACCTTGAACCCGAGGGGGAGGTCCAGCAGCCTAGGGTCCATCAGCCCAGCAGCTCCTTCTCCCGGGTCCCGTCTTCTGTGCCCGCACTAGGAAGACAGAGACAATCAGGCGCTAGCTCAACAGGCCTCCTGCACGGCCCTTGCAAGACAGAGCACGTCCCCAGGGCCCGGAGCAGCCCCCCCATGGCGCAGGCTCCCCGGCCCAGCCCCCTCCAGCGGCCCGCTGCTCACCTCTCTCCCCTTCCCTGGTGCGCTCGGCATTGCGTCTGCCTTTCGGACGCCAGCAGCGACACGGCGCTCCATGGCCTCTTCCAAGAGCTCTCCTGGAGCTGCGACCCTGCGCTGGCACCTCTCGCTCCAGAGGCACCCAGCTGCGGCCGCCCCAGCCGGTCCCCCAGCCAGCAGCTATAGAGCGCAATCGCGCATCGTTCCATCATCGCGTTGCCACGTCGCCACATTGTCACCTCACTGGGTTGCCGAGACGCCGCCCGGCTGCTGTCCACCGGGCGGTGGGGCGGGCCCGCCTGGAGGCCTGTTTGGACAGGCCCGAGGGCCACCCGCTCTTGCTGACCGGGCTTTGAGAGGCCATCTCCACAGGCCCCTTCCCACCTCGACTGTTCCGTGCTTCGGTGAAGCCAAGCCGGCATCCTCGCCCACTGGCAGGAGACGCAAGGGACTGCCGCACCAAAGGTGCTCGGGCTTGGCTCGGGTTTACCCCCTTTTCCTTTTCCGACCTCTTCCCTGTCACGGGCAAAGCAGCCTCAAGTCGGGGACTTGCACTGAAGAAGCGGATGCAAACTGACCAGAATAAATGTAAGCTGGGAATGAGAAGGAAAAAAAATACATCCATGAACGACCTCTCCAACGGGAGCAGCGGGAAAAGCAACTCAGTGAGATTTAAGGCAGATTTTCATCATTCTGTAAAAGGGACTGCTCTACCTGCGGCATGCATAGCGCTGATGAGTCACTTCCAATGTGTCCACACTCGCCCGTGTCTCTGTGAATCACCAAACATCACCATAGTCAAGTCACCTGTTTAGGGCCCCTGCATTGCTTCTAGCCCGAGTCCCTCAGCTTTAGCTGAAAACCAGCATCGAACAAAAACGGTTCTGAAAATAGCCTAAAGCACGCTTAATGCTTTAGGAGAAATCCGAGCTGTAGCCGCAACTAACGTTAACATCGCGGCTCCAAAAGCAGGTGTGAAGGGAAGCTACAGCTCTTCTGCAAGAGCTCTAGCCTTAGCTTCTACTCACCGGTCAGTGGCAGTCTTCGTTGCCAGGAAATGACGGCGGAAGGTTACCGCCTGGCGCCACAGGCCGAGGAGACGGTTATGTTCACCCCTTAAGTAGCTGTCATAAAGCTGAACGTGCAAAGACAAAAAGAAATGCCAAGTCAGCCTTCGCTGCCACTGCACAAGTCTCTCTACACAGGAGAGACTACAGCCACCATCCCCAGGTCTCCTTTAGCAACCACTGCAACAGGGGCATCAAGGGCTCAGGAGCCACCACAGAAGCATCCTCAGCAGACCTGCCACCTGACTGCCAAGAAGGGAACGTCCACGCTCCTCCTGCAGGAGTGGACGGCAGCAAAGCAAACTGATCACGATTCCTCCTCTCGCCTTGCCGAGGTGTCCAGCGGTCGTGGTGGAGGAAGACAAAAACAAGCCCCTCCGAGACCCGCGTCAGATTTCCTGCCAACGGGCTGTTACGGGAGGTAAGGGAGGCCTGCCTTGTTCTTCTGCTGGCTCCTCTGAACCTCAAAGCACACAGTCCTCTCTGGTCTCCACTGCTCTAGACGGACACTCCAGGACTATTAAAAAGACGAGCGGTCCTCTGTGACTGCCCTGCAGTGCCCAGCAACAGCAAGCATTTGCCTCCAAGACCGAGCAGTACGCTCACAGCAGGTGGGCATCTTCCATCACCACAATTTGCTGACACTCCTCCATCTCACACCCCTGGCTTCTGCTCGTCAACACCAACACAGCCTCAACAGAGCCACAACCTTCCCACAGCAAGGCCTCTAGGCCACAAATAAAACGCACTCGCATTCTGCCCTGGCATCGCCCGTGACGCTCCCGTAGCCGCTCCTTACCTCACGTTCAGCGCGCCATTCACTCTCCCTCAATTCCAGCTCCTGCCGGGCCCTCATCCAATCCGCCGTCAGTTCTCCAACATCTTCTCTGAGGGCTGAATTAACCTCATTCGCTTTATCGAGGTGCTCCCGCAGGACAGTGTTCACTTTGGCCAGGAAAACCTTGGAAAGGGAGAAACAGCAATGAGGCCTCTGAACAACTGCTATCCACAAGCAGCATCCCCGTCATTTCCCAGCTCCCTCCACACAGACTTTGTTGTCAAACCGAGAGGCAGTAGAAGTGCTTTCTAGCATTAACTGAGAGCTCTCTGTGAGGGCAAACTCATTTGCTTAGGCTGGAAAGGGTCCTTTGGAGGTCGCCCGGAATAGCCCCCCGCCCAAAACAGAGCTGTTCGGCACACACTCCTAGGACTGCCCCACGGAAAACAGACTGTGGACCTTTCTCCTTTCAAAGCCGCTTGCCCAGCCGCTTCCCCTGGGGTGACCAGGTAGCACTGACGGGTTTCCCCTCACTTCCACAAGCATCCAGGGTACCAAGTACCACTCCTTCCTGGTACCTTTGCTGCTCCTCTTCCCACTGAAGCAGTGCTTTCTCCAGGCTGTGCTCTTCGGTGGCTTCCCACCTGCCTGCAAGGGAGCCCTGAAGGAGAAAGGACATGTTTAGTCAAATTCTCCTGTTCCCTTCGCTCCCGTCAGCACCCATCGCTTTCCCCTCCCTTTGCTGGCTATCATCTCAGGAGCTCGGGGCTCCTTCCCGGCGTAACGGTGTCGTGACTACGGACAGGAAGGGAGGGGAGGGGCGTTACTAGCTAATGGCAGCAGCTCTCCTCAGTCTCCCACTGTTGCACTCTCACAGCGAGGCATCCTCAGCTCATGACCGCGAGCGCTCACTTCGACCCGAAGCCCGGGAACGCTCTCCCACTCTCCTGCCCTTCGTTCCCTGGGTTCACTTTAGCCGTGAAGCGGAAAGAAAAGCGCAGAGCCGGCTCTGCATGTCGAACGCCAGCATTCTCGCCTTCCAACGTGCCATGTTTCAAGCGGCTCAACTCGGGGACTTGTGCTGATTGGGATTTTTGACCCATTGCTGTTAACATCTACTTCCTGATTTGTGTCTTTAGAGAAAAGAAGACAGAGGGAGGCCAGGCATGGCACAGCAGAACTCCCTGTGCACTCGATGCCAGGGTATCGGAAAAGGAGAAGGTTCTAGTTACACTAAGAACCCCTTCAAAGGTTTGTCAGACCTCTGCAGTTCAATCATTCCTAAAATAAAGACTATTTCATAATTGTAGTGTGTTAGGTATCAGTAAAGATCAGGGGAAGGATCTGATGGCTACACATCAGCTGGGATAGCCTGTGATGCTGTGAGCATGGTGACATCCCTGCAAAGACATCCACTGAATTTTACAGCAGAGAATTTCAGGAGCTCAGCGAGCAGTAAATCAACACAACATGACAAAAGAAAGAGAAAAAGAAAAACGTTGTTAAAACTTCATCCTGGAATTTGAAAGGGATACGGCTGTTAGGTGCCAATCCTCTGTGACACTCCCTGGCAATCACACACACTCTCTCCTGGAAGATCTGAACGTCCCAAACGCACGTGCTGCATTACACATTCAATGTCTGCGCAAACCTATATCGCTCATGTGAACTGCAGACCTGATGAGAATGGAGATGTGTAAAATTCCAAGCGCATAACAACGCCCCCAGAAATTTCTGCAGTGAAACCCACCCTTGAATTGTTACTACCTCCCGCATTCCCCTTTGAATCTTTCCTGCTCATCACACTTTGTGATAGCGTTGTCCCAAACATGGAGTCATATAGCCGGTGCGCAACACGCCAATATACACACAGAGTTATTTTATTTATAGCATATTTGCGCAGATACGGGTGCTAGGTGGTATTCTACAAAGCTAGCACCCCACACAGAGGAATTACCACATATTTATCCTGTTACATTATCCTGTTATCAGCAAAAACAACAGAGAACCCACCAAGGTTAAATTCACTGGCTGGTAATTACCACATTGCCCGTTACTGGTTACACATACTCAAATTGGTGCGCATGGTCCTAGAAAGAGTAGGGGGGTAATTCACAGAGTCCCTCACTTGACTCGGTGGTCACGATCTCCCTCTGCCACCTTTACCTTTATCCCAATTACTGTGGATTCTGCTGACCTCATGACAGTTACGTTTTTCAAGAGTGCGGGAACAGCTAAGTCTTCACGGTTTACTGCTTAAGTACAAACACTTCTTCGTCTTCTTGACCACCAGGATCTGGTTTCATTCTAATGTTGTAACCTTTATGGTATTGTTAACTCCTACCCACCTGCACACTAGAGCCTCCCATTTGCCTCAGGTAACTACTATTATGGATTCTCCCAAATGACTGGATGAGTCGCAAAACTAGATTGCCTTCACACACAGTGAGCATTAAACAAATTGAAACCACTGCCAAGACTTTTGCTTTCCCAACACTAAAACAATTGGCCTTGTAGACATTCAACATCTACATAAGCAAATTGCATTTTAAAAGTCCCTGGTCAATCGAAGCTTGAGTTCTCCAGATGGCGTGGAGGTTCACGTTTCTTGATCTGGTTCTGGTGCCCTTTTCACTCGTGTGTAGTGTATCCAGGAATCAATCCCCTCTACTTTGACTGCAGTATAAGTCTTTAATAGTACAGTATAAGGTCCTTTCCACTTCTCCTTTAGTGGTTCATCTTTCCAGGTCTGTAGGTAAACGGTGTCTCCTGGTTGGAATGGGTGAACTGGTGTATCCAATGGAAGAGAAACCTTTTGATTTAGGTACCCGTGCAGTGAAGATAAAGTCTGTGAAAGAGAAATCAAATATTCTTAACGTTGGTCTGTCCTTTTATATGCATTTGGTCTCCCCTGATGGTCAGAAGATTCGCCTTCCCATATACAATCTCAAAGGGACTTACTCTTTCCTTAACCCTAGGGCTTATTCAAATTTGCAACAGAGCTAAGGGTAAGGCCTCTGTCCGCTTAAGGTGGGCTTCCTGACAAAGTTTTGCAACTTGTCTTTTGAAAGTCTGATTCATTCTTTCTACTTTCCCACTAGACTCTGGCCACCAAGGGGTGTGCAACTCCCACTTAATTTGTAAAAACTTGCACTACTTCTGCAGTAGAATAAAGCCCAATTTCAGAAGAGATACCTTCTGGAATACCAAATCTAGGTATAATTTCTTTTAACAAAATCCTAATCGGTTCTCTAGCTTTGTTGGTACAGCAAGGAAAAGCCTCTGGCCAACCAGAGAAGGTATCTACTAATACCAATAGATACTTATATCGGTTACATCTAGGTAATTCTGAAAAGTCTGTTTGCCAGTATTACCCAGGAGTTATTCCTTGTTTCACACTTCCTCCTATAATCTTTTCCCCAATTTTGGGTTATTGGTACGGCAGATAGTACATTTCTTCACTACAACGGCTGCTACAATCTGCGTTTTCAGTCAAAAAAAATTTCTCTTAGCAGTTATTATCAGCGCATCTGCTCCTGTATGTGTTTCTTGGTGTAGTCTTTTAAGCAGATTTTCCACCATTTTCTCAGGGACCAAGAACTGTTTTAGTGGTGTTACCTACCATCCTTGATCATTTTTGGTGCAGTCTAATTGTTATGCCAGTTGGTTTTCTTTCTCAATGTATTTTGGTGGCAGCAATTCTAAACAAGACCCTGAATTAAAGCTCCTTCTAGGTTTGAGTCTTTTAGGGCTGGCTCTCTAGCTAGCCAATCTGCTTTCTTATTTCCTTTTATAATTTCATTATTTCCCTTTTGGTGGGCTCTACAATGCATTATTGCAACCTCTTTTGGTTGGAGGACTGCTTGTGATAGCCTCATAATTTCTATTCCATATTTTATGAGAGTCCCCGGTGAGTTTAATAGCCAAATTGCCCCATGTACATGTACCACTCCAAATGCGTATTTGGAATCAATATATATATCCGTGTTCTTTCCGCAACTTAGTTCCAGTCTCGAGGAACTTATAATTAATAGCTAAATTAATAGGAAATAAATTAATAGCTCAAGGCTATTAATTCTGCCTTTTGAGCGGATGTATGACTAGGCAGTGCTTTGGTTTCTCATGTCTGGGTATTGGTTACCACTGTGTATCCAGCTCTTCGTTTTCCTTCCCTCGTGTAGCTGCTGCCACCAGTGAAGAGCTCCACTTCCGCGTCAGGCAGGGGTTCATCCCGTAGGTCTGGTCTGCTGGAATACACTTGTTCAATAGTGGTTAGACAATCATGTTGCAGTTCATCAGACTCAGAGATTGGGAGTAAGGTGGCAGGATTCAAGGTGGAAGTCAAAGAAAGTGTGACATCACCTTCTTCTAATAACACAACTTGATATTTAGCTAATCAATTTGGGGAAATCCAGTGGTGTCCTTTATTTTCAAGGAGGGATCATACAGCATGAAGCACAAGCACAGTAATGGGTTGCCCCAGTGTCAGTTTTCAAGATTCTACAATTCGGGTTACAGTTGCTACTACTGCCCTCAAGCAGGTAGGCCAACCTTTCCTGACCTCATCCACTTGTTTGGAAAAGTACCCCACTGGTCTCTCCCAGACTCCCAGGTTTTGTGTTAGTGCTCCCAATGCTATCTGTTGTCTCTCATGTACATATAATTGAGAGGGTTTTCTTAAATTCGGTAGTCCCAAGGCAGGGGCTTCCATCAGTTTTCTCTTAATTTCATCAAAGCTTTCATGGCATTTTGCTGTCCATTCTAAGATCCCTCCAAGTCCTTTTATAGCAGCATACAACGGCTTGGCAATTAGTCTGAAATTAGGAATCCGTAGCCAAGCCCATCCGGCCATTCCTAAAAATCCCCTTCATTGTTTCTTTGATGCAGGTACTGCAATCCTACAAATAGCCGCCTTCCTTTTGGTACTTAATTCTCTTTTTTCTTTTGTAACCTCAAATCCCATATGCTGGACTCTTTCTTTTCCGATGGGGTTTTTTTCTTGGACACTCGGTAGCTGGCTAAACTGTGCCATTGCTCTAGTTCTTTTGCCAATGCATTACCAAACAGTGTGGGGCTAATTTTGAACCCTTGAGGGAGGACCGCCCAGCAGAGTTGCATTTTCTGTCCTGTGGTCAGGTTTTCCCATTTAAAAGCAAAAATGGTCTGGCTCTGTTAGTTCACAGGTATACAAAAGAAAGCATCTTTCAAGTCCGATACGGTAAAGTAGGTATCACTATCAGGATTGAGGCGAGGAGGGTATATGGATTTGGAACCATAGGGGCACGTCTGTAACTCTTGCATTAACCTCTCGTAGATCCTGTATCAACCTATATTCATGAGAGTGAGGTTTCTTTACAGTCAGAATTGGGGTGTTAAACATTGACTGACATTCCCCAAATTGTCTATGTTCTAAGAAGGAATTGTTTATAGGCTCCAGTCCCCTCCAAACTTCCCATTTAATAGGATATTGCTCCTTTCTTACCGTCTGGGCTCCTGGTTTTAGCTCAATCTTGACCGGAGTCACATTCTTTGCTTGTCCTGGCGTTCTCGAAGCCCATACTAAAGGTATCACCGCATCCAGAATGCCTCCTTCATCTGGAATGCCTCCTTCTTCCACATCATTATTCTCAGTTAACAAACACATCTGGGCCCTCCATGCATTCTCTGGAGGAATACGTAACTGAACAGAATCCTTAGAGAAGGTTAATTGTGCATTTAACTTACAAAGTAAATCTCATCTGAGTAATGGTAAAGGACATTCTGGCATATAGAGGAATTTAAGTGTCATCCCCAACTGAGAGCTCCATAGGCTGTAAACATGGTCTGGAAGTTCTTTTCCCTGTCACACCAACAAGGCTTATCTTAGTCTTGCTTAATGGTCCCTTACAACTAGTCACTACAGAATGGGTGGCCCCACGATCAAACAGAAAATCTATTATTTCATTCCCCAGCTTAACTAGAACCAGAGGATCGGCTGGGGAAACTTTAATAGATTCCTCTGGTCCCCTTCAATCTAATGCAATCTCTGTCATTACCCCAACAGCTTCCCCCGTTTCCCTCTTTTCTCCATTCAAAAGACATGGACATTCTTTCTCCCAGTGACCCTCCTGTTGGCAATGGGCACATTGATTTGTTTTTAGAGGGGTTTCACAGTGGCCTCCGCTACTACCTCCACAACCCTTACCTCTACCTCTGAACCCTCCCCATACACTTCCTCTGCCTCTTCCTCTGACATCGTTTCCATTTATTGCTGCTGCCAGCAAAGATACTTGCAACCTCATTCTGCTGTTTTTCCTTTTTTTTTCCCTCCTCCCAATCGTTATACGCTTTATATGCCATTTCTATCACTTGCAAAATCGACATTCCCCCAGCCCCCTCAACTTTCTGCAACTTTCTCCTTGTATCCTGAGTCGACTGCCCAATGAACATTTTGAACATATTGAACATCCTCTGATTTACCGCATTGTCCAGATTCAAGCCCATCCATTTTCTAACTACTTCACCTAATCTCTCGTAAAAGGCCGATGGATTTTCACTGGGGCCCTGTCTCACCTCTGTCCTGGTTTTGGCTGAGATAGAGTTACTTTTCTTCCTAGTAGTTGGTATAGTGCTGTGGTTTGTATTTGGGACAAAACCAATGTTGATAAAGTACTCACGTCCCCAGCCAGCGCCAAGCAGTCAAGGACTGTCCAGCCTCCCACGCCGGCCTGCCAGCGAGAAGGGGGCGTGCACAAGAAGCTGGGAGGAGGCACATTTTTCGGTTTTGGTACTCCATGCAGGACCCCATATAATATTAACTGTTGGTATTGCCTCAGCTGGGCTCTCCCCGCCTCTATTAAGATCCCACTCTGGATCTTTTCTAGGAGGCAAATAAACCCCAGGGTCCTCCTGTTGATTTCTTTTCCCACCCTCTTCCCTGGCTTTTATTATCATTCTTTTTTCCTCTGCTGTAAAGAAAGCGGTTGTACACCTCCCTGGCTAGGATTGTAAGTCAGTCTCTAAAAGCCAGTGCATTCCTTCAGGATTTTCTCTGTACAAACCAACAGTTTCCAATTAAACAGGTCAGAGGTAGCGAACAGAACATGTACAAAAACTGGCAATCGCTCAGTCCCACTGCTTGTCTCCAGGGAGCCTCAATAACTGGCTGCGTGTGCCCTCTAGTCTGACTGGAAATGGGGCTGACATTCTCATCACCCGATTGTGAATTAGAATCAATTGGCAATTGTCCCACGCTATTTTTCAATACAGGTGGGGCTGCTGGGACTAACAGTTGTACATCCCTCTGTTCTTTTTCATCTGCAATTTTTTATTATCACAGCCTAGGCTACAACCGCTCTTTTTTTTTTTTCTAATCAGAAGCTGTATACATCACTAGGTCAGTTGTTAGTTTACATTTTTTCTGAATATCAGGATTTCTGCACAGAATCATAAAAGCATCAACATACAAAACTTCATCCCATTTTCCCAAGTTGATGACAAAACAACATTAACTGCAATATAGTGTTATACTTCAAAAGCCCATTTTCAGGCCATCTTTCACCATCTTCCAATTGATATTGTGGCCACCATTGGTTACAATACCATTTTAATTTATCTTTAGTCATTGGTCCCCTCCAAATTTATTCCAATTCTTTAGGATGCATCCTAAGAGAGAAAAAAGAGGAGCTTTTTAGAAAGATAGTACTTACCCATTTCGGTACTGAGAAAAATTTCCTAAGCCAACGTTTCATACGCAAAAACTCCAAATACAAAACGAGGGATCTCTTCCCTATGTTACAATGTGTGGAAACAAAACTATGCTACTGCTGCGTATCTTCTCCGAAGCGTCTTATGCAGAGCTTATACAAATAACAACTTCAACTTCTTCCTTAAGAACCGGTGTGCAACACGCCAATATACACACAGCGCAGAGGTGTTCTGTTATTGCGTCTTTGTGCAGATATGGGTGCTGGCGGTATTCCACAAAGCTAGCAGCCCACACAAAGGAACTACTACGTATTTATCTTGTTACTTGATTAGTAAAAACCCACCTAAACCTATGCTCACTGGCTAGTGATTACCGTAACACTTGCTACTGGTCAGTTATCTTTCAATTAGCCTCGCTTGCTATGTCAATCAGCACGCGTGCTCTTGGCAGGTGGGGGGGCAATTTGCACAGTCCCTCAGTTGAGTCAGTGGCTGCGATCTCCGCCTGCCGCCTTTACCTTTCCCCCACTTATGGTGGATTCTGATGATTTCATACCAGCGCTTCCTTGTGGCAAGATGTTTCCTTCATCAATCCCTGAAGTCCCTCTTTCCAGTTCCTCCTCCAGAGGCTGGTGGTTAGTAAGGCACGCCAGAAGTAACCCGGCCTCCTGTTTCACAGGATACTTAGTGAAAAGTCTAATTTTCTGCTGTACACCAACTTCATACCTCTTCCTAGAGGCCATTTCTTCACCAGGAACAGTCAAACACATCCTTGCAGGAGTGGGCAACACCAGGTTGGACTGTTGGGACTGTTTGCAAGCCCGGTGGTTGGTACGGCTGTCGTGCTGCGGCTTTAACGGCAATATCTGTTAGACCATTTCTTAACTCTTCTTTTGTCCTTCTGTGGGTGTGGGCTGGCTGATGAACGACAGCAAGTTTCTCTGGAATTGTACAGCTTTTAACAGTTCAGTAATGTGAAGAGCATTGGATGTTTCACTTCCACTAGTATAAACCCACACAGCCTCCATAACTGCCTAGTAGCATGGCATACTCCAAATGCATGCTGAGAATCAGTACAAATATTCACAGTCTTTTCTTTGGCCAGCTGATAGACCTCTGTTAATGCCATTAATTCTGCTGCTTGTGCACTCAGCTTCAGACTGAGTGGTGAAGTCTCCACTACTCCATTCTCCGTAGTTATTGAATAACCCATAACACACTTGCCATTCAGATAATATGAAGACCCACTTACAAATAGTTCCAGACTGGGATCTAGAAATGGCACATCTGTTCAATGTCCTCGAGCCTTTTCAGCTTCACAGCTTGTTACTATACAGTCCTGATAGGAGTTCCTTCCCCAGGTAAAGGGAGCAGAATAGCAGGGTCCAGTGTATTACACTGCTTAAGTTCTATGTTTTTCATTGTTAGAATCAGCTCATAGTGGTGTATTTGCTGTGGTGACATTGCCTGCTTATACCATTGGAGGATGTCCAAGCACCAGTTTCCACTCTGTTCAACTAGGAGTGCTGCAGCAGCGATTGCACAGACGCAGGCAATGGATCCTTGAGCTACGGGGACTGGCTGAGTCGAATAATATGCAATTAGATGCTATCATTCCCCAAAAGCTTTGAATTAACATCCCTGAGGATGGGGGGGGATGTTTTTCTGGATTTTAGTAAGGCTTCTGACACTGTCCCTCACAGCAACCTTCTGGACAAGCTGTCCATCTGTGGGATGAGCAGGTTTATGGTGCGGTGGGTGAAGAACCGGCTGAAGGGCAGGGCCTGAAGTGTTGAGGTGAATGGGGCTACATCTGGCTGGCGGCCGGTCACCAGCTGTGTCCTTCAGGGCTCAATCCTGCGGCCAGTTCTGTTCAATATTTCTATCAATGATCTGGATGGAGGAGTGGAATGCACCATTAGCGAGTTTGCTGAGGATACGAAACTGGGATGTGCTGTTGACTCTCTTGAGGGACAAGATGCCTTGCAGAGGAATCCAGATAGACTGGCGCATTGGGCAGGGACATCTTCGACTGTATCAGGTTGCTCAGAGCCCCATCCAACCTGACCTGGGATGTTTCCAGGGATGGGGCATCTACCATCTCTCTGGGCAACCTGGGCCAGTGCTTCACTGCCCTCATTGTCAAAAATTTCTGCCTTACATCTAGCCTAAATCTACCCTCTTTCAGTTTAAAACCATTACCCCTTGTCCTACCACTACAGGCTCTGCTAAAAGGTCTGTCCCCAGCTTTCTCAGAAGCCCCCTTTAAGCCCTGGCAGGCTGCACTAAGGTCTCCCCGGAGCCTTCTCTGCTCCAGCCCGAAGCACCCCAGCTCGCTCAGCCTGTCCTCACAGCAGAGCTGTGCCACCCCTCTGAGCACGTTTGTGGCCTCCTCTGGCCTCGCTCCAACAAGTCTCTGTGTCTCCTGTGCTGAGGGCTCCAGAGCTGGACGCAGCACTGCAGGGGGGTCTCCCCAGAGCGGGGCAGAGGGGCAGAATCCCCTCCCTTGCCCTGCTGGCCATGTGGCTTTGGGTGCAGCCCAGGCCCTGGCTGGCCTTCTGGGCTACGGGCACATCGCCAGCTCATGTCCAGCTTTTCATGGGGTCTGACACAGCCCTTGGGTCTCTCTGAGATAGCACAGAAATCCATGCTTCCACCTGGCTGCACATCTCAGAAGCACCCCACTTCCTTTCAGACTGCGACGGCTTCAAGGCAGGACCCCCGGCCAACAAACTGCCAGCCCCACTTTTCCTCTTCTCAGGGCTCGTCATGGGGTGTACACGGCTGGCCTCCTGCACCGGGGGCTTCTACACACACGTCTGCTGAAGACCATCAGACCGTTACCAACGACGCCGTGAGGCAGCCGCAGCAGCGAGCGGCACCCCCGAACACGGCCCGGCCCGACCCGGCCCGGCCCGGCCCGCCGGAGGAAGAGGCGGGGCGGCGGCGGCGGCTGCCTTCCACTTCCGGCTTCCGCGCGCAGGCGCCGCTGGGCCGGAGCGCTGGCGGGAGCCCCGCCGCGCTGCCATGGCGCCGAGGCGGCGCCGGGGCCTGGCCGCGGCGGGCTCCCTGCTGCCGCTGCTCTGCGCCCTGCTCCGCGCCGCCGCCGACACCAGCACCGGCCGGGTCGGTCTGGGAGCGGGAGGGGCGCCGGGCGGGGCGTCGAGCGGGGCCGGGCCGGGCGGTTCTGTGAGGCGGCGGGGCCGGTGGTGCCGCAGCTGGGACCGGGGTACCGTGGGGCGGGAGGGCCGGGGCCGGGTTGTGCGCTGGAAAGCTGGGCGGGCAGCGGCTCCTCGGCGCCCGGCTCCAGCCCCGTCGCCGCCCGCCAGAAGCCTTCGTGCATCGGCTGTGGGCCCTCGTCCTGCCGCGCTCCGAGGCGGCCGGTCTTGGTTGCTGCTGCCGGGCCGGGCTGGGCTCAGGTGTGCGGCCGCTGGCAGCCGTTCTGCTGTGCCTGGGCAGGTTGGGAACCGGCAGGCGAAGGCAGTCGTGCCCCTCCTGTGTGCTGCTGAGCATCAGCGTCCCGGGAGGAGCTTTGGTTGGTGCGTGTGCGTTGTGTCGTGGCCCTTTTCCTTCGCCCGCTGCCGCGTCCGAGCCTGGCCGGGGGGGAAGGGGATACGCGAGGGTAGCCCAGCCCCTGTCAGAACTGTTTTGGTTAGCGTGCTCTGCCCTTGCTGCTCAAGGACAGCTTGTTTTGGTCAGACCGAAGGTCCGCGTGTTCCAGCACGCTGTTTGTCAGAGGCCAGTGCTAGGTGCCAAGGCAGTGGTAGCAAATGTCCAGTCTCCAAGTAGTTTTGTAGCTCAGGTTTGTCTTGAGCCATTGGTGATGTCCGTCTTGAATAGCTCTGTATGTCCATTTACTTGGTGAACTTTAACGTGCCCGGCCCAGATGCTGCCTTACACCTTTTTTCTCCTGGTTTGGAAGCAAGGCCTTCCTGTCTTGCCAAGGGATTCTGGTATCTTCTTGTTGTCACAGAGAAATGGGGATTGTTCTCCCTCTTGAGCTCCTCCTGACGTGAGCCTCTCTCCCGCTGCTGTGTTATGCTGAGGGAAAGTCGTGCATCTCCCCTCCCCGCTGCTCTGAGTGATCAGGCTGCCAGTGTGAGAGCAGCGCGCACAGATGGTTTGTCAGTGTTTGTGTCCTGTGGGTCAGAGGGAATGTCCTCATGGCTGGAAAAATCTTAGAGGATATATGTCGATCTCATAGTAATCCTTGTCCAAGTATTGAATCGGAGGGCTGGAGTGTTGGCCAGAAGAAAGAAAGTGAAAATAGTTGAAAAGTTATGGTGGAAAGTTTATGAAAGCAAGCGTTCATTCGGGTTTTATTGGCATTTGCTCATAATAGCGAATTAATCCTTTTTCTTGTGGTATCAAAGTGAAGGTGTGGGGCGGGAAGAGAGGGGAGGGGAAAAAAAAATCCTGAATTAATGGGCGTTTTTGAAAACGCTGTTCTTAGCCTTTTGACAAATTTGACATGTGGTTTTATCTAGGGCTGCATTTTGTGGGGGCGGCGGGGAAAAGGGGCAAAGCTCCTTGAGGAGAGTTGGCTATTTTCCTGTTCTGACAATTTGCTAGATACCTGCTATTAGTAGAGGAAAAGTGCATCTAACCAGAGTCCCTGCAAACCTTCTGAGTGTGTTTTTTGGTTGTTTTGTTTCTTTTTTTGAAAGAAATACTCCTGTGCTTAGTGCAAGTGTAAAGCTGAACCTGTGTTTGCAGGGATTGCCCAGGGCCGTTAAGCCGTTTGCTTGGAGTGGTGGTCCAGAGGCAGCAGTAGGTGGTCGGCAGTGGGTTATTGGGAGCATGCTGCTGTGGGGACTGAGAAATCTCACAATTGCAAGGCAACAGAGTGCACAGGAGGTCTCTGGAACAAGGACAGGGCTTCTTGGGCATTTCTGATGTCTGCCCCAGTTACTCAGTAGGGATGGCGGCTGTTTTTAATAGGCAGGTCTGCATGCCTCCATCACCCTGGGGACCTCAGCGCTGCTTGACTGGCCCAAATTACTAGTTTCAGTGAAGTTACCTCCACTGAAAGCAAATGGTGGCATCATCCCAGTGTGAAGGGGTCTGTCCTGAATACTACGGCGTGTTTGGGCCGTGCAGAGAGATCTCTTAGGTTGCGTGATAAAAAGCTCATCTGCACACCCACAGAGGAGCATGGAGAGGCAACGGCAGGTGAGGGAGCCCAAATAAATCCCCTGCCCCGGCACAGTGGTGCACAGAAACCCAAAGTGCAGACTTGGAGGAAGGGGCAGCCTTTTCTAGGCTCCTGCAAGGGCTGTGCCAGGGAGCTGCAGGCCCAGTGCCCAGGGCTGACATGACTCAAGATGGATCAACAAAAAACCCAATAAAATAAATCTAAAGGATATACATTATCCACAGTCCTACAGAGACACCTACGTCTACTCAGTAGCACCAAGAATCTGTTGTGGGTGTAATTAAAAGCAGTTAAAACTCGGGAGCTGCCACCGCTCCATGCTCCCAGGTTGGCCTCATCCTCTACCAAAATCCCTTTCCACGTCTTCAGACTGGCCCCAGAACAAGGTCTGAGTTTTGAAATGCTGCCCAAGCCCCCTCTGCAATGGGACTGGGACCCCAGGCTCTGCCCTAAGCCTTTCCACCTGTGCCCAGCTCATGTTATTTCTGCGGTGAGGTCTATGGTGGGTTCCCACTGCAAGAGCAGGCGTCCCACACTGAGGAAGCCCCTGGCCTGAGGCAGCAGCTTAGAAGAGGATGCGGCAGGGGAGGTGGCTTTGTATACAAGCCCTGTGGCCACAGGGATGTAATATTAGCATGTGATCATGCGTTTCCCTCCAAAGCTAGACAAGAACATTTTGTCCATTGGCCACCTATTCCCATAGCTGGGTTACCCAAAGAGCAGCTCGTGTTCCGGAGACAGAAACTGTTGGAGCTCTTCTACATGACAGGCCCTCTGTCTCCTCAGGGCACAAGGCAGTTGCTGCTTTAACAGCCAGGACATCCTTCTCAGCCCATTCTCGGGCTAATTAAGAGGCTTTTCTTTGTGGGATGGAACTGGCTGGTAATTAGAGATGTCCGCCTCTGTTCCTGCTAGATGTGAGAAATGAGGCACAGCCCAGGTGCGCAGGGCCCTCTCTGCCTCTTTTGTATATACACAAACAGTTGCTGCGTAGCTGCCCCGTTCTGCAAACTGCCGTTAGAAACTTGAGGTCCTGCTCTTGCCTGTTTCCCAGTGGCCAGAGCAGCATGCCCTGTATGTGGTTGTTGTGAGTGTCCAGCCCCTTGAGACTGTTCATCTCCCAAAAATTCTCATCTGTCCAAGTAAGACTCAAATTAAATACAGTAGGATGGCTCTGCTTGTCTTTCTCCTTCCTCTGCTCTCCTCCTGGTGGGAGGAAGGGACATTAGCAGGTTGGTGAGGGGCATCTGATGTACGATTTAGTCTGTTGCAGAAAATTAGTCTTTCATCAGGTCTCCGTCTTGCCAGAGGCGCTGAAGGAGTAATACCTGGCTTTCTCTGGTCTTTGTCTCTGGCACTCTTGCTTAGTATCAAGAGGAGACAATGGACAATGTGAGAATACATTTGTGGATTCACGGAGGCCTTCGTATGCTGCTTGTCCAGCCCTCGGGCTCCTGGGTTCCCCTTGTGTGAGCTTTGTCCAGGATGGGCTCTTCAGAGGACATTTAGGTAGAGAGCTCTCGCCAAGGTGCCTCGCACTCCTCCCTCATCCGGGAACTGCCTGCAAGAAAGCTTGGCCCGTCCGGGCAGGCCTTGAGACAAACAAGTCTGGGGAACTCATCAGACATTCCCAGCTCACTGGTGATACCGCAGCATCCCAACCAGTGTCTGATTTGCTTTAGGGTAGAGGCAGCAGCAGTTACGTTGCTGCTGCTGATGGAGGCTGGTGTGTCAACAAATGATTAAGGGAAAGGCAAATCAACGTTCCCAGAGGTTCCCTTCATGCTTTTGGCTCCACAGAGCCATCCTCTGGGGATCCTGCTCTCTGCGTGCTGCTCCATCCCTTCACTATCCAAAGGCATTTGCAGTCTTCCGTGTGTTTTTGGAAAAGACCTGGGAGAATTATTTGTGGGAACTCCTTGCCTTATAGTGAAAAATAATGTTCAGTCTCAACTCGGAGAGGATGATGAACTGATTAGTATACAAGCGTCTTTCTGTGGAGAAAACAACTACGTACTGGAGAGATGTGAGAGTCAGTGTATCACTGTAATGGGCACGTATTGAGCTTTATAAGTAATGTAATTACTTCTTTTAACTGCCTTCTTTCTTAGAATACAAATAGTGCGTTTCCAAGCTGGTGTAGAATAGCAGTTGTAGCCGTCAGCGGACACTCCTTAACAGAAGAAATTCATTAATTGTAATAGCAGGAAAACCGAACTAAACATTGTTTAGCCATTTCAGAACGTAAGTGTGGTAAGGCCTCTTGGTTGGGCTGTCCCCGTGGTGGCACTGTGCCGAAGTCTGGAAGCTCACCGCACAGTTGTGGTAGCACACAGGAGAAACGTCCATGGGTTTCTGATCCTTTTTGGCGTCAGTGTGTCTAGCGTTAACATGAGGAGTGGGACTGGTGAAATCCAAACTACCCTTTTCTGAAGGAATGCTTTGGGTGGTTTCAGGGTGATTTCTAACAGCTCCTTGTTGGGGAATATCCGCAGCTCTTCCCGAGCAAGCAGGGTGACGCTGAACAGCAGCAGCCCCGAGCAGTGGCACAAAAGGGAAGAAAAATGTCTCTTGCTGTGCACCAGGAGTTCAATCCTTAGCTCAAGCCAGCAAAACCTGTGGTTTTGGTCAGTCTGAAAATGATGTTAAAATACACTTCACTCCTCTTCCGGATCTCCTGCATGTCAGGAGAGGTAGCTATATCAATCCACTGACGCCTGCTGTTTGTCAGCCAGCCAGAGCAAGTGGTGCTGTAGTTCACTTACCTTGGATGCTCTCCACCATGTGGCTCAGGCAGACAGATGACTCGTTGCTCAAGAGCTGTCTGTAGCCAACCTGATGGTCATTGCTGATGTCCTTTGTTGTTGTTGTTGTTTTCCTGGGAGGGTGAAGCAAAGTGGGGCCTTAGCTCAACTTTTCCACTTGTTCTAGTTTGACCTTGAGGCCAGTGCTTGGGGCACTGTAAACTGTGGCTGACCCTGATGACTTTCTCCCAGGTCATCATCGAACGCTATAAAGGGGAGAAACAGCTGCCAGTGCTGGACAAGACCAAGTTCCTCGTCCCAGACCATGTCAACATGAGTGAATTGGTCAAAATAATCTGGTGAGTGGGGTGGCCCCGGCTGGCGTGCTGTGAGCCTGTCCTCACCCACAGGCCCTGCACACAGGGTGGTGGGGTGAGGGTGAGGCAGAGGCAGCTGATGAGGGTGGTGATGGGGACATGACAACCACAGCATCCTTGTGTTGTGGTACAGTGCTTGGGGGGCTGAGGGGAGGCAGGTTCCTAGCAACTGGTGAGGAACCGTGACGTCTCCCTCATAGGGATGCCCCATGAGCTGATGAGGGGGACTCCAATCCCCTTCTTTTATCCTCCAGCTCAGATGGAAGAGGCCCCTCTGCTTTGCCCGTGCCGGCAGCGCTTGGAGAAAGGGGCTTTGCAGAGTCCCGACTCCGGAGGCCTTGGAGCCCCGAGCAGCTCCGCTGGGCTCACAGGCACCATGTCCTGAGCCTGTGGGAGGGCCTGGCCCCATGTGAACAGCATTGCTGGGGGGAGGTGGACGTGCCGTCGCGGTGCCTGCCCCAGGTGGGTTGACTCAGGCCCTCCTGCCCTTGCCCCCACAGGCGTCGCTTGCAGCTGAATCCCACCCAGGCTTTCTTCCTGCTGGTGAACCAGCACAGCATGGTGAGTGTGTCCACCCCCATCTCAGAGATCTACGAGCAGGAGAAGGACGAGGATGGCTTCCTCTACATGGTCTATGCTTCCCAGGAAACCTTTGGCTACTGAGGCCTGCCGGGAGGTGGCGTGTCGAGACAGATGAACTGTGACGCACAGGCCCCCGGCCTTGGAAGACAACACAACCAGAGGGGACTGTGCTGACTCCCTTTCCCTCCCTCCCCTTCCCATCACCCTGTCACCAGAGGCTCGTGGCGTGTGTTGGACTTGCACAGCCCTTCACCTCTGTGTCGATGGGTCCCGCTCCCTCCACGCACGCACACCCATGTGCGCACGTACGTACAGACACCCACGCGCACCCATGGGGCCTCGGCTTCCCATCCCCTGCGTGTAACCTTCGGCTGCTCTCACCGTGCTGTGTATGTGTGTGCGCGCGTCCTTGTAGCCTGCTGCCAGAACGGTTCGGCCGGTGACGGGAGAGAGGACAGGACACTGTCGCCTTTGCTTTCAGCACAGGGAGAGCCGCCTCTCCTCCAAGACACTAGTAAAGGGCAGGAGGTCTGCAGAAGCAGCAAACAGATGTTACCATTGCTCCCGAGTTTTAATTGATTTTAATTACACCCATATCAGATTCTTGGTGCTACTGAGTAGATGTAGACGTCTCTGTTGGACTATGGATAATGTATATCCTTTAGATTTATTTTATTGGGTTTTTTCTTTGGGTTTGTTTTGGGTTTTGGTTTGTTTGTTTGTTTTAAGGGATAGATTGGAATGGGGAGAGGGGGTGATCTTTCCTGTATTCTGTAGGTAAATAAATTGGGCTTCGTTGCACTTTAAAGCATAGTAGATGTCAGAGTGGAATTTACTTTTAATTTATACGCGTTGGCCGTATATAGTGCTGCTCCTCTGTTGACAGTTGTACCTAGATTGTCTTTATTCCTCTTTTTTTTTAAATAAAATTGATTTCCCTTCTCTCTGTCTCCCCATTGCATGCCATTTTTCAGTCTCAGTGTGGCAAAGAATTTGCTCAAGGAATGTACTGATTTATATTTGCTATGTTCCCGTTCCTGTTTCTCATGTATTATACCAAAAAAATGTATATGATAAAATCTCACCCAGTTTAATCTAGACAAAGGTAAATATATATAAAAATATATATATATATAAAAAATAAACATGAATTCAAGTTGTGTCTTGTAGGAATGTTCTGTTCCCATCTCATTTGTCTGTGTTAATGTCCCTGGTGTCAAGTAAGAGCGATGTGTGTTCCCCGTGTTCGCTGGCGCATTGTTTGCCTGCCCAGGCTTTGGAGCTGGTTAGTCCAAGCTACGGCAAAACCGGCTGGCTGGGGTTGAGGGGCTGAGGCAAAAGGTGGAAGCTCGGTTTAGAGGACAGAGCACTGGTTAGCCAGGTGGGAAGCATGGGAAGCCCTGCCCTACCTGTTACATAGTGTTAGGTAAGTCTCTGACCCTGTGACCAAGTTTCCTCATCTGGGGGGAAAAAAAAAAAGAAAATAGAGGTGGGGGGCATTTGCAAAGTCTCTGCTTTTAAAGGAAGCTTTGAGCAGTGCAGATAATCTCCCTGAGCACTCGGTCAAAACTCTTTTCCAACCAAAGGCAGGGGCTGGTGGCCGTTTAGCATTTCAGTGTGTTTCCCTGCCCCTCGGCTCGCTCTAATTCCTTTGCCCAGCAGAGAGGGGTTTAGATACTGTTTCCCTGAGTTACAGCTGACTGTCTTGTTTATGTCCCACGCCTGCAGGAAATCTCCTGTCCAGGGAAGGAGCTAGTGTAAGGGACAAGACCCAGCGGAGTGCACGCAGGTGGGCAAGCGCTGAAGAAAGATGGTAGGAAGCCAGCTGGAAGCAACAGCAGCCAGCAGAGTGTGGGTGAGAACAGTTGCCCCACTGGTCCTGGCAGTGGGAGCAGCAATGGGGCTTGCCCTGTGTTAAGCACCAGCCTCATGGTATTTAAACTCTAGTCGCTGAGCAAAGGTCCTCTCGCATCCACCTCCCTGTGGGATGGGCTCCTGCAGGTGATGCGGCCCCACAGCAGCGTCAGCCCAGCTGAGGCGTCTCCCTTTGGGAGTTGGGAAAGGAGTGGCAGATGTGCTTAAACACAGTGGGCTGGAGCCCTTGGTGGGGTATAGTAGTGGAGCTGAGGTGTCTCACTCTCTCCACCATGAATGCAGTCACCTGGAGATGGGCTGATTCACCTCACCACGATGGGTCTCTGCTACATGTGCTTCAGTCAGCAAAAGGATGCTTTCAAAAGGCAGAGCTATGGGAGAGGCAAAACGGCACTGCCTGTGTCAACGTATTGCATAGAATCAGAATACTTTGGGTTGGAAGGGACCTTTAAGGGTCATGTAGTCCAACCCCCCTGCCATGAGTGGGGATATCTTCAACATGTTAGGGCGCAAGTCTTCTGAGGAACAGCTGAGGGAACTGGGGATGTTTAGCCTGGAGAAGAGGAGGCTGAGGGGAGACCTTATCTCTACAACTACCATAAAGGAGGTTGTAGCGATGTGGGTGTCAGTCTCTTTTCCCAAGTAACAAGTGATAGGATAAAGGAAAAGGCCTCAAGTTGTGCCAGGGGAGGGTTAGATGGGATATTCGGAAATATTTCTTCACTGAGAGGGTTATCAAGCTTTGGAACAGGCCGCCCAGGGAAGTGGTTGAGTGACCATCCCTCGAGGTACTTAGAAGATGTGTAGATGTGGCACTTACTCAGAGACATGGTTTAGTGTTGGACTTGGCAGTGTTAGGTTAATAGTGGGACTCGATGGTCTTAAAGGTCTTTTCCAACCCAGATTATTCGATTCAATTCTGTTCTGTTCTATTCATGAGGTTGCTCAGAGCCCTATCCAACCTGACCTGGGGTGTTTCCAGGGATGGGGCATCTACCACCTCTCTGGGCAACCTGGGCCATTGCTTCACCAGCCTTATTGTCGAAAATGTCTTCCTTAGATCTAGTCAAAATTGACCCTCTTTTAGGGTTACCCCTTGTGCTATCGCTACAGGCCCTGGTAAAAAGTCTGTCCCCATCTTTCTTCTAAGACCCCTTTAAGCCCTGGCAGCTGCAATAAGGTCTCCCCGGAACCTTCTCTGCTCCAGGCTGAACCTCCCCAGCTCTCGCAGCCTGTCCTCCCAGCAGAGCTGTTCCAGCCCTTGGAGCATGTTTGTGGCCTCCTCCGGCCCCGCTCCAACAGGTCCATGTCTCTCCTGTGCCCAGGGTTCCAGAGCTGGATGCAGCACTGCAGGGGGGTCTCACCCCTGTGGAGTAGAGGGGCAGAATCCCCTCCCTCGCCCTGCTGGACACACAGCTTTGGGTGCAGCCCAGGACAGAGTTGGCCGCCTGGCCTGCGAGCACCCGTTGCCGGCTCATGTCCAGCTTTTCATCCACCAGTACCCCCAAGTCTTTCTCCGCAGGGCTGCACTTGAGTATATTAAAAGCAGAGGAAATGACATCAGGTTACTGCTAGAGCAGCTCCCCTTCAGAAGAGCCCAGAGTTGCTGCTAAATCACTTTATTTTCTCTCCCTTTTGCCTCCTATGTGATATTGGCTTTAAGGTTCAACCACTTCCAGAATCTCTCCTCTCACTGATTTTCAGGTGGTTCTTTGCTGTTCTCCTTTCCTCCACTCTGCCCTTAGTTCCCTGTGACTTGCAAATGATGGTGAGTAACAGTTGGAGCTCATCCCCAGAGCCCCAGGGGCACATGCCAGCCCTGCTCATTCGTACACAGTTCTGTTTATCCTATAGATTCAGCTGGAGTCCGCGCTGGCCTGGCTTGTAATACCTACGGGTTCTCAAAGGTCTCCGGATGGAAATGCTGCTCTCTTGCCCCTCCCTTCCCATGTGGGAGATGAAAGTGGACCTTTGCCTTGTCCTCCCTTTCTGCTACCCTTCAGCTAGAGAAGCTCGGGAAGTGCTGGGTGTTTTGATGCAAGCAACTGCTGGTGCATGAGGGCCTGCCTGGGCTTTTCGTAGCCTGGTGCCGCTAGGTGTTGCTTGACTAGAGAAGTTAAACTTGCCAGACTGGCTTAACGGACTGACCAGAACTGACCCAACCAGCTAACCTGACCCAGAGCTGAGCCACTGAGCCAAGCAGATTTTGCGGCACAGCTGTACGCAGGTGCTGGCTGATGCCAAATGATGGAACCCCCAGGGCAGGAGGAAGCAGATGTTTCTCTGGGGGCAATATGACCCAGATGAGCCTGGGACAAGGATACGTAGGGCAGGGCACCCAGCAAGCAAAGATACAAATGCAATGCCGATCATTTTCCTCATGATACAGAACGGGGTGAAGATCTGAAGATGAGCATTAAAGTTTTAGGGGGCACTTTCAGTCCACTTTTATGCCATCTACCTTACCACGTATAAATGTGTCCCAGTGCCAGTCTGTTAACCTTATTGATGCTGTGCTGCTGTGCAACAGACTTGGGTGAATCTTTGCACTACACCGAGATTGTGGCACTGCCTTAAGATAAACCTGAGTGCTGCAAGCTTCTGAACGTTACATTTGACACAGCAGCAGCCAGGCCCATGACACTGTAAGAGATCACCTGGTGATTGCTAACAACACAGACTGCAGCTGGTGTTAGTGTGGTCCCATCTTCCTGATAACCACCTCGGAGGCTCCATGCTAGGCTGCTATCAGGGCCACCAAAGCCTTCTTGTCTCCAGGCTAAGCAAGCCAAGCCAAGCTGTATTACAAGCTGTGCATGCCAGCCCCCTCACCACCTTGGGGGTCCACAGGACTCGCATCAGTTTAGCACCGTATTTCTTGTCATGAGGGAGCTACAATTGCATGCACGACTGCAAAAGTGGGGGGCAAGTGCTGAGTAAAGGGAACCAGACGCTGCCCTCCGGCCATCCAGCCTGGTCTGTTGCCACCATCGTCACTCCCAGAGTACATTGCTCCTGTAATGCTGAGAAAGGCATCTGGGATGCCTGCGGCTGTCTGATAGTGGGAAGCTTGAGGATGAGAACCAGTCAAGGGCAATGTATGCCTGTATGTATGGCCCAGTATGGTCCAGCCTGACGTTTGCTGGCAGACGACAAATCTCCCACCAGCCCAGCCTGACGTTTGCTGGCAGACGACAAATCTCCCACCAGCCACCCCACCTCCCCCCGCACACTCTGGGGAAGATGCAGGCACTCGCCCCCGCGCCAGTAGCCGGCACCGGGCACATGGGCTGCCACCCAGTGTCCAGCTCCAGCCGCCAGTGCTGAGCGCGTCACGGACAACGGGCTTTGGGGGCAAGCGGGGCAGGCCAGGCTCTGCTTCCTGCCAAGGGTTTGACTTGTCTCCGCGGGGGGCCGAAGGCCTCCCTTCCCCAGGGGATGCTGCACCTCGCAGGGTCAAGGGCCCAGCCTGCGGCACTGCAGCGTAGCGAGTTCCCGGTAGAGAGGGGGCTGCTCCCCCCGCTCCCTTGGGGTGAGCCCTGGCACCGCCTGCCTGAACCTGCTCACGTGCACGATTCTGGGCCTCCGCAATATACCCGTCCCCGGGCTCCGGACAGACGAGACCCAAACGCCGTGTGGCAGAGCCGTCCCCGGAGCGGCGAGAAGTATTCGTGCAGAGCCGCTTGGGGAGCTCGGTCGGAGGAGAAAGGGCCCTGGAAAAAGGCTCTCGAGGCAAAGACCAACATTACCCTTCACACAATGTGAAAAGCAGGCTTCCGAGAACGGGACCCGTCCCTCCACCAGCCCGGCAGCAAAGCTTGCTAAACGAGGCAAAAATGCTGGCTACTTCTCGCCTCCCTGGTTAAGATTCCCTGTCAAATTGGGCCTTAGCGTGAGAGAGGCTGTCGGGGGGAAGAGGATGAGACAGGTTATAGCAGGGAAAACGCCCAGGCCCAGTATGGCCTGGCTTGAACGAAGGTAGGCACAAGCAAGCACTTGCGAGTGAACACTTTATTGCGAGCACAAGGGTGTAAAGCCTGTCCTTGGTGCCTGGTGGAGCTGCCCAGGGGCTCTGCACCTCTCTTGCCACACGCCTCCTCAGGACGTCGTCCACAAGCCTCCCAACTAACGCCCTCGCTTCTCATACGGGCTGCTGGGGCTCGCCTCGGACAAGTGCATGACGCACACCGATCTGCGCCGTGCTCCTGTCTGGGCAGGCGGCTTCGGACCTGCTGGGGGGACGGGCTGTCTGGAAACGCGTGCGCCCGTGGCGGGGAGGGCGTTCTCAGCGGGACAGCTCTCCTTTCCATCTCGTGGTCTTGGCGGTTCTGCTACACGGCTTCCAAAATGAACTTTGGGGGTCCGTGCAGTTTGGATGCCCTCCCTGGCAGCCGTGCGGCTCAGTCGCAAGTCATCGGCAGCGGTTGTGTTTGCCAGTGGTTGCGACACAGGCAGCTTTGCTCCCTTGCTTGCTGCCAGGCTCCGCTGTTCAGACGCTCTGGGCAATCCTCATCCTTCTTCCCCACCCTGCCTTGAGAAAGGTGTCTGGGGTGGCTGCGGCTGCCTATTGGAGACATTTCCCCTGGGAAGCTCCAGGATTTTGGAATCGCTGCAGCAAGAGTGTTGTTTAAACGGGGAAGCCACAAAGGATTCCATGGTGCAGCAAACACCGTCAACAACTTCTCTGGTGAGCCTGGCAAGGGAAGCCTCTGAAAATGCTCCGTCGGAAGCTGCCATTTCCGCCTGCCCCGATTTCTCTTCCTCCCATTTGCCCACTCGGCTGGCTCCTTCAGCAACAGGCTGCTCCTTCCGCCTGGCTGCCGGCCCTGGCTCGGACGCTTTGGGTGTGCTGGACGCCAAACGGTTGCCCAAGCTCTCCAACACGCTCGCTGCAAGCTCTTTGGCCAGCAGGGCAACCTCCTGACAGCAACCTGGAGGAGAAGTCTCCGACGGCTCTGCTCTTCCGGCGCTGCCGCTCATTGTTCCTCTGATCGCCAGGGCAGCCCTCCTTAAAACCCAGGCACACTGATCCCAAGGAGCCTTCACCCTCTCAAACACCTCCTCCACCACAGTCTCAGCCACCTCTCCAAGCTTCTGGGCTCCTGCTGCAGGTTGCTGTGCAGAGGCAGCTCGGAACCCGCTGGCTGCATCGCTACTGACCCCCCGGGGCAGCTTGGCACCTTCCTGTCCCAGCTCAGCTTGGGAGCAGGTTTGGCCCTCGTCGCAGGCTGCTTTCACTCTTCTGCATCGCCCCGATTTCAGGGAGTCCTTTCTGCTCTTGGGCGGAGGTGAGCAAGATGGCTTCCGAGGGCGCAGCAGCCACTCTGCCAGGCAAGATGTGTTGCTCGCTACCAGCGGCTTGGGGACGTCCTTTAATTTGGGCAGCTCTTCCCGAAGCCTTTCCTGAAAGGAGACAGCAGGTTGTGGCTCGCTGTTGCCTGGACAAGCGCTCACGCCCCTGCGCGCTGAGGCTTCACGCGGGCCCGGGCCAGCGCTCTGCTTCAGCCACGCGTCGCGGGCAGACGAGAAGGGCTTCCCTCCGGCCTCCCCGTGCTTCACGTGACCGTCCTGCCCGTGCCCGCCCCAGCACCCTGCGCTAGCTCGGCTCCGAGCCGGCTGGTCCTGGCCCCGCCACAACGCCCGGCCCAGCAGCACAGCCCTCGCCTCTTCTGCGCCGACCGCCTCCCCGAGATGCGGCAAGTAAAGCCCCAGCCCTCGGCAGCGCGCCGCCGGCCGCTGCCCGCCAACACTGAGCTTTGCCTACCTCTTCTCGCCTCGACCTTCTCTCTGCCTCCAGCTTGAGCCTGGCCAGGTACTCCCTGTACTCATTGAACTCCTTCAGAGTGCAAACCACCTGCGGAGAGACGAGGGCAGAAATGCCCCGAGTGCTGTCAAGCCAGCTACGCAGACTGCCTTCCCCGAAACGGCCCGAACCCAGCGGTTCGGAGGGCAGCTGCTCCCCTGCACACCCGCCCTCTGCGCTTGGGGAACCCCGCTCGGAGGGAAGCCTTTTTACCAGTCCGACGACGTCCAAACCTACTTTGCCGTCGGCGGTGACGTAACCCCCTCTCTTCAGCCTCCGGATGTTGACTTTGCGCTTGTGGTACACCCGCAGGTGCGGGTCATGCAGGCTGTTGTACTCTGTGCGCGTTAGGCGACAGTAGGGATCTCCCAGGTCAAAGTAGCACGAGGGCCGGTGAAGCTGTAAGAGGGATGTTCCGGACTAGGAACGGGGCAGCAGAGCGCAGCAGAGATGAACGCACCCCCGAGCTCCTCCCTCGCGCAGGGCGGCATTTCCAAACCTCCGAGGTACAGGCTAATCCCGGGCTTACTTCCCACCCAGAGGAAAGGTCTCTCTACTTCCGAGACTCTCCAACGGAAAAGCGGCCCTGTGCCCCCATCCTCCGTCTGGGGGCTGTCTACTGTTGCTGTAGCAATACAAGGAGCTGCGTACTGCGGGCGTGAGAGGGCTGTGCCCGGCGCTGCAGCTGGAAGGAGCTAAGCTGAAGCAGTGCCTACAGCCGGGTCTTTTCCTCGGGCAATTCAGTCCGATTGCAAAATGGGAGGTGCCACAAGCCGCCCTTGTGGAAAGGGAAAGGTAGTGGGAAGAGCTGACTCCAACACTCTTCTCCATCCACCTCTGGCCAGCCTGGAACTACGGGCAAGTCCTCCTTCCTCTCGGCACCACGGAGCCAGGCGCTTCCCTCGGCTCCCCAGCCCTGTCCGACGCAAGGGCTGCAGCTGCCGCTGTACGGCAGGTGGCCACGAGGGCTTCTCTGCGTGACGGGGACCCCGCCAAAGAGCAGAGCTTTTCTACCCCTTTCTACTGCCTTTACCTTTTCCCCCAGCTTTGCCCTGCAGAAGACAGGCTTGCAGCCGGGCGGCATCGGGACCTTGAACCCGAGGGGGAGGTCCAGCAGCCTAGGGTCCATCAGCCCAGCAGCTCCTTCTCCCGGGTCCCGTCTTCTGTGCCCGCACTAGGAAGACAGAGACAATCAGGCGCTAGCTCAACAGGCCTCCTGCACGGCCCTTGCAAGACAGAGCACGTCCCCAGGGCCCGGAGCAGCCCCCCCATGGCGCAGGCTCCCTGGCCCAGCCCCCTCCAGCGGCCCGCTGCTCACCTCTCTCCCCTTCCCTGGTACGCTCGGCATTGCGTCTGCCTTTCGGACGCCAGCAGCGACACGGCGCTCCATGGCCTCTTCCAAGAGCTCTCCTGGAGCTGCGACCCTGCGCTGGCACCTCTCGCTCCAGAGGCACCCAGCTGCGGCCGCCCCAGCCGGTCCCCCAGCCAGCAGCTATAGAGCGCAATCGCGCATCGTTCCATCATCGCGTTGCCACGTCGCCACATTGTCACCTCACTGGGTTGCCGAGACGCCGCCCGGCTGCTGTCCACCGGGCGGTGGGGCGGGCCCGCCTGGAGGCCTGTTTGGACAGGCCCGAGGGCCACCCGCTCTTGCTGACCGGGCTTTGAGAGGCCATCTCCACAGGCCCCTTCCCACCTCGACTGTTCCGTGCTTCGGTGAAGCCAAGCCGGCATCCTCGCCCACTGGCAGGAGACGCAAGGGACTGCCGCACCAAAGGTGCTCGGGCTTGGCTCGGGTTTACCCCCTTTTCCTTTTCCGACCTCTTCCCTGTCACGGGCAAAGCAGCCTCAAGTCGGGGACTTGCACTGAAGAAGCGGATGCAAACTGACCAGAATAAATGTAAGCTGGGAATGAGAAGGAAAAAAAATACATCCATGAACGACCTCTCCAACGGGAGCAGCGGGAAAAGCAACTCAGTGAGATTTAAGGCAGATTTTCATCATTCTGTAAAAGGGACTGCTCTACCTGCGGCATGCATAGCGCTGATGAGTCACTTCCAATGTGTCCACACTCGCCCGTGTCTCTGTGAATCACCAAACATCACCATAGTCAAGTCACCTGTTTAGGGCCCCTGCATTGCTTCTAGCCCGAGTCCCTCAGCTTTAGCTGAAAACCAGCATCGAACAAAAACGGTTCTGAAAATAGCCTAAAGCACGCTTAATGCTTTAGGAGAAATCCGAGCTGTAGCCGCAACTAACGTTAACATCGCGGCTCCAAAAGCAGGTGTGAAGGGAAGCTACAGCTCTTCTGCAAGAGCTCTAGCCTTAGCTTCTACTCACCGGTCAGTGGCAGTCTTCGTTGCCAGGAAATGACGGCGGAAGGTTACCGCCTGGCACCACAGGCCGAGGAGACGGTCATCTTCACCCCTTAAGTAGCTGTCATAAAGCTGAACGTGCAAAGACAAAAAGAAATGCCAAGTCAGCCTTCGCTGCCACTGCACAAGTCTCTCTACACAGGAGAGACTACAGCCACCATCCCCAGGTCTCCTTTAGCAACCACTGCAACAGGGGCATCAAGGGCTCAGGAGCCACCACAGAAGCATCCTCAGCAGACCTGCCACCTGACTGCCAAGAAGGGAACGTCCACGCTCCTCCTGCAGGAGTGGACGGCAGCAAAGCAAACTGATCACGATTCCTCCTCTCGCCTTGCCGAGGTGTCCAGCGGTCGTGGTGGAGGAAGACAAAAACAAGCCCCTCCGAGACCCGCGTCAGATTTCCTGCCAACAGGCTGTTACGGGAGGTAAGGGAGGCCTGCCTTGTTCTTCTGCTGGCTCCTCTGAACCTCAAAGCACACAGTCCTCTCTGGTCTCCACTGCTCTAGATGGACACTCCAGGACTATTAAAAAGACGAGCGGTCCTCTGTGACTGCCCTGCAGTGCCCAGCAACAGCAAGCATTTGCCTCCAAGACCGAGCAGTACGCTCACAGCAGGTGGGCATCTTCCATCACCACAATTTGCTGACACTCCTCCATCTCACACCCCTGGCTTCTGCTCGTCAACACCAACACAGCCTCAACAGAGCCACAACCTTCCCACAGCAAGGCCTCTAGGCCACAAATAAAACGCACTCGCATTCCGCCCTGGCATCGCCCGTGACGCTCCCGTAGCCGCTCCTTACCTCACGTTCAGCGCGCCATTCACTCTCCCTCAATTCCAGCTCCTGCCGGGCCCTCATCCAATCCGCCGTCAGTTCTCCAACATCTTCTCTGAGGGCTGAATTAACCTCATTCGCTTTATCGAGGTGCTCCCGCAGGACAGTGTTCACTTTGGCCAGGAAAACCTTGGAAAGGGAGAAACAGCAATGAGGCCTCTGAACAACTGCTATCCACAAGCAGCATCCCCGTCATTTCCCAGCTCCCTCCACACAGACTTTGTTGTCAAACCGAGAGGCAGTAGAAGTGCTTTCTAGCATTAACTGAGAGCTCTCTGTGAGGGCAAACTCATTTGCTTAGGCTGGAAAGGGTCCTTTGGAGGTCGCCCGGAATAGCCCCCCGCCCAAAACAGAGCTGTTCGGCACACACTCCTAGGACTGCCCCACGGAAAACAGACTGTGGACCTTTCTCCTTTCAAAGCCGCTTGCCCAGCCGCTTCCCCTGGGGTGACCAGGTAGCACTGACGGGTTTCCCCTCACTTCCACAAGCATCCAGGGTACCAAGTACCACTCCTTCCTGGTACCTTTGCTGCTCCTCTTCCCACTGAAGCAGTGCTTTCTCCAGGCTGTGCTCTTCGGCGGCTTCCCACCTGCCTGCAAGGGAGCCCTGAAGGAGAAAGGACATGTTTAGTCAAATTCTCCTGTTCCCTTCGCTCCTGTCAGCACCCATCGCTTTCCCCTCCCTTTGCTAGCTATCATCTCAGGAGCTCGGGGCTCCTTCCCGGCGTAACGGTGTCGTGACTACGGACAGGAAGGGAGGGGAGGGGCGTTACTAGCTAATGGCAGCAGCTCTCCTCAGTCTCCCACTGTTGCACTCTCACAGCGAGGCATCCTCAGCTCATGACCGCGAGCGCTCACTTCGACCCGAAGCCCGGGAACGCTCTCCCACTCTCCTGCCCTTCGTTCCCTGGGTTCACTTTAGCCGTGAAGCGGAAAGAAAAGCGCAGAGCCGGCTCTGCATGTCGAACGCCAGCATTCTCGCCTTCCAACGTGCCATGTTTCAAGCGGCTCAACTCGGGGACTTGTGCTGATTGGGATTTTTGACCCATTGCTGTTAACATCTACTTCCTGATTTGTGTCTTTAGAGAAAAGAAGACAGAGGGAGGCCAGGCATGGCACAGCAGAACTCCCTGTGCACTCGATGCCAGGGTATCGGAAAAGGAGAAGGTTCTAGTTACACTAAGAACCCCTCCAAAGGTTTGTCAGACCTCTGCAGTTCAATCATTCCTAAAATAAAGACTATTTCATAATTGTAGTGTGTTAGGTATCAGTAAAGATCAGGGGAAGGATCTGATGGCTACACATCAGCTGGGATAGCCTGTGATGCTGTGAGCATGGTGACATCCCTGCAAAGACATCCACTGAATTTTACAGCAGAGAATTTCAGGAGCTCAGCGAGCAGTAAATCAACACAACATGACAAAAGAAAGAGAAAAAGAAAAACGTTGTTAAAACTTCATCCTGGAATTTGAAAGGGATACGGCTGTTAGGTGCCAATCCTCTGTGACACTCCCTGGCAATCACACACACTCTCTCCTGGAAGATCTGAACGTCCCAAACGCACGTGCTGCATTACACATTCAATGTCTGCGCAAACCTATATCGCTCATGTGAACTGCAGACCTGATGAGAATGGAGATGTGTAAAATTCCAAGCGCATAACAACGCCCCCAGAAATTTCTGCAGTGAAACCCACCCTTGAATTGTTACTACCTCCCGCATTCCCCTTTGAATCTTTCCTGCTCATCACACTTTGTGATAGCGCTGTCCCAAACATGGAGTCATATAGCCGGTGCGCAACACGCCAATATACACACAGAGTTATTTTATTTATAGCATATTTGCGCAGATACGGGTGCTAGGTGGTATTCTACAAAGCTAGCACCCCACACAGAGGAATTACCACATATTTATCCTGTTACATTATCCTGTTATCAGCAAAAACAACAGAGAACCCACCAAGGTTAAATTCACTGGCTGGTAATTACCACATTGCCCGTTACTGGTTACACATACTCAAATTGGTGCGCATGGTCCTAGAAAGAGTAGGGGGGTAATTCACAGAGTCCCTCACTTGACTCGGTGGTCACGATCTCCCTCTGCCACCTTTACCTTTATCCCAATTACTGTGGATTCTGCTGACCTCATGACAGTTACGTTTTTCAAGAGTGCGGGAACAGCTAAGTCTTCACGGTTTACTGCTTAAGTACAAACACTTCTTCGTCTTCTTGACCACCAGGATCTGGTTTCATTCTAATGTTGTAACCTTTATGGTATTGTTAACTCCTACCCACCTGCACACTAGAGCCTCCCATTTGCCTCAGGTAACTACTATTATGGATTCTCCCAAATGACTGGATGAGTCGCAAAACTAGATTGCCTTCACACACAGTGAGCATTAAACAAATTGAAACCACTGCCAAGACTTTTGCTTTCCCAACACTAAAACAATTGGCCTTGTAGACATTCAACATCTACATAAGCAAATTGCATTTTAAAAGTCCCTGGTCAATCGAAGCTTGAGTTCTCCAGATGGCGTGGAGGTTCACGTTTCTTGATCTGGTTCTGGTGCCCTTTTCACTCGTGTGTAGTGTATCCAGGAATCAATCCCCTCTACTTTGACTGCAGTATAAGTCTTTAATAGTACAGTATAAGGTCCTTTCCACTTCTCCTTTAGTGGTTCATCTTTCCAGGTCTGTAGGTAAACGGTGTCTCCTGGTTGGAATGGGTGAACTGGTGTATCCAATGGAAGAGAAACCTTTTGATTTAGGTACCCGTGCAGTGAAGATAAAGTCTGTGAAAGGGAAATCAAATATTCTTAACGTTGGTCTGTCCTTTTATATGCATTTGGTCTCCCCTGATGGTCAGAAGATTCGCCTTCCCATATACAATCTCAAAGGGACTTACTCTTTCCTTAACCCTAGGGCTTATTCAAATTTGCAACAGAGCTAAGGGTAAGGCCTCTGTCCGCTTAAGGTGGGCTTCCTGACAAAGTTTTGCAACTTGTCTTTTGAAAGTCTGATTCATTCTTTCTACTTTCCCACTAGACTCTGGCCACCAAGGGGTGTGCAACTCCCACTTAATTTGTAAAAACTTGCACTACTTCTGCAGTAGAATAAAGCCCAATTTCAGAAGAGATACCTTCTGGAATACCAAATCTAGGTATAATTTCTTTTAACAAAATCCTAATCGGTTCTCTAGCTTTGTTGGTACAGCAAGGAAAAGCCTCTGGCCAACCAGAGAAGGTATCTACTAATACCAATAGATACTTATATCGGTTACATCTAGGTAATTCTGAAAAGTCTGTTTGCCAGTATTACCCAGGAGTTATTCCTTGTTTCACACTTCCTCCTATAATCTTTTCCCCAATTTTGGGTTATTGGTACGGCAGATAGTACATTTCTTCACTACAACGGCTGCTACAATCTGCGTTTTCAGTCAAAAAAAATTTCTCTTAGCAGTTATTATCAGCGCATCTGCTCCTGTATGTGTTTCTTGGTGTAGTCTTTTAAGCAGATTTTCCACCATTTTCTCAGGGACCAAGAACTGTTTTAGTGGTGTTACCTACCATCCTTGATCATTTTTGGTGCAGTCTAATTGTTATGCCAGTTGGTTTTCTTTCTCAATGTATTTTGGTGGCAGCAATTCTAAACAAGACCCTGAATTAAAGCTCCTTCTAGGTTTGAGTCTTTTAGGGCTGGCTCTCTAGCTAGCCAATCTGCTTTCTTATTTCCTTTTATAATTTCATTATTTCCCTTTTGGTGGGCTCTACAATGCATTATTGCAACCTCTTTTGGTTGGAGGACTGCTTGTGATAGCCTCATAATTTCTATTCCATATTTTATGAGAGTCCCCGGTGAGTTTAATAGCCAAATTGCCCCATGTACATGTACCACTCCAAATGCGTATTTGGAATCAATATATATATCCGTGTTCTTTCCGCAACTTAGTTCCAGTCTCGAGGAACTTATAATTAATAGCTAAATTAATAGGAAATAAATTAATAGCTCAAGGCTATTAATTCTGCCTTTTGAGCGGATGTATGACTAGGCAGTGCTTTGGTTTCTCATGTCTGGGTATTGGTTACCACTGTGTATCCAGCTCTTCGTTTTCCTTCCCTCGTGTAGCTGCTGCCACCAGTGAAGAGCTCCACTTCCGCGTCAGGCAGGGGTTCATCCCGTAGGTCTGGTCTGCTGGAATACACTTGTTCAATAGTGGTTAGACAATCATGTTGCAGTTCATCAGACTCAGAGATTGGGAGTAAGGTGGCAGGATTCAAGGTGGAAGTCAAAGAAAGTGTGACATCACCTTCTTCTAATAACACAACTTGATATTTAGCTAATCAATTTGGGGAAATCCAGTGGTGTCCTTTATTTTCAAGGAGGGATCATACAGCATGAAGCACAAGCACAGTAATGGGTTGCCCCAGTGTCAGTTTTCAAGATTCTACAATTCGGGTTACAGTTGCTACTACTGCCCTCAAGCAGGTAGGCCAACCTTTCCTGACCTCATCCACTTGTTTGGAAAAGTACCCCACTGGTCTCTTCCAGACTCCCAGGTTTTGTGTTAGTGCTCCCAATGCTATCTGTTGTCTCTCATGTACATATAATTGAGAGGGTTTTCTTAAATTCGGTAGTCCCAAGGCAGGGGCTTCCATCAGTTTTCTCTTAATTTCATCAAAGCTTTCATGGCATTTTGCTGTCCATTCTAAGATCCCTCCAAGTCCTTTTATAGCAGCATACAACGGCTTGGCAATTAGTCTGAAATTAGGAATCCGTAGCCAAGCCCATCCGGCCATTCCTAAAAATCCCCTTCATTGTTTCTTTGATGCAGGTACTGCAATCCTACAAATAGCCGCCTTCCTTTTGGTACTTAATTCTCTTTTTTCTTTTGTAACCTCAAATCCCATATGCTGGACTCTTTCTTTTCCGATGGGGTTTTTTTCTTGGACACTCGGTAGCTGGCTAAACTGTGCCATTGCTCTAGTTCTTTTGCCAATGCATTACCAAACAGTGTGGGGCTAATTTTGAACCCTTGAGGGAGGACCGCCCAGCAGAGTTGCATTTTCTGTCCTGTGGTCAGGTTTTCCCATTTAAAAGCAAAAATGGTCTGGCTCTGTTAGTTCACAGGTATACAAAAGAAAGCATCTTTCAAGTCCGATACGGTAAAGTAGGTATCACTATCAGGATTGAGGCGAGGAGGGTATATGGATTTGGAACCATAGGGGCACGTCTGTAACTCTTGCATTAACCTCTCGTAGATCCTGTATCAACCTATATTCATGAGAGTGAGGTTTCTTTACAGTCAGAATTGGGGTGTTAAACATTGACTGACATTCCCCAAATTGTCTATGTTCTAAGAAGGAATTGTTTATAGGCTCCAGTCCCCTCCAAACTTCCCATTTAATAGGATATTGCTCCTTTCTTACCGTCTGGGCTCCTGGTTTTAGCTCAATCTTGACCGGAGTCACATTCTTTGCTTGTCCTGGCGTTCTCGAAGCCCATACTAAAGGTATCACCGCATCCAGAATGCCTCCTTCATCTGGAATGCCTCCTTCTTCCACATCATTATTCTCAGTTAACAAACACATCTGGGCCCTCCATGCATTCTCTGGAGGAATACGTAACTGAACAGAATCCTTAGAGAAGGTTAATTGTGCATTTAACTTACAAAGTAAATCTCATCTGAGTAATGGTAAAGGACATTCTGGCATATAGAGGAATTTAAGTGTCATCCCCAACTGAGAGCTCCATAGGCTGTAAACATGGTCTGGAAGTTCTTTTCCCTGTCACACCAACAAGGCTTATCTTAGTCTTGCTTAATGGTCCCTTACAACTAGTCACTACAGAATGGGTGGCCCCACGATCAAACAGAAAATCTATTATTTCATTCCCCAGCTTAACTAGAACCAGAGGATCGGCTGGGGAAACTTTAATAGATTCCTCTGGTCCCCTTCAATCTAATGCAATCTCTGTCATTACCCCAACAGCTTCCCCCGTTTCCCTCTTTTCTCCATTCAAAAGACGTGGACATTCTTTCTCCCAGTGACCCTCCTGTTGACAATGGGCACATTGATTTGTTTTTAGAGGGGTTTCACAGTGGCCTCCGCTACTACCTCCACAACCCTTACCTCTACCTCTGAACCCTCCCCATACACTTCCTCTGCCTCTTCCTCTGACATCGTTTCCATTTATTGCTGCTGCCAGCAAAGATACTTGCAACCTCATTCTGCTGTTTTTCCTTTTTTTTTTCCTCCTCCCAATCGTTATACGCTTTATATGCCATTTCTATCACTTGCAAAATCGACATTCCCCCAGCCCCCTCAACTTTCTGCAACTTTCTCCTTGTATCCTGAGTCGACTGCCCAATGAACATTTTGAACATATTGAACATCCTCTGATTTACCGCATTGTCCAGATTCAAGCCCATCCATTTTCTAACTACTTCACCTAATCTCTCGTAAAAGGCCGATGGATTTTCACTGGGGCCCTGTCTCACCTCTGTCCTGGTTTTGGCTGAGATAGAGTTACTTTTCTTCCTTGTAGTTGGTATAGTGCTGTGGTTTGTATTTGGGACAAAACCAATGTTGATAAAGTACTCACGTCCCCAGCCAGCGCCAAGCAGTCAAGGACTGTCCAGCCTCCCACGCCGGCCTGCCAGCGAGAAGGGGGCGTGCACAAGAAGCTGGGAGGAGGCACATTTTTCGGTTTTGGTACTCCATGCAGGACCCCATATAATATTAACTGTTGGTATTGCCTCAGCTGGGCTCTCCCCGCCTCTATTAAGATCCCACTCTGGATCTTTTCTAGGAGGCAAATAAACCCCAGGGTCCTCCTGTTGATTTCTTTTCCCACCCTCTTCCCTGGCTTTTATTATCATTCTTTTTTCCTCTGCTGTAAAGAAAGCGGTTGTACACCTCCCTGGCTAGGATTGTAAGTCAGTCTCTAAAAGCCAGTGCATTCCTTCAGGATTTTCTCTGTACAAACCAACAGTTTCCAATTAAACAGGTCAGAGGTAGCGAACAGAACATGTACAAAAACTGGCAATCGCTCAGTCCCACTGCTTGTCTCCAGGGAGCCTCAATAACTGGCTGCGTGTGCCCTCTAGTCTGACTGGAAATGGGGCTGACATTCTCATCACCCGATTGTGAATTAGAATCAATTGGCAATTGTCCCACGCTATTTTTCAATACAGGTGGGGCTGCTGGGACTAACAGTTGTACATCCCTCTGTTCTTTTTCATCTGCAATTTTTTATTATCACAGCCTAGGCTACAACCGCTCTTTTTTTTTTTTCTAATCAGAAGCTGTATACATCACTAGGTCAGTTGTTAGTTTACATTTTTTCTGAATATCAGGATTTCTGCACAGAATCATAAAAGCATCAACATACAAAACTTCATCCCATTTTCCCAAGTTGATGACAAAACAACATTAACTGCAATATAGTGTTATACTTCAAAAGCCCATTTTCAGGCCATCTTTCACCATCTTCCAATTGATATTGTGGCCACCATTGGTTACAATACCATTTTAATTTATCTTTAGTCATTGGTCCCCTCCAAATTTATTCCAATTCTTTAGGATGCATCCTAAGAGAGAAAAAAGAGGAGCTTTTTAGAAAGATAGTACTTACCCATTTCGGTACTGAGAAAAATTTCCTAAGCCAACGTTTCATACGCAAAAACTCCAAATACAAAACGAGGGATCTCTTCCCTATGTTACAATGTGTGGAAACAAAACTATGCTACTGCTGCGTATCTTCTCCGAAGCGTCTTATGCAGAGCTTATACAAATAACAACTTCAACTTCTTCCTTAAGAACCGGTGTGCAACGCGCCAATATACACACAGCGCAGAGGTGTTCTGTTATTGCGTCTTTGTGCAGATATGGGTGCTGGCGGTATTCCACAAAGCTAGCAGCCCACACAAAGGAACTACTACGTATTTATCTTGTTACTTGATTAGTAAAAACCCACCTAAACCTATGCTCACTGGCTAGTGATTACCGTAACACTTGCTACTGGTCAGTTATCTTTCAATTAGCCTCGCTTGCTATGTCAATCAGCACGCGTGCTCTTGGCAGGTGGGGGGGCAATTTGCACAGTCCCTCAGTTGAGTCAGTGGCTGCGATCTCCGCCTGCCGCCTTTACCTTTCCCCCACTTATGGTGGATTCTGATGATTTCATACCAGCGCTTCCTTGTGGCAAGATGTTTCCTTCATCAATCCCTGAAGTCCCTCTTTCCAGTTCCTCCTCCAGAGGCTGGTGGTTAGTAAGGCACGCCAGAAGTAACCCGGCCTCCTGTTTCACAGGATACTTAGTGAAAAGTCTAATTTTCTGCTGTACACCAACTTCATACCTCTTCCTAGAGGCCATTTCTTCACCAGGAACAGTCAAACACATCCTTGCAGGAGTGGGCAACACCAGGTTGGACTGTTGGGACTGTTTGCAAGCCCGGTGGTTGGTACGGCTGTCGTGCTGCGGCTTTAACGGCAATATCTGTTAGACCATTTCTTAACTCTTCTTTTGTCCTTCTGTGGGTGTGGGCTGGCTGATGAATGACAGCAAGTTTCTCTGGAATTGTACAGCTTTTAACAGTTCAGTAATGTGAAGAGCATTGGATGTTTCACTTCCACTAGTATAAACCCACACAGCCTCCATAACTGCCTAGTAGCATGGCATACTCCAAATGCATGCTGAGAATCAGTACAAATATTCACAGTCTTTTCTTTGGCCAGCTGATAGACCTCTGTTAATGCCATTAATTCTGCTGCTTGTGCACTCAGCTTCAGACTGAGTGGTGAAGTCTCCACTACTCCATTCTCCGTAGTTATTGAATAACCCATAACACACTTGCCATTCAGATAATATGAAGACCCACTTACTTACAAATAGTTCCAGATTGGGATCTAGAAATGGCACATCTGTTAAATGTCCTCGAGCCTTTTCAGCTTCACGGCTTGTTACTATATAGTCATGATAGGAGTTCCTTCCCCAGGTAAAGGAGCAGAATAGCAGGGTCCAGTGTATTACACTGCTTAAGTTCTATGTTTTTCATTGTTAGAATCAGCTCATAGTGGTGTATTTGCTGTGGTGACATTGCCTGCTTATACCATTGGAGGATGTCCAAGCACCAGTTTCCACTCTGTTCAACTAGGAGTGCTGCAGCAGCGATTGCACAGATGCAGGCAACGGATCCTTGAGCTACGGGGACTGGCTGAGTTGAATAATATGCAATTAGATGCTATCATTCCCCAAAAGCTTTGAATTAACATCCCTGAGGATGGGGGGGGATGTTTTTCTGGATTTTAGTAAGGCTTCTGACACTGTCCCTCACAGCAACCTTCTGGACAAGCTGTCCATCTGTGGGATGAGCAGGTTTATGGTGCGGTGGGCGAAGAACCGGCTGAAGGGCAGGGCCTGAAGTGTTGAGGTGAATGGGGCTACATCTGGCTGGCGGCCGGTCACCAGCTGTGTCCTTCAGGGCTCAATCCTGGGGCCAGTTCTGTTCAATATTTCTATCAATGATCTGGATGGAGGAGTGGAATGCACCATTAGCGAGTTTGCTGAGGATACGAAACTGGGATGTGCTGTTGACTCTCTTGAGGGACAAGATGCCTTGCAGAGGAATCCAGATAGACTGGCGCATTGGGCAGGGACATCTTTGACTGTATCAGGTTGCTCAGAGCCCCATCCAACCTGACCTGGGATGTTTCCAGGGATGGGGCATCTACCATCTCTCTGGGCAACCTGGGCCAGTGCTTCACTGCCCTCATTGTCAAAAATTTCTGCCTTACATCTAGCCTAAATCTACCCTCTTTCAGTTTAAAACCATTACCCCTTGTCCTACCACTACAGGCTCTGCTAAAAGGTCTGTCCCCAGCTTTCTCAGAAGCCCCCTTTAAGCCCTGGCAGGCTGCACTAAGGTCTCCCCGGAGCCTTCTCTGCTCCAGCCCGAAGCACCCCAGCTCGCTCAGCCTGTCCTCACAGCAGAGCTGTGCCACCCCTCTGAGCACGTTTGTGGCCTCCTCTGGCCTCGCTCCAACAAGTCTCTGTGTCTCCTGTGCTGAGGGCTCCAGAGCTGGACGCAGCACTGCAGGGGGGTCTCCCCAGAGCGGGGCAGAGGGGCAGAATCCCCTCCCTTGCCCTGCTGGCCATGTGGCTTTGGGTGCAGCCCAGGCCCTGGCTGGCCTTCTGGGCTACGGGCACATCGCCGGCTCATGTCCAGCTTTTCATGGGGTCTGACACAGCCCTTGGGTCTCTCTGAGATAGCACAGAAATCCATGCTTCCACCTGGCTGCACATCTCAGAAGCACCCCACTTCCTTTCAGACTGCGACGGCTTCAAGGCAGGACCCCCGGCCAACAAACTGCCAGCCCCACTTTTCCTCTTCTCAGGGCTCGTCATGGGGTGTACACGGCTGGCCTCCTGCACCGGGGGCTTCTACACACACGTCTGCTGAAGACCATCAGACCGTTACCAACGACGCCGTGAGGCAGCCGCAGCAGCGAGCGGCACCCCCGAACACGGCCCGGCCCGACCCGGCCCGGCCCGGCCCGCCGGAGGAAGAGGCGGGGCGGCGGCGGCGGCTGCCTTCCACTTCCGGCTTCCGCGCGCAGGCGCCGCTGGGCCGGAGCGCTGGCGGGAGCCCCGCCGCGCTGCCATGGCGCCGAGGCGGCGCCGGGGCCTGGCCGCGGCGGGCTCCCTGCTGCCGCTGCTCTGCGCCCTGCTCCGCGCCGCCGCCGACACCAGCACCGGCCGGGTCGGTCTGGGAGCGGGAGGGGCGCCGGGCGGGGCGTCGAGCGGGGCCGGGCCGGGCGGTTCTGTGAGGCGGCGGGGCCGGTGGTGCCGCAGCTGGGACCGGGGTACCGTGGGGCGGGAGGGCCGGGGCCGGGTTGTGCGCTGGAAAGCTGGGCGGGCAGCGGCTCCTCGGCGCCCGGCTCCAGCCCCGTCGCCGCCCGCCAGAAGCCTTCGTGCATCGGCTGTGGGCCCTCGTCCTGCCGCGCTCCGAGGCGGCCGGTCTTGGTTGCTGCTGCCGGGCCGGGCTGGGCTCAGGTGTGCGGCCGCTGGCAGCCGTTCTGCTGTGCCTGGGCAGGTTGGGAACCGGCAGGCGAAGGCAGTCGTGCCCCTCCTGTGTGCTGCTGAGCATCAGCGTCCCGGGAGGAGCTTTGGTTGGTGCGTGTGCGTTGTGTCGTGGCCCTTTTCCTTCGCCCGCTGCCGCGTCCGAGCCTGGCCGGGGGGGAAGGGGATACGCGAGGGTAGCCCAGCCCCTGTCAGAACTGTTTTGGTTAGCGTGCTCTGCCCTTGCTGCTCAAGGACAGCTTGTTTTGGTCAGACCGAAGGTCCGCGTGTTCCAGCACGCTGTTTGTCAGAGGCCAGTGCTAGGTGCCAAGGCAGTGGTAGCAAATGTCCAGTCTCCAAGTAGTTTTGTAGCTCAGGTTTGTCTTGAGCCATTGGTGATGTCCGTCTTGAATAGCTCTGTATGTCCATTTACTTGGTGAACTTTAACGTGCCTGGCCCAGATGCTGCCTTACACCTTTTTTCTCCTGGTTTGGAAGCAAGGCCTTCCTGTCTTGCCAAGGGATTCTGGTATCTTCTTGTTGTCACAGAGAAATGGGGATTGTTCTCCCTCGAGCTCCTCCTGACGTGAGCCTCTCTCCCGCTGCTGTGTTATGCTGAGGGAAAGTCGTGCATCTCCCCTCCCCGCTGCTCTGAGTGATCAGGCTGCCAGTGTGAGAGCAGCGCGCACAGATGGTTTGTCAGTGTTTGTGTCCTGTGGGTCAGAGGGAATGTCCTCATGGCTGGAAAAATCTTAGAGGATATATGTCGATCTCATAGTAATCCTTGTCCAAGTATTGAATCGGAGGGCTGGGGTGTTGGCCAGAAGAAAGAAAGTGAAAACAGTTGAAAAGTTATGGTGGAAAGTTTATGAAAGCAAGCGTTCATTCGGGTTTTATTGGCATTTGCTCATAATAGCGAATTAATCCTTTTTCTTGTGGTATCAAAGTGAAGGTGTGGGGCGGGAAGAGAGGGGAGGGGAAAAAAAAATCCTGAATTAATGGGCGTTTTTGAAAACGCTGTTCTTAGCCTTTTGACAAATTTGACATGTGGTTTTATCTAGGGCTGCATTTTGTGGGGGCGGCGGGGAAAAGGGGCAAAGCTCCTTGAGGAGAGTTGGCTATTTTCCTGTTCTGACAATTTGCTAGATACCTGCTATTAGTAGAGGAAAAGTGCATCTAACCAGAGTCCCTGCAAACCTTCTGAGTGTGTTTTTTGGTTGTTTTGTTTCTTTTTTTGAAAGAAATACTCCTGTGCTTAGTGCAAGTGTAAAGCTGAACCTGTGTTTGCAGGGATTGCCCAGGGCCGTTAAGCCGTTTGCTTGGAGTGGTGGTCCAGAGGCAGCAGTAGGTGGTCGGCAGTGGGTTATTGGGAGCATGCTGCTGTGGGGACTGAGAAATCTCACAATTGCAAGGCAACAGAGTGCACAGGAGGTCTCTGGAACAAGGACAGGGCTTCTTGGGCATTTCTGATGTCTGCCCCAGTTACTCAGTAGGGATGGCGGCTGTTTTTAATAGGCAGGTCTGCATGCCTCCATCACCCTGGGGACCTCAGCGCTGCTTGACTGGCCCAAATTACTAGTTTCAGTGAAGTTACCTCCACTGAAAGCAAATGGTGGCATCATCCCAGTGTGAAGGGGTCTGTCCTGAATACTACGGCGTGTTTGGGCCGTGCAGAGAGATCTCTTAGGTTGCGTGATAAAAAGCTCATCTGCACACCCACAGAGGAGCATGGAGAGGCAACGGCAGGTGAGGGAGCCCAAATAAATCCCCTGCCCCGGCACAGTGGTGCACAGAAACCCAAAGTGCAGACTTGGAGGAAGGGGCAGCCTTTTCTAGGCTCCTGCAAGGGCTGTGCCAGGGAGCTGCAGGCCCAGTGCCCAGGGCTGACATGACTCAAGATGGATCAACAAAAAACCCAATAAAATAAATCTAAAGGATATACATTATCCACAGTCCTACAGAGACACCTACGTCTACTCAGTAGCACCAAGAATCTGTTGTGGGTGTAATTAAAAGCAGTTAAAACTCGGGAGCTGCCACCGCTCCATGCTCCCAGGTTGGCCTCATCCTCTACCAAAATCCCTTTCCACGTCTTCAGACTGGCCCCAGAACAAGGTCTGAGTTTTGAAATGCTGCCCAAGCCCCCTCTGCAATGGGACTGGGACCCCAGGCTCTGCCCTAAGCCTTTCCACCTGTGCCCAGCTCATGTTATTTCTGCGGTGAGGTCTATGGTGGGTTCCCACTGCAAGAGCAGGCGTCCCACACTGAGGAAGCCCCTGGCCTGAGGCAGCAGCTTAGAAGAGGATGCGGCAGGGGAGGTGGCTTTGTATACAAGCCCTGTGGCTACAGGGATGTAATATTAGCATGTGATCATGCGTTTCCCTCCAAAGCTAGACAAGAACATTTTGTCCATTGGCCACCTATTCCCATAGCTGGGTTACCCAAAGAGCAGCTCGTGTTCCGGAGACAGAAACTGTTGGAGCTCTTCTACATGACAGGCCCTCTGTCTCCTCAGGGCACAAGGCAGTTGCTGCTTTAACAGCCAGGACATCCTTCTCAGCCCATTCTCGGGCTAATTAAGAGGCTTTTCTTTGTGGGATGGAACTGGCTGGTAATTAGAGATGTCCGCCTCTGTTCCTGCTAGATGTGAGAAATGAGGCACAGCCCAGGTGCGCAGGGCCCTCTCTGCCTCTTTTGTATATGCACAAACAGTTGCTGCGTAGCTGCCCCGTTCTGCAAACTGCCGTTAGAAACTTGAGGTCCCGCTCTTGCCTGTTTCCCAGTGGCCAGAGCAGCATGCCCTGTGTGTGGTTGTTGTGAGTGTCCAGCCCCTTGAGACTGTTCATCTCCCAAAAATTCTCATCTGTCCAAGTAAGACTCAAATTAAATACAGTAGGATGGCTCTGCTTGTCTTTCTCCTTCCTCTGCTCTCCTCCTGGTGGGAGGAAGGGACATTAGCAGGTTGGTGAGGGGCATCTGATGTACGATTTAGTCTGTTGCAGAAAATTAGTCTTTCATCAGGTCTCCATCTTGCCAAAGGCGCTGAAGGAGTAATACCTGGCTTTCTCTGGTCTTTTTCTCTGGCACTCTTGCTTAGTATCAAGAGGAGACAATGGACAATGTGAGAATACATTTGTGGATTCACGGAGGCCTTCGTATGCTGCTTGTCCAGCCCTCGGGCTCCTGGGTTCCCCTTGTGTGAGCTTTGTCCAGGATGGGCTCTTCAGAGGACATTTAGGTAGAGAGCTCTCGCCAAGGTGCCTCGCACTCCTCCCTCATCCGGGAACTGCCTGCAAGAAAGCTTGGCCCGTCCGGGCGGGCCTTGAGACAAGCAAGTCTGGGGAACTCATCAGACATTCCCAGCTCACTGGTGATACCGCAGCATCCCAACCAGTGTCTGATTTGCTTTAGGGTAGAGGCAGCAGCAGTTACGTTGCTGCTGCTGATGGAGGCTGGTGTGTCAACAAATGATTAAGGGAAAGGCAAATCAACGTTCCCAGAGGTTCCCTTCATGCTTTTGGCTCCACAGAGCCATCCTCTGGGGATCCTGCTCTCTGCGTGCTGCTCCATCCCTTCACTATCCAAAGGCATTTGCAGTCTTCCGTGTGTTTTTGGAAAAGACCTGGGAGAATTATTTGTGGGAACTCCTTGCCTTATAGTGAAAAATAATGTTCAGTCTCAACTCGGAGAGGATGATGAACTGATTAGTATACAAGCGTCTTTCTGTGGAGAAAACAACTACGTACTGGAGAGATGTGAGAGTCAGTGTATCACTGTAATGGGCACGTATTGAGCTTTATAAGTAATGTAATTACTTCTTTTAACTGCCTTCTTTCTTAGAATACAAATAGTGCGTTTCCAAGCTGGTGTAGAATAGCAGTTGTAGCCGTCAGCGGACACTCCTTAACAGAAGAAATTCATTAATTGTTATAGCAGGAAAACCGAACTAAACATTGTTTAGCCATTTCAGAACGTAAGTGTGGTAAGGCCTCTTGGTTGGGCTGTCCCCGTGGTGGCACTGTGCCGAAGTCTGGAAGCTCACCGCACAGTTGTGGTAGCACACAGGAGAAACGTCCATGGGTTTCTGATCCTTTTTGGCGTCAGTGTGTCTAGCGTTAACATGAGGAGTGGGACTGGTGAAATCCAAACTACCCTTTTCTGAAGGAATGCTTTGGGTGGTTTCAGGGTGATTTCTAACAGCTCCTTGTTGGGGAATATCCGCAGCTCTTCCCGAGCAAGCAGGGTGACGCTGAACAGCAGCAGCCCCGAGCAGTGGCACAAAAGGGAAGAAAAATGTCTCTTGCTGTGCACCAGGAGTTCAATCCTTAGCTCAAGCCAGCAAAACCTGTGGTTTTGGTCAGTCTGAAAATGATGTTAAAATACACTTCACTCCTCTTCCGGATCTCCTGCATGTCAGGAGAGGTAGCTATATCAATCCACTGACGCCTGCTGTTTGTCAGCCAGCCAGAGCAAGTGGTGCTGTAGTTCACTTACCTTGGATGCTCTCCACCATGTGGCTCAGGCAGACAGATGACTCGTTGCTCAAGAGCTGTCTGTAGCCAACCTGATGGTCATTGCTCATGTCCTTTTTTTTTGTTGTTGTTTTCCTGGGAGGGTGAAGCAAAGTGGGGCCTTAGCTCAACTTTTCCACTTGTTCTAGTTTGACCTTGAGGCCAGTGCTTGGGGCACTGTAAACTGTGGCTGACCCTGATGACTTTCTCCCAGGTCATCATCGAACGCTATAAAGGGGAGAAACAGCTGCCAGTGCTGGACAAGACCAAGTTCCTCGTCCCAGACCATGTCAACATGAGTGAATTGGTCAAAATAATCTGGTGAGTGGGGTGGCCCCGGCTGGCGTGCTGTGAGCCTGTCCTCACCCACAGGCCCTGCACACAGGGTGGTGGGGTGAGGGTGAGGCAGAGGCAGCTGATGAGGGTGGTGATGGGGACATGACAACCACAGCATCCTTGTGTTGTGGTACAGTGCTTGGGGGGCTGAGGGGAGGCAGGTTCCTAGCAACTGGTGAGGAACCGTGACGTCTCCCTCATAGGGATGCCCCATGAGCTGATGAGGGGGACTCCAATCCCCTTCTTTTATCCTCCAGCTCAGATGGAAGAGGCCCCTCTGCTTTGCCCGTGCCGGCAGCGCTTGGAGAAAGGGGCTTTGCAGAGTCCCGACTCCGGAGGCCTTGGAGCCCCGAGCAGCTCCGCTGGGCTCACAGGCACCATGTCCTGAGCCTGTGGGAGGGCCTGGCCCCATGTGAACAGCATTGCTGGGGGGAGGTGGACGTGCCGTCGCGGTGCCTGCCCCAGGTGGGTTGACTCAGGCCCTCCTGCCCTTGCCCCCACAGGCGTCGCTTGCAGCTGAATCCCACCCAGGCTTTCTTCCTGCTGGTGAACCAGCACAGCATGGTGAGTGTGTCCACCCCCATCTCAGAGATCTACGAGCAGGAGAAGGACGAGGATGGCTTCCTCTACATGGTCTATGCTTCCCAGGAAACCTTTGGCTACTGAGGCCTGCCGGGAGGTGGCGTGTCGAGACAGATGAACTGTGACGCACAGGCCCCCGGCCTTGGAAGACAACACAACCAGAGGGGACTGTGCTGACTCCCTTTCCCTCCCTCCCCTTCCCATCACCCTGTCACCAGAGGCTCGTGGCGTGTGTTGGACTTGCACAGCCCTTCACCTCTGTGTCGATGGGTCCCGCTCCCTCCACGCACGCACACCCATGTGCGCACGTACGTACAGACACCCACGCGCACCCATGGGGCCTCGGCTTCCCATCCCCTGCGTGTAACCTTCGGCTGCTCTCACCGTGCTGTGTATGTGTGTGCGCGCGTCCTTGTAGCCTGCTGCCAGAACGGTTCGGCCGGTGACGGGAGAGAGGACAGGACACTGTTGCCTTTGCTTTCAGCACAGGGAGAGCCGCCTCTCCTCCAAGACACTAGTAAAGGGCAGGAGGTCTGCAGAAGCAGCAAACAGATGTTACCATTGCTCCCGAGTTTTAATTGATTTTAATTACACCCATATCAGATTCTTGGTGCTACTGAGTAGATGTAGACGTCTCTGTAGGACTATGGATAATGTATATCCTTTAGATTTATTTTATTGGGTTTTTTCTTTGGGTTTGTTTTGGGTTTTGGTTTGTTTGTTTGTTTTAAGGGATAGATTGGAATGGGGAGAGGGGGTGATCTTTCCTGTATTCTGTAGGTAAATAAATTGGGCTTCGTTGCACTTTAAAGCATAGTAGATGTCAGAGTGGAATTTACTTTTAATTTATACGCGTTGGCCGTATATAGTGCTGCTCCTCTGTTGACAGTTGTACCTAGATTGTCTTTATTCCTTTTTTTTTTTAAATAAAATTGATTTCCCTTCTCTCTGTCTCCCCATTGCATGCCATTTTTCAGTCTCAGTGTGGCAAAGAATTTGCTCAAGGAATGTACTGATTTATATTTGCTATGTTCCCGTTCCTGTTTCTCATGTATTATACCAAAAAAATGTATATGATAAAATCTCACCCAGTTTAATCTAGACAAAGGTAAATATATATAAAAATATATATATATATAAAAAATAAACATGAATTCAAGTTGTGTCTTGTAGGAATGTTCTGTTCCCATCTCATTTGTCTGTGTTAATGTCCCTGGTGTCAAGTAAGAGCGATGTGTGTTCCCCGTGTTCGCTGGCGCATTGTTTGCCTGCCCAGGCTTTGGAGCTGGTTAGTCCAAGCTACGGCAAAACCGGCTGGCTGGGGTTGAGGGGCTGAGGCAAAAGGTGGAAGCTCGGTTTAGAGGACAGAGCACTGGTTAGCCAGGTGGGAAGCATGGGAAGCCCTGCCCTACCTGTTACATAGTGTTAGGTAAGTCTCTGACCCTGTGACCAAGTTTCCTCATCTGGGGGGGAAAAAAAAAAGAAAATAGAGGTGGGGGGCATTTGCAAAGTCTCTGCTTTTAAAGGAAGCTTTGAGCAGTGCAGATAATCTCCCTGAGCACTCGGTCAAAACTCTTTTCCAACCAAAGGCAGGGGCTGGTGGCCGTTTAGCATTTCAGTGTGTTTCCCTGCCCCTCGGCTCGCTCTAATTCCTTTGCCCAGCAGAGAGGGGTTTAGATACTGTTTCCCTGAGTTACAGCTGACTGTCTTGTTTATGTCCCACGCCTGCAGGAAATCTCCTGTCCAGGGAAGGAGCTAGTGTAAGGGACAAGACCCAGCGGAGTGCACGCAGGTGGGCAAGCGCTGAAGAAAGATGGTAGGAAGCCAGCTGGAAGCAACAGCAGCCAGCAGAGTGTGGGTGAGAACAGTTGCCCCACTGGTCCTGGCAGTGGGAGCAGCAATGGGGCTTGCCCTGTGTTAAGCACCAGCCTCATGGTATTTAAACTCTAGTCGCTGAGCAAAGGTCCTCTCGCATCCACCTCCCTGTGGGATGGGCTCCTGCAGGTGATGCGGCCCCACAGCAGCGTCAGCCCAGCTGAGGCGTCTCCCTTTGGGAGTTGGGAAAGGAGTGGCAGATGTGCTTAAACACAGTGGGCTGGAGCCCTTGGTGGGGTATAGTAGTGGAGCTGAGGTGTCTCACTCTCTCCACCATGAATGCAGTCACCTGGAGATGGGCTGATTCACCTCACCACGATGGGTCTCTGCTACATGTGCTTCAGTCAGCAAAAGGATGCTTTCAAAAGGCAGAGCTATGGGAGAGGCAAAACGGCACTGCCTGTGTCAACGTATTGCATAGAATCAGAATACTTTGGGTTGGAAGGGACCTTTAAGGGTCATGTAGTCCAACCCCCCTGCCATGAGTGGGGATATCTTCAACATGTTAGGGCGCAAGTCTTCTGAGGAACAGCTGAGGGAACTGGGGATGTTTAGCCTGGAGAAGAGGAGGCTGAGGGGAGACCTTATCTCTACAACTACCTTAAAGGAGGTTGTAGCGACGTGGGTGTCAGTCTCTTTTCCCAAGTAACAAGTGATAGGATAAAGGAAAAGGCCTCAAGTTGTGCCAGGGGAGGGTTAGATGGGATATTCGGAAATATTTCTTCACCGAGAGGGTTATCAAGCTTTGGAACAGGCCGCCCAGGGAAGTGGTTGAGTGACCATCCCTCGAGGTACTTAGAAGATGTGTAGATGTGGCACTTACTCAGAGACATGGTTTAGTGTTGGACTTGGCAGTGTTAGGTTAATAGTGGGACTCGATGGTCTTAAAGGTCTTTTCCAACCCAGATTATTCGATTCAATTCTGTTCTGTTCTATTCATGAGGTTGCTCAGAGCCCTGTCCAACCTGACCTGGGGTGTTTCCAGGGATGGGGCATCTACCACCTCTCTGGGCAACCTGGGCCATTGCTTCACCAGCCTTATTGTCGAAAATGTCTTCCTTAGATCTAGTCAAAATTGACCCTCTTTTAGGGTTACCCCTTGTGCTATCGCTACAGGCCCTGGTAAAAAGTCTGTCCCCATCTTTCTTCTAAGACCCCTTTAAGCCCTGGCAGCTGCAATAAGGTCTCCCCGGAACCTTCTCTGCTCCAGGCTGAACCTCCCCAGCTCTCGCAGCCTGTCCTCCCAGCAGAGCTGTTCCAGCCCTTGGAGCATGTTTGTGGCCTCCTCCGGCCCCGCTCCAACAGGTCCATGTCTCTCCTGTGCCGAGGGCTCCAGAGCTGGATGCAGCACTGCAGGGGGGTCTCACCCCTGTGGAGTAGAGGGGCAGAATCCCCTCCCTCGCCCTGCTGGACACACGGCTTTGGGTGCAGCCCAGGACAGAGTTGGCCGCCTGGCCTGCGAGCACCCGTTGCCGGCTCATGTCCAGCTTTTCATCCACCAGTACCCCCAAGTCTTTCTCCGCAGGGCTGCACTTGAGTATATTAAAAGCAGAGGAAATTACATCAGGTTACTGCTAGAGCAGCTTCCCTTCAGAATAGCCCAGAGTTGCTGCTAAATCACTTTATTTTCTCTCCCTTTTGCCTCCTATGTGATATTGGCTTTAAGGTTCAACCACTTCCAGAATCTCTCCTCTCACTGATTTTCAGGTGGTTCTTTGCTGTTCTCCTTTCCTCCACTCTGCCCTTAGTTCCCTGTGACTTGCAAATGATGGTGAGTAACAGTTGGAGCTCGTCCCCAGAGCCCCAGGGGCACATGCCAGCCCTGCTCATTCGTACACAGTTCTGTTTATCCTATAGATTCAGCTGGAGTCCGCGCTGGCCTGGCTTGTAATACCTACGGGTTCTCAAAGGTCTCCGGATGGAAATGCTGCTCTCTTGCCCCTCCCTTCCCATGTGGGAGATGAAAGTGGACCTTTGCCTTGTCCTCCCTTTCTGCTACCCTTCAGCTAGAGAAGCTCGGGAAGTGCTGGGTGTTTTGATGCAAGCAACTGCTGGTGCACGAGGGCCTGCCTGGGCTTTTCGTAGCCTGGTGCCGCTAGGCGTTGCTTGACTAGAGAAGTTAAACTTGCCAGACTGGCTTAACGGACTGACCAGAACTGACCCAACCAGCTAACCTGACCCAGAGCTGAGCCACTGAGCCAAGCAGATTTTGCGGCACAGCTGTACGCAGGTGCTGGCTGATGCCAAATGATGGAACCCCCAGGGCAGGAGGAAGCAGATGTTTCTCTGGGGGCAATATGACCCAGATGAGCCTGGGACAAGGATACGTAGGGCAGGGCACCCAGCAAGCAAAGATACAAATGCAATGCCGATCATTTTCCTCATGATACAGAACGGGGTGAAGATCTGAAGATGAGCATTAAAGTTTTAGGGGGCACTTTCAGTCCACTTTTATGCCATCTACCTTACCACGTATAAATGTGTCCCAGTGCCAGTCTGTTAACCTTATTGATGCTGTGCTGCTGTGCAACAGACTTGGGTGAATCTTTGCACTACACCGAGATTGTGGCACTGCCTTAAGATAAACCTGAGTGCTGCAAGCTTCTGAACGTTACATTTGACACAGCAGCAGCCAGGCCCATGACACTGTAAGAGATCACCTGGTGATTGCTAACAACACGGACTGCAGCTGGTGTTAGTGTGGTCCCATCTTCCTGATAACCACCTCGGAGGCTCCATGCTAGGCTGCTATCAGGGCCACCAAAGCCTTCTTGTCTCCAGCCTAAGCAAGCCAAGCCAAGCTGTATTACAAGCTGTGCATGCCAGCCCCCTCACCACCTTGGGGGTCCACAGGACTCGCATCAGTTTAGCACCGTATTTCTTGTCATGAGGGAGCTACAATTGCATGCACGACTGCAAAAGTGGGGGGCAAGTGCTGAGTAAAGGGAACCAGACGCTGCCCTCCGGCCATCCAGCCTGGTCTGTTGCCACCATCGTCACTCCCAGAGTACATTGCTCCTGTAATGCTGAGAAAGGCACCTGGGATGCCTGCGGCTGTCTGATAGTGGGAAGCTTGACGGTGAGAACCAGTCAAGGGCAATGTATGCCTGTATGTATGGCCCAGTATGGTCCAGCCTGACGGTTGCTGGCAGACGACAAATCTCCCACCAGCCACCCCACCTCCCCCCGCACACTCTGGGGAAGATGCAGGCACTCGCCCCCGCGCCAGTAGCCGGCACCGGGCACATGGGCTGCCACCCAGGGTCCAGCTCCAGCCGCCAGTGCTGAGCGCGTCACGGACAACGGGCTTTGGGGGCAAGCGGGGCAGGCCAGGCTCTGCTTCCTGCCAAGGGTTTGACTTGTCTCCGCGGGGGGCCGAAGGCCTCCCTTCCCCAGGGGATGCTGCACCTCGCAGGGTCAAGGGCCCAGCCTGCGGCACCGCAGCGTAGCGAGTTCCCGGTAGAGAGGGGGCTGCTCCCCCCGCTCCCTTGGGGTGAGCCCTGGCACCGCCTGCCTGAACCTGCTCACGTGCACGATTCTGGGCCTCCGCAATATACCCGTCCCCGGGCTCCGGACAGACGAGACCCAAACGCTGTGTGGCAGAGCCGTCCCCAGGTGGAGACGCCGCTGTCCGTCCCCGGAGCGGCGAGAAGTATTCGTGCAGAGCCGCTTGGGGAGCTCGGTCGGAGGAGAAAGGGCCCTGGAAAAAGGCTCTCGAGGCAAAGACCAACATTACCCTTCACACAATGTGAAAAGCAGGCTTCCGAGAACGGGACCCGTCCCTCCACCAGCCCGGCAGCAAAGCTTGCTAAACGAGGCAAAAATGCTGGCTACTTCTCGCCTCCCTGGTTAAGATTCCCTGTCAAATTGGGCCTTAGCGTGAGAGAGGCTGTCGGGGGGAAGAGGATGAGACAGGTTATAGCAGGGAAAACGCCCAGGCCCAGTATGGCCTGGCTTGAACGAAGGTAGGCACAAGCAAGCACTTGCGAGTGAACACTTTATTGCGAGCACAAGGGTGTAAGGTCTGTCCTTGGTGCCTGGTGGAGCTGCCCAGGGGCTCTGCACCTCTCTTGCCACACGCCTCCTCAGGACGTCGTCCACAAGCCTCCCAACTAACGCCCTCGCTTCTCATACGGGCTGCTGGGGCTCGCCTCGGACAAGTGCGTGACGCGCACCGATCTGCGCCGTGCTCCTGTCTGGGCAGGGGGCTTCGGACCTGCTGGGGGGACGGGCTGTCTGGAAACGCGTGCGCCCGTGGCGGGGAGGGCGTTCTCAGCGGGACAGCTCTCCTTTCCACCTCGTGGTCTTGGCGGTTCTGCTACACGGCTTCCAAAATGAACTTTGGGGGTCCGTGCAGTTTGGATGCCCTCCCTGGCAGCCGTGCGGCTCAGTCGCAAGTCATCGGCAGCGGTTGTGTTTGCCAGTGGTTGCGACACAGGCAGCTTTGCTCCCTTGCTTGCTGCCAGGCTCCGCTGTTCAGACGCTCTGGGCAATCCTCGTCCTTCTTCCCCACCCTGCCTTGAGAAAGGTGTCTGGGGTGGCTGCGGCTGCCTATTGGAGACATTTCCCCTGGGAAGCTCCAGGATTTTGGAATCGCTGCAGCTAGAGTGTTGTTTAAACGGGGAAGCCACAAAGGATTCCATGGTGCAGCAAACACCGTCAACAACTTCTCTGGTGAGCCTGGCAAGGGAAGCCTCTGAAAATGCTCCGTCGGAAGCTGCCATTTCCGCCTGCCCCGATTTCTCTTCCTCCCATTTGCCCACTCGGCTGGCTCCTTCAGCAACAGGCTGCTCCTTCCGCCTGGCTGCCGGCCCTGGCTCGGACGCTTTGGGTGTGCTGGACGCCAAACGGTTGCCCAAGCTCTCCAACACGCTCGCTGCAAGCTCTTTGGCCAGCAGGGCAACCTCCTGACAGCAACCTGGAGGAGAAGTCTCCGACGGCTCTGCTCTTCCGGCGCTGCCGCTCATTGTTCCTCTGATCGCCAGGGCAGCCCTCCTTAAAACCCAGGCACACTGATCCCAAGGAGCCTTCACCCTCTCAAACACCTCCTCCACCACAGTCTCAGCCACCTCTCCAAGCTTCTGGGCTCCTGCTGCAGGTTGTTGTGCAGAGGCAGCTCGGAACCCGCTGGCTGCATCGCTACTGACCCCCCGGGGCAGCTTGGCACCTTCCTGTCCCAGCTCAGCTTGGGAGCAGGTTTGGCCCTCGTCGCAGGTTGCTTTCACTCTTCTGCATCGCCCCGATTTCAGGGAGTCCTTTCTGCTCTTGGGCGGAGGTGAGCAAGATGGCTTCCGAGGGCGCAGCAGCCACTCTGCCAGGCAAGATGTGTTGCTCGCTACCAGTGGCTTGGGGACGTCCTTTAATTTGGGCAGCTCTTCCCGAAGCCTTTCCTGAAAGGAGACAGCAGGTTGTGGCTCGCTGTTGCCTGGACAAGCGCTCACGCCCCTGCGCGCTGAGGCTTCACGCGGGCCCGGGCCAGCGCTCTGCTTCAGCCACGCGTCGCGGGCAGACGAGAAGGGCTTCCCTCCGGCCTCCCCGTGCTTCACGTGACCGTCCTGCCTGTGCCCGCCCCAGCACCCTGCGCTAGCTCGGCTCCGAGCCGGCTGGTCCTGGCCCCGCCACAACGCCCGGCCCAGCAGCACAGCCCTCGCCTCTTCTGCGCCGACCGCCTCCCCGAGATGCGGCAAGTAAAGCCCCAGCCCTCGGCAGCGCGCCGCCGGCCGCTGCCCGCCAACACTGAGCTTTGCCTACCTCTTCTCGCCTCGACCTTCTCTCTGCCTCCAGCTTGAGCCTGGCCAGGTACTCCCTGTACTCATTGAACTCCTTCAGAGTGCAAACCACCTGCGGAGAGACGAGGGCAGAAATGCCCCGAGTGCTGTCAAGCCAGCTACGCAGACTGCCTTCCCCGAAACGGCCCGAACCCAGCGGTTCGGAGGGCAGCTGCTCCCCTGCACACCCGCCCTCTGCGCTCGGGGAACCCCGCTCGGAGGGAAGCCTTTTTACCAGTCCGACGACGTCCAAACCTACTTTGCCGTCGGCGGTGACGTAACCCCCTCTCTTCAGCCTCCGGATGTTGACTTTGCGCTTGTGGTACACCCGCAGGTGCGGGTCATGCAGGCTGTTGTACTCTGTGCGCGTTAGGCGACAGTAGGGATCTCCCAGGTCAAAGTAGCACGAGGGCCGGTGAAGCTGTAAGAGGGATGTTCCGGACTAGGAACGGGGCAGCAGAGCGCAGCAGAGATGAACGCACCCCCGAGCTCCTCCCTCGCGCAGGGCGGCATTTCCAAACCTCCGAGGTACAGGCTAATCCCGGGCTTACTTCCCACCCAGAGGAAAGGTCTCTCTACTTCCGAGACTCTCCAACGGAGAAGCGGCCCTGTGCCCCCATCCTCCGTCTGGGGGCTGTCTACTGTTGCTGTAGCAATACAAGGAGCTGCGTACTGCGGGCGTGAGAGGGCTGTGCCCGGCGCTGCAGCTGGAAGGAGCTAAGCTGAAGCGGTGCCTACAGCCGGGTCTTTTCCTCGGGCAATTCAGTCCGATTGCAAAATGGGAGGTGCCACAAGCCGCCCTTGTGGAAAGGGAAAGGTAGTGGGAAGAGCTGACTCCAACACTCTTCTCCATCCACCTCTGGCCAGCCTGGAACTACGGGCAAGTCCTCCTTCCTCTCGGCACCACGGAGCCAGGCGCTTCCCTCGGCTCCCCAGCCCTGTCCGACGCAAGGGCTGCAGCTGCCGCTGTACGGCAGGTGGCCACGAGGGCTTCTCTGCGTGACGGGGACCCCGCCAAAGAGCAGAGCTTTTCTACCCCTTTCTACTGCCTTTACCTTTTCCCCCAGCTTTGCCCTGCAGAAGACAGGCTTGCAGCCGGGCGGCATCGGGACCTTGAACCCGAGGGGGAGGTCCAGCAGCCTAGGGTCCATCAGCCCAGCAGCTCCTTCTCCCGGGTCCCGTCTTCTGTGCCCGCACTAGGAAGACAGAGACAATCAGGCGCTAGCTCAACAGGCCTCCTGCACGGCCCTTGCAAGACAGGGCACGTCCCCAGGGCCCGGAGCAGCCCCCCATGGCGCAGGCTCCCCGGCCCAGCCCCCTCCAGCGGCCCGCTGCTCACCTCTCTCCCCTTCCCTGGTGCGCTCGGCATTGCATCTGCCTTTCGGACGCCAGCAGCGACACGGCGCTCCATGGCCTCTTCCAAGAGCTCTCCTGGAGCTGCGACCCTGCGCTGGCACCTCTCGCTCCAGAGGCACCCAGCTGCGGCCGCCCCAGCCGGTCCCCCAGCCAGCGGCTATAGAGCGCAATCGCGCATCGTTCCATCATCGCGTTGCCACGTCGCCACATTGTCACCTCACTGGGTTGCCGAGACGCCGCCCGGCTGCTGTCCACCGGGCGGTGGGGCGGGCCCGCCTGGAGGCCTGTTTGGACAGGCCCGAGGGCCACCCGCTCTTGCTGACCGGGCTTTGAGAGGCCATCTCCACAGGCCCCTTCCCACCTCGACTGTTCCGTGCTTCGGTGAAGCCAAGCCGGCATCCTCGCCCACCGGCAGGAGACGCAAGGGACTGCCGCACCAAAGGTGCTCGGGCTTGGCTCGGGTTTACCCCCTTTTCCTTTTCCGACCTCTTCCCTGTCACGGGCAAAGCAGCCTCAAGTCGGGGACTTGCGCTGAAGAAGCGGATGCAAACTGACCAGAATAAATGTAAGCTGGGAATGAGAAGGAAAAAAAATACATCCATGAACGACCTCTCCAACGGGAGCAGCGGGAAAAGCAACTCAGTGAGATTTAAGGCAGATTTTCATCATTCTGTAAAAGGGACTGCTCTACCTGCGGCATGCATAGCGCTGGTGAGTCTCTTCCAATGTGTCCACACTCGCCCGTGTCTCTGTGAATCACCAAACATCACCATAGTCAAGTCACCTGTTTAGGGCCCCTGCATTGCTTCTAGCCCGAGCCCCTCAGCTTTAGCTGAAAACCAGCATCGAACAAAAACGGTTCTGAAAATAGCCTAAAGCACGCTTAATGCTTTAGGAGAAATCCGAGCTGTAGCCGCAACTAACGTTAACATCGCGGCTCCAAAAGCAGGTGTGAAGGGAAGCTACAGCTCTTCTGCAAGAGCTCTAGCCTTAGCTTCTACTCACCAGTCAGTGGCAGTCTTCGTTGCCAGGAAATGACGGCGGAAGGTTACCGCCTGGCGCCACAGGCCGAGGAGACGGTCATCTTCACCCCTTAAGTAGCTGTCATAAAGCTGAACGTGCAAAGACAAAAAGAAATGCCAAGTCAGCCTTCGCTGCCACTGCACAAGTCTCTCTACACAGGAGAGACTACAGCCACCATCCCCAGGTCTCCTTTAGCAACCACTGCAACAGGGGCATCAAGGGCTCAGGAGCCACCACAGAAGCATCCTCAGCAGACCTGCCACCTGACTGCCAAGAAGGGAACGTCCACGCTCCTCCTGCAGGAGTGGACGGCAGCAAAGCAAACTGATCATGATTCCTCCTCTTGCCTTGCCGAGGTGTCCAGCGGTCGTGGTGGAGGAAGACAAAAACAAGCCCCTCCGAGACCCGCGTCAGATTTCCTGCCAACAGGCTGTTACGGGAGGTAAGGGAGGCCTGCCTTGTTCTTCTGCTGGCTCCTCTGAACCTCAAAGCACACAGTCCTCTCTGGTCTCCACTGCTCTAGACGGACACTCCAGGACTATTAAAAAGACGAGCGGTCCTCTGTGACTGCCCTGCAGTGCCCAGTAACAGCAAGCATTTGCCTCCAGGACCGAGCAGTACGCTCACAGCAGGTGGGCATCTTCCATCACCACAATTTGCTGACACTCCTCCATCTCACACCCCTGGCTTCTGCTCGTCAACACCAACACAGCCTCAACAGAGCCACAACCTTCCCACAGCAAGTCCTCTAGGCCACAAATAAAATGCACTCGCATTCCGCCCTGGCATCGCCCGTGACGCTCCAGTAGCCGCTCCTTACCTCACGTTCAGCGCGCCATTCACTCTCCCTCAATTCCAGCTCCTGCCGGGCCCTCATCCAATGCGCCGTCAGTTCTCCAACATCTTCTCTGAGGGCTGAATTAACCTCATTCACTTTATCGAGGTGCTCCCGCAGGACAGTGTTCACTTTGGCCAGGAAAACCTTGGAAAGGGAGAAACAGCAATGAGGCCTCTGAACAACTGCTATCCACAAGCAGCATCCCCGTCATTTCCCAGCTCCCTCCACACAGACTTTGTTGTCAAACCGAGAGGCAGTAGAAGTGCTTTCTAGCATTAACTGAGAGCTCTCTGTGAGGGCAAACTCATTTGCTTAGGCTGGAAAGGGTCCTTTGGAGGTCGCCCGGAATAGCCCCCCGCCCAAAACAGAGCTGTTCGGCACACACTCCTAGGACTGCCCCACGGAAAACAGACTGTGGACCTTTCTCTTTTCAAAGCCGCTTGCCCAGCCGCTTCCCCTGGGGTGACCAGGTAGCACTGACAGGTTTCCCCTCACTTCCACGAGCATCCAGGGTACCAAGTACCACTCCTTCCTGGTACCTTTGCTGCTCCTCTTCCCACTGAAGCAGTGCTTTCTTCAGGGGGTGCTCTTTGGCGGCTTCCCACCTGCCTGCAAGGGAGCCCTGAAGGAGAAAGGATATGTTTAGTCAAATTCTCCTGTTCCCTTCGCTCCCGTCAGCACCCATCGCTTTCCCCTCCCTTTGCTGGCTATCATCTCAGGAGCTCGGGGCTCCTTCCCGGCGTAACGGTGTCGTGACTACGGACAGGAAGGGAGGAGAGGGGCGTTACTAGCTAATGGCAGCAGCTCTCCTCAGTCTCCCACTGTTGCACTCTCACAGCGAGGCATCCTCAGCTCATGACCGCGAGCGCTCACTTCGACCCGAAGCCCGGGAACGCTCTCCCACTCTCCTGCCCTTCGTTCCCTGGGTTCACTTTAGCCATGAAGCAGAAAGAAAAGCGCAGAGCCGGCTCTGCATGTGGAACGCCAGCATTCTCGCCTTCCAACATGCCATGTTTCCAGCGGCTCTTTTTCAGAGACAGCCATGTAGCGTACCAGGCAGCACAGCCCTCTCCCGAGACCTAGGACAAACGCTGCTCCAGCAGCAAAGCCCTCTTGCACGCAGCTTTTAGCCTTCTGCGGCTTTTAGCCTTCCTGACAGGCTTTTCTGGATGGGCATTTCTGGGCCTACCGGCTGCTCTACGCGCAGCAACCGGACAAACCACCGACGGGCAACCGTACAGCGCTTCCTTCCAGCCTCAGGTGGCAGAACCTCGTTTTCCTCTGCCCCGGCTTCGGGGAGCTTTGTGCTGTCTGCGTCAACGAATGCTACGCAGGCGACCTCTCGTCCGCAACCTGCACACTCACCCCTGCTGCTCCCGCTCGCCGCTCCAGCTCTCGACACCGAGCCCGGTACTGCAGGACCTGGATGGGCACACGCAGTGGCCATGAGCGGCTGCAGCCTGTGAGGGGCTCGGCTCCTCCCGCCCCGGCTTTTCTCCCGGTCCCGACAGCCCCAGCACCGGGCCCTGCCCGGCGCTGCCCACACGGGCAACAGGGAGCCGTGGCGGCCCGGGGCAGCTCTCGACACGGGCCGGGCAGGCGCCCGCGTTCCTCACCTTCGCCTGTAGCAGCCGCACCGGCACCGCTTGGCGCTACCGCGCCTCCTGCGAGCTCTGCAGCCGGCGCCGCAGGGAGGCCTGGCTCCGCGCCGCCATGGCCCCGCTCGCCCGCCGGGCCCGCCGCCCGCGGGGCTCTGCCGCCTGACGGGCCCCGCGGCGGGGGCCGCTCCGCGGCCGGCCCCGGCGGACCGAGCTCAGGCGGCCCCGGGCCGCGGGCTGGCGCCTGCCGGGCCGGGTGGAGCGGCTCACCCTGCCCGCCGGGCGCGACCGGGAGCCGGGCCGCGGGCCGGGAGCGCCGGGCTCGCTCGGGCCGCTCTGTGGCAGCGCTTCCCTTCTCGCTCCTCGCTGACGGTGCCGCGCCGGGCTGCGGGGCTGCCGCGGGGGAGAGGCCGCCCCGGCAGCGGTTTGCTCCGGCGCGTTCTGCGCGGAGACCGTTACCGGCCGCGGAGAGCGCTGCGGGCAGCCCCTGGCACCGGGGCGACGATGGGGCGTGTGGGCACCCTGGGGCGGGGGGGCTGGCACCGCGGCGGCACGGGGAAGCTCCCTCGGCCAGGGCAGCCCGCGGAGCAGCGGCAGCTTTCGGCTGAAAGCTCAAGCTTCAGCCCTTGGCTGCGCTGGAGCAGGAGGCCCCGTCTGGTGCGAAACCCAGAGCTCCGCGGGTGGAGTCGCTGGCGCTTCGTCTCCCCGGTTGCAGCACGAACGGGACGGGCTGCAAGCAGAAAAGAGAAAACACGCTGTGGCAGACAGAACTGCAAACCCACTGCCAGGACAGCCTGCTCTGTGACTGAAGCTCGCTGTCAGCAGCTCGTGAAGAAAGACAACAAACACACACGGCAAGCGGGGCTCAGTGCCCTTTGCCCAGACCAGGCTGTTACGTGGATTCCCTTATCCGCCACTCAAGCCCTGAGGCTGCAGAGCTTACACTTACTTAAGTAACGCTTAAATCCTGCGCTTGCGAGCTAATCAAGAAAAAGGGCTAGTTCCCTGGCCAGGGTGCTCCTCCTCCCTGCTCTGGCACGCTGCGGGCGTCCCCCGCATCTCTCTGGGAAGCGCCACAGCCTCAGCAGTCCGGCTGCTGTTGGATCCGCTCCCAATGAGAGGAGGGGTTAAGGGAATCTTAGCAGTTAATTAGTAGATGAAGCTTGAAATCTTGTTAGCTATTGTGTGAAGTAGTTAAAGCAGGAGAACTGTAGTTCCTCCCAAAGACAGGTCCTGATAAACTGAAAAGAGGAAAGAAGATTTGTGGGTCCTCACAAGGACGGTCCCTGATAAGAATTAAGAACTTACCTCAAGAAACTAGCTCTGCAGTTTGGATAGAAGCCAAAAAACAACGGAGCCTGCGCAAAGTCAAAAGGTTACTAGCGGTGATGAAGAGGAACCACCGGCCTTCATCCCCACGACCCCCGACGACCACCACCAGGAGGCAACACGCAAGCGCAGATGGCAGGAGAACTCATTTTAATACGAAGCGGGGATAGATCATGCATATGTATAGGTATATTGCTAAACTTTATGTATATGCAACACTTTGCTGTATATATTTGAAGTAAGTGCCTCGTTGGGCGCGCACGGTTTTTGGTGGGACTACCCCCCCGTGCTGCCCAGCGCTGAATAAACGTACCTACTTTACAATCTTACAGATTGTGGAGTCTGTTTTCCGCACGTCAGTTTTGGCGAGCCAGGCAGGAGACTCTCTGCTTAACCGCGGGACCGGCTGTGGAGCTGTCACCGAAATCGGGAATAAACCTCGTAACACCAATGTAGTGTTAAAAGGCAGGCATTCTTTATTCACGGCGCCGGGAACACGGGGGATAGCTCCTCCTAAATCGTGTTCGCTCGATCAGTTCAAAAATCAAACATTTATAGGCAAGATTAATACATATTCATCAAGTGTCCAAACAATGATTGGTTAAGTATTCCTCGCCTACCATGTAAATGACCACGCATGCTCACTATAATTTCTTGGGATTTTACTTCCTTAATCTTTTGAGTCGGAGGGTTTCTTGAGTGGGTGGTCTCTGAGTCGGTGGTCGCGATCTCCCCCTGCCGGAATTACCTTTCCTACAAAGTTCACTTAAGCTTGGCAACACTAAATAGATCTTCACAGGCTATCGGTCCAGTATGCAATCATTCACCCCACAGTCACCGGACCGTAGAACTGACCAAGGTGTTCCTTCTTTCTGACTACTTGTTATTAGAACAAAACATAATACCATGATCACAACGTTACACTTAACTCCTTGATAATTAAATCAAGATGAGAAGGGTTAGGTGGGTTCTCGAGCAGCATTGCTGGTGCATAATGTTCTTATAGTTACAACTTTCTACAAATTCACAAACCTATTTTCTAACCCTATTTTATTTTAATTCTCTACCACCTTGGTTACATTTCCCCCCTTTGGAAGTTTTGAAATAATTTCTTTTCAATACTTCCATTACAAATTAATTTCCTTATTAACATTCAATCACTTTATTGTATGATGGTAGGAGCATTATTAGTTAGTCCATTTAAATTTTGGTGTTTTGTAGTCAATGCAAGTGTAATTCTGCTATCAATGGTAGCTCTTTTTGTAAATTTCTTTTTCAAACAATGATAAATGAATAATATTCTCAAAGATATTATTAATAATAATAACACAGTATCAATTAAAGGACTTCACCCAAGAACTCAAGTTTTATCCCTATCCACTGAAAATTTTATCAAACCAATTTTCTTGCATGTCTTGTTGCATTTCCTGAGTATCCTTTTCTATTTTTCTCAATAAGTCCAAATCATATTCAACATCCTGGGTAACATTTGGGATATCTATGCAACAATGATCTATCCTATCCCTCAGGTATCCACAAACTCCATGTTCTTTTAGTAAGAGCATATCTAGAGCTATCCTATTTTGTAGGGTCATCTTCAAAGTGGCTTGTAACTGTAAATTTAGTTGTTTAAATCCTTTCCTCATTATTTTGGCTAATCTTTTCACTTGACCTGTCAACTTATATAACCAATCCCTATTCCTGTAAGTTGCCAAGGGAGTCAATAAGGATTCTAAGGCTCATCCAAGTTTCACTCCTGTCGAGGGTTCATTCCAATCATCATCATCAATTTGTGATCTTTTTGTCCATAAAGTTAAAATTTTCAGAATCTCCCCTAAAGGAAGATTTCTTTCAGATTGGACATAATCTTGGCATTCCTAAAGTAATTTGTTTTACTTTCCCGTCCATTGGTAAATGGGTGGTCCAAGTTCCATCACTCATTGCCCAAACTAAATGTCCTGGGTTCTGAACTGTAGATCTTCTACAACTAAATATTGATCCCTTTCTAATTTTATATACACTAGTCAAATTTAAATCGTTCTTGAGTCCTCTGCACTAACACCCATATTTCAATGCAGCTGCTAAGGGAGGAACTTCTCGGACTGCTCTATCAACTGCACTGCAATTACATATCTTTTTACAATTCCACCAGGGTACTATGTCTTCCTTTTCCCTGGATGTGGTTCCCCTGTCATTAACTGATGGGAAAACTGTAAAGATTGTTCCGTCCCAGGCAAAACACCATGAAGTATTAGCCATATATTGAAATTGAGATAGAATAGTCATAGACCACACTGAATCCCATGCAGCCTCTGCCTCTAGCTTAGTCTGATTTTCACAATTATGGACTACATGTCCAGCTTCCTCGGGATCATGTACAGGGAGGCCTCTACTTATTTCTTTGCATAATAGTTTATCCCTTGTGCTTACTGCACTCAAATTTGTTGTTAAGATTCCCCATGGAATTGATTCACCTACTGCTCTTGGAATTGGAAGACATGCAGTTATTTGGGTTACATTTTGTAAATTTGCAAATTCTTTTATCAATCCTACCATTAAATTTTCTTCTGGAGTTCTCCTTGGAATGTATATTAGCTGCTCTGCTTCACTCTCCCTTCCAATTGATCTATTATCATCTCAAATAACGCTCCCAACATCATCAGTTTCCAAATCAAAACCCATTTTTCCATATTTTCCAATGATAATTTCTTAAACATGTTTTAAAATCAACTTTGCAGTCTCTGAATCCCTATTGATGACCTTCCATGACGGGGCTTTCTTCACTCGGGTGTCGTGTATCCCCGGTTCCACTCCTCCAACCTTGATTGCAGTATAAGTTGTTAACAGTACCTAGAATGGTCCCCTCCACTTTTCCTGCAGTGGTTCAGAGTTCCAAGTTTAAAGATCACCTGGCTGATACTGATGTACAGGCAAGTGACCTACTCAGCACAATATATCTCCAAAGTGCTCCAAGGACTTTTCCTAAAGAAATTAGATACACTTGCAAATCAGTTTCCCCAGCTACCTTCATATCCCCTGGGATTAAAGGAGTCTGGTACAGTTTACCATACAGGACTTCATATGGACTTATACCGTCTCTTGATCTTGGTTGGATCCTGATTTTCAAGAGAGCTAGTGGTAAAGCCTGTGGCCACTTCAAAGATGTTTCCTGACAAATTTTACTTATTTGTCTTTTCAACATTTGATTCAATCTCTCAATTTTTCCACTCGATTGTGGCATCCAAGGGGTATATAAGTCCCATTTTATACCCAAAACTTTACTGAACTATTGAACTACATCTGCCACAAAGTGTGGTCCCCTATCAGAAGACATTCCCAATGGCATTCCAAATCTTGGTATTATTTCCTTCAACAACACTTTAACTCCCTCTCTAGCTTTGTTGGTGCGGTAAGGGAAGGCCTCCGGCCATCCAGAAAATGTATCCATTAGTACTAATAAATACCTGTACCCGTTCTGACTGGGTAACTCAGAGAAATCAATTTGCCAATAATCTCCTGAAGAATTTCCTTGTTTTATCATTCCTAGAGGTGGCCTCTTTTGGTTCATGGCGTTATTTTTAAGGCAGATTGGACATTTAGCTATTATTGATTTAACTATTCCTGTCATTCCTACACATACTACAGACGTTTTTAAACTTGAAACCATAGCATCTACTCCCCAGTGTGTTTGTTCATGTTTTTCCTCTGTGAGTTATGTCATAATTTGCAGGGTTACTATCACCTGTTTTTTTGTTTTACTGGTACTAGTGCAAGGATACCTCGTTCTGCGGCCTCTTTTGCAGCTTTGTCTGCCAATCGATTACCTATATTTACAGCCGTCTGACCAAATTGATGAGCTTTACAATGCATTACCGCCACTTCTTTCGGCCTCTGCACATCTTCCAGGAGTTGGAGAATTTCTTCTTTATACTTTATTGATGTTCCTTGAGCTGACAGCAGTCCCCTTTCTTGCCAGAGGGCTCCATGAGCATGGATCACACCAAATGCATATTTAGAATCAGTCCAAATATTCACCCTTCTTCCTTCAGCTATTTGCAGAGCCCGCCTCAATGCCACCAATTCTGCTTTCTGTGCTGAGGTACTTACAGATAGTGTCCTTGATTCCAGTACCTCAGAGGTGGTGATGACAGCATATCCAGCCATTCGTTTTCCTTCTCGTACGAAACTGCTTCCATCTGTATATAGCTCCAGATCAGGGTTTTCTAGGGGTTCATCTCTCAGATCTGGTCTGCTGGAATAAACTTGTTCAATAGTTAACAAACAATCATGTTCCAAATTTCCTGTTGGATTCTCTGTTGACAAAAATATTGGATTGCTGGATTAACAATCGGTGTGGTTTTCAATTCCACATCATCTTGTTCCAATAGGACAACCTGATACTTCAGCATTCTGCTGGGGGATAGCCAGTGACCCCCCCCTTTTGCTCTAGAACAGTTATTACCATATGCGGTACGTACACCACCGTCTTTTGACCCATGGTCAATTTTCGAGCTTCTTGGATCAGCAATACTGTTGCTGCCACAGCGCGTAAACATCCTGGCCATCCTTTACTCACGTTGTCAAGTTGTTTAGAGAAGTACCTCACTGGTCGTCTCCAGGGTCCCAGCTGTTGCGTCAGCACTCCAAGAGCCAGATGTTGCCTTTCATGTGCAAACAACTCAAAAGGTTTGGTCACATCAGGTAATCCCAGAGCAGGTGCCATCATTAATGCCTTTTTCAGTTCTTTGAATGATTTCTAACATTGTGGTGTCCAAGTCAGATACTGATCCTTGGATTCCTTTAAAGCCTCATACGGTGGCTTTACATACAATCCATAATCCAAAATTCAAAGTCAGCACCACCCAATCATTCCCAGAAAAGTTCTCAATTCTTTCAGGCTACTTGGTTCAGGAATTTGACGGATAACTTCTTTTCTTTCATTTCCCAATTGTCTCTGTCCTTGGGATATTTCAAATCCCAAATAAATTACTGTTTCTTTTCCTATTTGGGCCTTATTTCTGGAGACTCTATATCCTCCTTGGCCTAGGAAATTTAGTAAACTGATAGCAGAACACTTCCCTTTTGGTCCTGTCTCTTCCATATCTCTAATTCCTTTGCCAATTGATTCCCAAATATCGTAGGGCTATTTTTGAATCCTTGTGGAAGTACAGTCCATGTCAATTGGGTCTTTCGTCCTGTGGCCAGACTTTCCCACTAAAAAGCAAATATGTTTTGGCTGCCTATATCTAGAGGTATGCAGAAGAAGGCACCCTTTAAATCTAGTACAGTAAACCATTTATGTTCCTCTTTTAAGGAAGTCAGTAAAATATATGGATTAGCCACTACTGGGTGTATATCTTGGACTATCTGATTTATACCTCTTAAATCCTGAATCAATCGGTATTCCTTACCTCCGGATTTCCTTACTGGTATATGGGAGTGTTATATTCTGATTCACACTCTACCAATAGTCCATATTCTAAAAATTTTGTAATCAACCCCTCTAATCCTTTTCGAGCTTCCCACTTAATAGGATATTGTTTTTGTCTTACCGGTTTGGCTCCAGGTTTTAAAATCACCTTTACCAGCTCTGCCAATTTAGATCGTCCCAGAATTCCACTTGCCCAGACCAAAGGAATAACTGCATTTTCCACTTCTTCTGGAATCTGTTCTTCCCTGTAGGAATCCTGTAACATAAACACTCTTGCCTCTATGGCTTTTGATTCTGGCATTAACAACTTGATTTCTCCATCTTTGAAAGTTCTTTGTGCATCTAATTTACTCAATAGATCTCGTCCCAACAAAGACAGTGGACATTCAGGCATATACAGAAACTGGTGAGTTACCCATTGTTTTCCCAATTTAAACTTTAATGGCTCTAAAAATGGCCAATTTTCCTTCCGCCCTGTCGCACCAACAACATCTACTGATTTGTGACTAAATTTCCCTTTACATGTATACAATACTGAGTAAGTAGCTCCAGAAACTCTATTTCTTCATTCCCTAGCTTCAATGTAACCAGAGGTTCAGCTAGGGTTGATTCCCCCAGTCCCCTTCATAGTTCTTCATTCAGAGTCATTAATTTAATTGCCTGCAGAGCCGGATCTAATTCTCCTGCCTTAGGACATTCTCTTTTCCAGTGCCCACACTTCTTGCAAACAGCACATTGATCTTCTGCCAATCGGGGCTTATTTTCCTTCTCTCTCTGATATTCATTCCTTGTCCTCTCCCTCTGCCTATCCTGTTATTCCCTGCCAAAACTGCTAGTAGCTTTCCACCCCTTCGGGTTTGCCTCACCTATTTTTCTTTTACTCTATTGTTATATACAGCCTAAGCAATTTCAAGCATTTTACCTTAGCCACGCTTTCGGGATCCTCCTGATAGGTACCTGCAGTCTCTTTCCATGATCTTAAATCAGTAATTGAAAATTAATTTCACCACCACTGTTTCGAGTTCTCATCACATTTTCCCTTTTTCATAATCTTTACCATGGGATCATACAGATGTATTCCATACTGTCTCTGCCATTCTGGATGATTTTGTAGTGTAAAGAACAAATCAATATAAGCCATTTCTTCCCATTTACCCTCCTTTTTACAAAACAACATTAATTGCAAGATGGTGTTATATTGCAATGTCCCATTTTCTGACCATTTCTCCCCACTGTCCAACCTTGGACATACATTGGCCACCAATGATTGCAATATTCAATTAATTGCTTCCGAGTCAGAGGATCACCTCCCAGATCTTTCCAATGCCTCAAAATACAACCCAAAGGTGTTTTTTGTGGGATAGATCTTTTACTCGGAAATGTTCCCATCTTCCCAAGACTAGTGGGTGTGATTGTGCACTATCACAGGCACTAGTCGGAGGGACCCCTACTCTCCTCGAGGGTCCCTCTGGATCTTCTAGCCCCCTGCTAGAAATCCCCCAACCTCCTTACCTGGGCCCCTAGCCCAACCTTGCGAGGCTTTCGCCGCGTCTTATAGGCAGGCATTCCTTGTGAGGGTCTCGTACCCTCACCCTTTCCAGAGGTACCTTTCAGCCCTACTCTGCGTAGCTTTCGCCGCGCCTTACGAGCGAGCTAGTGGGACTCGAACCCACGTTACTTCAATCCTTTAAAGAATGCCTTATTACCTTTCCAGGGGACTTGCTCACAATTCTTTGGTCCGGGGATCAGAGGTTCTCCCCGAGAATCCCTCGGTGCCGGCTGGAGGTCCTGTGATCCCACGGATCCGTCGAGATTCACAAGCAGGGTCCCACCTGGGTCGCCAAAACAGTCACCGAAATCGGGAATAAACCTCGTAACACCAATGTAGTGTTAAAAGGCAGGCATTCTTTATTCACGGCGCCGGGAACACGGGGGATAGCTCCTCCTAAATCGTGTTCGCTCGATCAGTTCAAAAATCAAACATTTATAGGCAAGATTAATACATATTCATCAAGTGTCCATACAATGATTGGTTAAGTATTCCTCGCCTACCATGTAAATGACCACGCATGCTCACTATAATTTCTTGGGATTTTACTTCCTTAATCTTTTGAGTCGGAGGGTTTCTTGAGTGGGTGGTCTCTGAGTCGGTGGTCGCGATCTCCCCCTGCCGGAATTACTTTTCCTACAAAGTTCACTTAAGCTTGGCAACACTAAATAGATCTTCACAGGCTATCGGTCCAGTATGCAATCATTCACCCCGCAGTCCTTTGTTTTAAGACAAGACTATAGAATGAATAATTACCTACCCACCGGACCGTAGAACTCACCAAGGTGTTCCTTCTTTCTGACTACTTGTTATTAGAACAAAACATAATACCATGATCACAACGTTACACTTAACTCCTTGATAATTAAATCAAGATGAGAAGGGTTAGGTGGGTTCTCGAGCAGCATTGCTGGTGCATAATGTTCTTATAGTTACAACTTTCTACAAATTCATAAACCTATTTTCTAACCCTATTTTATTTTAATTCTCTACCACCTTGGTTACAGAGCGGACGCCCCTGGGCGCGCCTCGAGCACTTTCCTCGGAGGGGAGTCCGCTGCCAGCCGCTCACCGCGGGAGCAGACAACAACCTCCTGAAGCTGCGGAAGAAAACGGTATGTTTTATGAGGGGAGCCTGTAAGTCGTACGCATGGCCGGGGCAGCTGGTAAATCGCGCGGAGACGTCTGGCGTGCAGCACAGTCCCCGTAGGAGGAGGGTACCCTGTATGGGAATAAGGGGATTTGCTGACCGAAGGGGAGGCCACTAGCGATCTTGAGGGTAGATCGAGCAAATCCGAGGTCACCGCTGCATCCCAGTGTCGGGAGCCAGGATGGACCTGCTAATGACTAGTATATAAGAAGCAGGAGAAGGGTAAGCGGACCTCCTCGCAATTGCGGTAGGGTTATTATTTTATATATTTGCAGCTGCTGGATGGGTGTTACCTGGAGTGATGAATGTATAAATTAAGTACCCGGGAATTTTATGTTAAAAGTCTCTGTCTTTATGTGTGTAATATATAGAAAGATTGTGAATACCTTTATATGTTAATGAAGAAGCGGGGCAAAGGGAATTACTCCTTCAGTGGTTCGGGCTCGAACCTTGGGGATATCTAAATGAAGGAAGACATTGGATAAAAAGGGGAAATGAACAATTTTTTCTGAGGAGCGTATGTGACTCCTGCAGGGTGGAAAGTGGCCTCAGATTGGGAACAACCTTCAGACGTTTTTTGTAAATCCCAGTGTTGGTGGACAAATAGGAGTAATTCCCTGTTTTGTGTGTGGAAAGGAAAATCTAATCCCGGAAATTTGGGAAGTGTGGGAAAAGAACTGGAAAGAAACCATAAAGAAGTCTAAGGAACAGCTTGTGTGGAAACTTATTGAAAAGTATATCAGAAACTAAAGTAATAGAAAAGCTTTGCAAAAATGGGTAACACTCAAAAGGGAGTTTTAAAGAAAAGCCCCCTAGGCTGTGTGCTTGCTCATTGGAAAAACATTGTTGGGATTGGGGGAACAGAAAGTAAAAAAACCCTTATTAAATATTGTAATCAGTGGTGGCTGTTGTATAAGTTAGAGAATGATGCTAAGTGGCCACTTAATGGATCTATAGACTATAATACCCTTTTACAATTGATGTTGTTTTTAAGGAGAGAAGGGAAATGGGATGAAGTTTCATATGCAGACATGTTTTTCACCCTCCGAAACCATCCGGAGTGGCAAAGGGACTGTGGAATGGTGCCACCACAGGACCCCCTGGTACTCGCACTTGAGCGGGAAAATAATAAAGAACTTAGAGGTAAATTAAAGCGATGTTGCTCGGCGTGCAGCATTGGACAAAGATGCATTAAAGTAAACAAAACCCACCAGGCACCGGAACCAGATTTAACTGACCTATTTAAGCCTCCCCCTCGATCTCAGGAACGGGATGTGGACTCAGACGAAACTTCCACCCCCCCAGATAGCCCCGTATCTTCCCGCACTAGGGGGAAGTCTGCTCCAGTGGCCTTACAGGCACCTCTCCGAGAGGCGGTAGGACCCGAAGGTGGGACAATGCTAATCAGAGTGCCTTTTTCTATTGCTGACTTACAAGGATGGGAAGGGGCTGCGAAGGATTACAGAGTTGATCCAGTGAGAGTAATGAGGCATTTTCAATTTATTGTGAAACAGCACAACCCTGACTGGAAAGATATACAGTTATTATTAGAATATATGACTGAGACAGAAAACCAGCTGATTTTAAAGACGGCAGGGAATTTAGCCGAAGATCATTATAAGAGTATAGGAGGGGACGTCAAAGATTATTTTCCTCTCCAAGATCCGAAATGGGATCCTAACAAATCCTCACATATGGAAAGATTGCAGGGGTATCAGGAATGGATTTCGAGAGGAATAGAAAGAGCTATCCCCAAAACAATAAATTGGTCAGCTTTGTATGCAGTCAAACAGGGCCCCTCCGAGTCCCCGTCTGAATTCCTGGATCGGTTGAGAGATGTAATGCGCCGTAACACACCGCTAGATCCTGGGTCAGAAATAGGGATACAACAATTAGTTTCTCTGTTCCTGGGTCAATCTACAGGGGACATCAGGCGTAAGCTTCAGAAGCTACGCACTACAGAAGGAAGGAATCTGGAAATATTGTTAGATGAGGCATGGAGAGTGTTCAGCAATAGAGAAGAAGGATATAGACAAGGACAGCGGAAAGTAATAGCGGCTCTCAGAGAAGAGGAAGGAAAAAGGTACAAACGAGAACCACCTCAGTTAGGCAAAGACCAATGTGCACTATGCAGGAAATTTGGTCATTGGAAAAGAGAATGTCCAAACAAGGAAAAGAGACGGGGCTACCAGATTGGGAAGATGGTAGCCCATGTAAAAGAAGATTGACGGGGACCCGGGGAATCTACCCTAGCGGATCCGCTGGTTATAATGAGGCTAGGGAAAGAACAACAGGAAGTGGAGTTCTTAGTTGATACAGGGGCAACCTACTCGGTTTTGAATCAAGCCTTGATGCCCCTGGGGAACGATTACATCATGGTAAAAGGGGCGACTGGCCAAAGCGAAAAGGCATATTTTTGCAAACCTTTGAATTATAAATTTGGAAAACAATGGGGGATCCATAAATTCCTATATATGCCTAACTCCCCAAAGGCCCTTTTGGGAAGAGATTTGTTAGAACAATTGGGTGCAAAAATTACATTTAGAAAGGGAGAGATTATTCTGGAGATAAAAGACCACGATTATATTCAAGTACTGAGCCTATTTCTAGCCAGTCTTCCTGGAGAAGGAGAGATTAGTGAAAAGATCCTAAATCAAGTATATCCTGGGGTATGGGCCACTGATGTACCTGGAAGGGCAAAGAATGCCCCACCCGTTGAAGTTAAACTCAAAGGAGGTCGGCAACCCGTAAGGGTTAAACAGTACCCCTTGAGGAAGGAAGATAGGGAAGGGATCCGACCAGTCATTGAAAAATTTTTACAATTAGGATTATTAAAAGAATGTGAGTCTGATTTTAACACACCTATATTACCTGTCCGTAAGCCTGACGGGTCATACCGCATGGTCCAGGATCTACGGGCTGTAAATAAAATAACTGAGGACCTTTACCCCGTAGTGGCGAATCCATATACCCTGTTGACTGTATTGACACCCGAGCTAACTTGGTTTACTGTTTTAGATCTAAAGGATGCCTTCTTTTGCCTCCCTCTCCATAAAGCCAGCCAAAAATTATTTGCATTCGAATGGGAAAACCCCAAAACTGGTCGCAAAACTCAGCTCACTTGGACGGTGTTGCCACAAGGATTTAAAAACAGTCCTACCATCTTTGGCAACCAGCTCGCAAAAGACCTGGAATCATGGGAAATCCCGTCTGAAAAAGGGAAACTGTTACAATATGTAGATGATATCCTGATCGCCACCAAAACAGAGGACGATTGTATGACCTGGATGGTGAGTCTACTAAATTTTTTGGGGCTTCAAGGGTATCGGGTATCTAAGAAGAAGGCCCAAGTAATACAGCAGAAAGTGATCTATTTGGGCTACGAAATTAGTGCGGGACAGAGAACTTTGGGACAAGCCCGCAAAGAAGCAATATGCCAAACCCCGAGACCTCAGACAGTAAAAGAATTACGAACTTTCCTGGGAATGACTGGGTGGTGAAGACTGTGGATATAAAACTATGGACTTCTTGTTAAACCATTGTATGCATTAACAACCACTGAACAGAAACACCTTGAATGGAACAAGGAGACCGCACGAGCCTTTGAGCTACTAAAGAAAGCTCTGATGTCGGCTCCGGCCCTAGGGCTCCCAGACGCGAGTAAACCGTTTTTCCTTTTTTCCTACGAGAAACAAGGAATCGCTCTGGGAGTATTAGCACAAGATCTGGGCCCCTATCGACGAGCGGTTGCATTCTTTTCCAAACAGTTAGAAGCAACTGCGAAAGGTTGGCCTGGATGCCTGCGAGCAGTTGCAGCTGTAATATTGAATATACAAGAAGCCCAAAAATTTACTCTGGGCCAGAAAATGACCGTCTTAGTGTCTCACAGCGTATCCGCAGTGTTGGAAGCAAAGGGTGGGCATTGGCTTTCCCCACAAAGATTCCTGAGATATCAAGCTATACTGGTAGAACAGGATGATGTGGAGATCGTAGTTACTAACATTGTCAACCCAGCCTCTTTCCTCAGTGGAAACACGGGGGAACCAGTGCATCATGACTGCTTGGAGACTATTGAAGCAACGTATGCAAGCCGCCCAGATCTGAAAGACAGCCCTACGGAAAGCGGAGAAAACTGGTTCACAGATGGAAGCAGCTATGTCCTAAGTGGTAAAAGACACGCGGGATATGCCATTACCACTAGTCAAGAAATAATAGAGTCAAGACCTTTACCCATAAATACTTCTGCACAAAAGGCAGAAATAATTGCTCTGGCCCGTGCCTTGGAGTTGGCCCGAGGCAAAGTTGTGAATATCTATACAGATTCAAGATATGCTTTTGGAGTTGTACATGCGCATGGAGCAATTTGGAAAGAAAGAGGGTTATTGAGCTCTCAAGGGAAAAATATTAAGCATGCAGAAGAAATTTTGAGACTGTTGGAAGCAATCCAACTTCCTGAGAAAGTGGCGATTATGCATATTAAGGCACACCAGAAAGTAAGCTCAGAATTGGAAAGAGGAAATGAACTGGCAGATAGAGAGGCAAAACAGGTAGCCAAAGCAGAGGTAAAAACAGAAGGAGCTTTAGTCCCCGACAGGCGAATCTCTTTAGAAGGTAAGCCAAAATATACCAAGGAAGATCAAAAACTTATTACAGATCTGGAAGGATTATACAATGAAGAGGGGTGGGCTTATACCCCACAAGGAAAACTAGTTATTCCCTCTTGCCTAATATGGCATTTGGTAAGAGAGGAACACAGGAAGAGGCATTGCGGAATAGAGGCTCTATATAAACATTTAATTAGAGAAATTGTGGCCAGAAATTTATATACTACGGTGAGACAGGTTACTCAGCAATGTGATCTTTGCCTCCAGATTAATCCCAAGAATATTCCCAGGCTAGAAATGGGCCAAATTGGGAAAGGCAATGGGCCTGGGCAACAATGGCAGATTGATTTTACAGAACTTCCAAGAAAAGGGGGGTATCGATATTTATTGGTATTAACTGATACCTTTTCAGGTTGGCCAGAAGCATTTCCAACTAGAACCGCTAAGGCTCGAGAAGTAGTTAAAGCATTAATACAAGAGATAATACCACGTTTTGGGGTCCCAATGATAATGTCCTCTGATAGGGGACCACATTTTGTTTCAAAAATAGTACAACAAGTTAGCCACCATTTAGGCATAGATTGGCAACTTCATACCCCATACCGCCCCCAGTCAAGTGGCCAAGTAGAAAAAATGAACCATCTAATCAAGCAACAGATTGTGAAACTAGGACAGGAAGCAAATCTAGCCTGGCCTCAGTCTCTTCCTTTAGCCCTCTTGCGTATACGAACTAGGCCAAGGGCGAAGGAGGGACTGAGCCCATTTGAAATCTTGTATGGACAACCATATGGAATACAGAGAGGAATATCCACACAAGCTGGAAACGAAGTCATGACCTCTTACATGGTTGCCCTAGGAAAACAACTCAATAATATTAGAAAACACATAATTGGGACTAGGGGGAGAGGTTTGGATGGACCTGTACATAATATACAACCAGGAGACTACGTATATGTAAAATCTCTTGCAGAAAAGACTCTGGAGCCACAATGGAAAGGACCTTTCCAAGTCCTCCTTACCTCTTTTACAGCAATTAAAATTAAAGAACAAAACGCTTGGATTCATCATACCAGAGTCAAGAAAGCTCCTCGGCTACCATGGAAGTCAACATTAGCTGGACCTTTGAAATTACGCCTCCAACGAAAAGACGAACCCTGATCGTTTGTATAATGGGACTATGGGCAAAAGCTGTGTGTACATGGGACCAAAATATGTATGTACAAATGACTAAATCAATAGTAGATAACATGAACTTGTCTAGCTGTTGGGTGTGCATAGCTCTTCCCAGAGGTCAGATGGAGATACCCACTTTTGGAGTCATGTCTTCTAATTGGTCTATAATTAATGAAGTCACTGAGGTGGACATGTGGAAGTCAGGAAACACATCCAAACTAGAGTGTCAAACTAAGGTGACAATTAGAGAAAGAGGACCTAAATTTGAACTTCAGGTCCTGGAGGGAGGAATATTTTTTGAGGGATGTAAGAACAAGAGCTCCGAAGCATGTATTAGGGCCCCTCAATTTGGAAGCTTTAATTTGAGCACCATAAACTGTACTATCATTGATTTACAGAACAGGAATCAATCGGAACCTTAAGTAACCTGGTTAATGACGACCTACAGGTGACTTTGAATGGAATCTATCTTAATATAACTGCCCAAAGAAGGAGTAACGCGGCAAGCCCAGTACCTATATATCCAACCCCTCAAGGGACTTGGTGGTTATGTGGAGATGGACGTGCACAAAAGATATTACCCAGAGCTTGGCAAGGGACCTGTACTCTTGGGTATCTCACAACACAATATAGGATCGTTAATCAAACTGAGGTACCTTCAGGAGTCCTGAGGAGCCCCTGGGTACGAGTAAAACGGAATAACCCATTGATAGATAGACCTACTAGTTTTCACAGTTTCACTCGATGGTTCCTCCCTTGGTTAGGAGTAAGCGAACTTGAAAAAGCTATCCTAAACATATCAGCAACAATGGAGTTGTCTTTAAATGCAACAGGAGATGCCCTGTTGTCTCAGCAAAAAGAAATAGAGAGTTTGCGACTGTTTGCGGCACAGAATAGGATGGCTTTAGGTATTTTATTTGCTAATCAGGGAGGAACATGTGCAGTGATTAATAGTAGTTGTTGTTCTTATATTGATCAGAGTAAAAGAATTGCCGCAGACATCAACCAAATTTGGAAACAGTCAAAAATATTACACCTAGTAACACTAGATGACACTTCACTGGGTTTCTCTGATCTTTGGAATAAGTTGACTTCTTGGCTCCCAAACTTGACTTGGTTAAGACAATTATTTGTTCTGATAATTGCGATTATCTCTTTGGTTATAACTCTCTGTATTACAGTTCGATGTGGTCTCTGGTGTTTTCAGAACACAGGAGACTCTTACAGTGAATGGAAGAAAAACCAATTACGACGCAAATTGGAATCTAACAAGTACTTTGAAAATGTTAGATAAAGAAACATTGTATTAGAAATAGTATCAGAAATAAATCTAGTAAAAGAATTTACTAACTTTTCTAAAAAGGGGGGACTGAGAGAAGGGGTTAAGGGAGTCTTAGCAGTTAATTAGTAGATGAAGCTTGAAATCTTGTTAGCTATTGTTAAAGCAGGAGAACTGTAGTTCCTCCCAAAGACAGGTCCTGATAAACTGAAAGGAGCAAGAAGATTTGTGGCTCCTCACAAGGACGGTCCCTGATAAGAATTAAGAACTTACCTCAAGAAACTAGCTAAAACTGACTCTGCAGTTTGGATAGAAGCCAAAAAACAACGGAGCCTGCGCAAAGTCAAAAGGTTACTAGCGGTGATGAAGAGGAACCACCGGCCTTCATCCCCACGACCCCCGACGACCACCACCAGGAGGCAACATGCAAGCGCAGATGGGAGAAGAACTCATTTTAATACGAAGCGGGGATAGATCATGCATATGTATAGGTATATTGCTAAACTTTATGTATATGCAACACTTTGCTGTATATATTTGAAGTGCCGCGTTGGGCGCACGGTTTTTGGTGGGACTACCCCCCGTGCTGCCCAGCGCTGAATAAACATACCTACTTTACAATCTTATAGATTGTGGAGTCTGTTTTCTGCACGTCACTGTCAGGTGCCCTGGCCCTTGACCAGTTGTAGAAGGTGGAGGCTCATGTGCCTTCAAGACTGGGAAGACTGAATACATGGCTTCTGTCTCTTATCTGCAGTTATCTTCTGTGGTGAGCATAGGGTGCAAGAAGGAGCTGAGGCCAGCCATGACATCAGTGGGAAGTGTGTCTGTGAGCTTCTGGGGACCATAGGAATGAGGGGTGGCTCCAGCCAGGAAGAGGAAGAGTGCTGCCATCCAGTGGGGACTTCTGCCCCAGTGGCACCAGGACTCTATAAGCAGGACAGGCATCAAGGCTGTGGCTCCTCATGGAGCACGGAAGCTGGGGTCCTTCACAGGGTCCATCACAGGATTCCTCTGTGGGAGCCTGTGCCCTGGGCTCTGGATCCTCCTGCCAGCTGGGTGGGAACCTTGAAGTTAGAGTAGGAGGAGGGTGCTTTGACCCTGCATGCCTTTGTCCTCCCATCGGTAAGAGGAAAGTGGGGGTTTGAAGAAGTCCTAAACACCTGGGTCCTCCTCTAGCTTGCAGGGAGGAGGTTCCTTATGTCCTGGATGTTTGGTTGCTTCTGCAGACTGTAGATGAAGTGTTCAGTGGAAAGAGAAGGGTAGGGTGCCTGCAAACCTGGACACCTGTGTTTATCAGCCTTTAGTGGAAGTGAAGTCCAGGAGTTAGAGCAGGGAGCATGTCCTAATGCCTTGGTGACCTGCGTTCTCCCCAGGGCTCCTCTTCTAGCTAATCAGCAAGCCACACCTCCCCCTGAGAAAGGCATACCCTGATTATGACTGTAAGAGTAGTGGCTAATAGGACATTTGAGAAGATCCTGAGGAGAAGCGTGCAGTTATTATATAGGAGAAGTGTTGGGAACCCCCTGCCATAGCAGAGGGGATGCCTGTGAGAGGACACACTTGAAAATCTAGTTGCTGCTCTTCTTGGCTGCTCTCTGGGGACGGTGTTCCCTTTCCCTTCTCTCCTTCTCCTTTTGTTCTGGTTCCTCACCCCCCAATATACCTTTTGCCTAAATTTACAGTCAATGTCTGACATCAGCTGTAAATGTCAGCAGCAGGTCTGACAGTCTATTTCTGTCAGTGACTTTGAAATCAACCCTTACTAAAAAAAAAAAGCATTCTCCACCACCCACCTATCTTTAAAACTCAGTTCCCAGCATCTTTTTTCACCACCACTCTTTTTTTGGCTTTTAACAATTGCAAACTATAGGTTTGGATTTTGTTTGCAATGAGTAAACTTTCCTTCCACTCTCCCTTTTCTTCTTTACTGAATTCATTCTGTGGAGACTCATGTAGAATTTAAACTTTCAGCAAGACAGAAAATATCTCATTATCAGGAGTTGAAGCTGCTGATTCTGCCCTGAAAGGACAGGTTGTTCAAACCTCAGAATAGCCAAACAGGAAGCAGCTGTGCTCAAGACAAAGACAGAGTGTGACCTTTGTCTCAACTGTTCTTGAGATTTCTCAAGAACTTTTTAGAGTCTGATGTGTAAAACAGATCACTGAATTGCTTGATGGGAGAAGGAGCACTGTTGGCTAATGGAAAGGACTGTGGGTCTGCCCTCTACCTGGGAAGAGGACTTCTAGTAAGGTTTCACTGACCACTTCTTCAGGGTCAGTCCTCTAATTGATTGTCCTTTTAGTAAGTAAGTGGTTTGTATATTCACATCAGCTCTGGAAACAAGAGTTAAAGAATGCCTTTATTACAAAAACATAAAAGCAGTCTGCTGACCAAACAGGAAGTCAGCAGTGCCAGGAAAAAGAATGTAAAGAATTAGGATTAAAATGACCATTAAGATAATTGCAACAAAACCTCTCATTTGCACAACCAAGGGCAAGTCGTTAATAGTGTTTTTGTTCCCAGCAAAAACCAGGAAGGAAAGATAACATGTTAGAGAGTGCTGGGTGCTGTAACTCTGACAGTCTATCCCTCCACTGGGCGAGGAGGGGGCTTTTGTAGGCTTAAGACAGGTGGTTGAGAGGAAGGATTCCTGGCTCCTCTTAGTCCAGCCCATTTCTCCAGCCCGTCAAGGTCCTTCTGAATTGCAGCCCTACCCTTCAGTGTACCCTTCAGTTCTCTCTCCTTGCCAGTGTTTTTGTTCTCACTTACTCGCATTTTGTCCCCAGAAATCATTTGCCTGAAATAATGCTTTATAGATTCTAATACTCATCATAAGGAGAGGTTTGACGGCGCCAGCAGAATCTGAGAGGAATATAGGTAAAAGGCAGGGAGTGCCCTCGCCCAGCGGAGTTGATCCCATTTCTCAGATCTATGAGCCTTGATTCTCTGTCTTTGGCTTGGCAGAAATCCTTCCATTACGACAGAGGTCCTGTTTAGACTAGGAAAAAAAAGACTGAAGTTACATACAAGTTTGCTAACATTAGCTAAATTCAATTACTTTGCCAATGAGGAGAAAGCTAATGAGGAGCCACCAAAATCAGATTACCAGCAATTGCTCTCCAGTTTTTTTCACTTTTAAATACTGTGTGAGTGGGTAAACCTCATGAAGGTCTTTCTTCAGAGTTACTGTATGTCAGGTTTTATTAGTTACAACCACATTGGGATATTCCGAGTTATTTATTGACACAGTATGGTATATATGTCTGTTTTAACGCAGACATGTCTATAGACTAACACGAATCAGTGTTTTGAAACAGGTAGCCTATGAATCTCATGCTCTTAAGAGATGTAAGTGCACTGTCATCTCATCATTGGGTAACAGCTGCTGAAACAGATTCAAACCACATTTCACTTCTGTTTGGCATTCTAAATGTCCTGAGCGTTTTTCATAAAAAATCAAGCCCCTAACATCTCCGACTTTCTCAGAAAAAAGTGCGTTACCCAAACCTTATGTGACCCCAGAATTATTTCTTAATATCCTTATACCATGGTAATCTTTATGCCCTGAGGACCTCTGACCGTCTCCTGATGATGATCATCTTTTTTCTCTGCAAAGTAAGTGTTGGGCATTTTGCTTGTTTTAACACAAGTTCTCCTCCCTGTCTTTATGCAATATTCACGTGTCTGAAGGAACAAGAAACACTGGAAATGCTGAAAAACTAAAATTGTTTTCTTAAATAAAAAGCTTGCCCGCTTGTAAGAAAAAAGTTATTTTGTCCTTTTTAGTTTGTTTTGTTTCTGCTTGCATGAATGTTAAATCCCAGGGGGATTATTTCACTTCACTTACTATTGGTGTGGATGTTTTTCAATGCTCGTATGTAACCTTTGGTTTCATGTTCTTTTGATGTTGTTCTGTATTTATACACACGTACCCAACCTCGATGAAAGTTGTTCTGCACACTCATTAAATACAGTTTTGCATTCCTTTTGCTTTCTCTTAAGACCAGGCTCAGAAGGAAACATGATTTGGAAATGGAGGGAGGGTGTTTATCTGTCTTTAGATAACTGAAGAGCAAGGTCAGGCTCTGCTGCATTAATTCAATTTTTAGCCAGCCAGCCAGCCAGCCCTATTCACATTTCTAGCATACCTACCTGGAAGACTTGAGAACTGATAAAGTTTAACCCCTGTTGTATCTAGAAAAGATACGACTTCTCCTGTGCTTTCCCTTTTGGCTGGTTCATGAGTAAGGAGATGCATACTTGACTGACATAAATATGCATTTTGCCCTGAGCGCCTGTGAAGATTCACCGCCTCAGGGAGACCGGGGTGCACCAGACCCATAAAAGTACACGGAAGCGCAGTCTGGCGACTGCTGCTGCTGCTGCCAGCACCACTGTCAGAGGATGCAGTAGGGTTCAGTAGCTGGAATGTACATTCTTACACCGATAAAAAGAGCTTAGGTCTCTGACTCGGTCCGATACTGGGATCACGATGTCCTGGTTTTGGCTGGGATTTTTCTTTCGTTTTTCTTCCTGACAGCTGGTATAGTGCTGTGCTTTGGATTTGGTATGAGAATAATGTTGATAACGCACTGACGTTTTTGGTTGTTGCTAAGTAGTTGTAGTGTTTCTACTCAGTCAAGAACTTTTCAGCTCCCCGGGCTCTGCCAGCAGGGAGGTGCACAAGGAGCTGGGAGGGGGCACAGCCAGGACAGCTGACCCAACCTGGCCAAAGGGATATTCCCCACCAGATAACGTCATGCCCAGCGTATAAACTGGAGTTGTCGGGGTGGGGGGGTGGGAATTGCTGCTCAGGGATGGGCTATGGATCACCGGGTAGTGAGCAATTGCTGCACCGCGCATCACCAGTTCTTGTATATTCCTTTATCACTAATGTTATTATTGTTATCCTTGTTGTTTCCTTTTCTTTTGCTGTCCTGTTAAACTGTGTTTGTCTCAACCCATGAGGTTTTTTTCCCCGAGTCTCTCTCCCATCCCACCTGGGCGGGGGGTGAGCGATCAACTGCGTGCTGCTTAATTGCTGGCTGGGGCTAAACCACAAGACACGATTAGCACGGCACAGCAGTATGAGACCAACAATTGCCTGAAGGCTACAAGTGCTGGCACTCCCTCAGGTCCCTGCAGATCTGATACGATGCAAGCTCCACTGTTAACGGAGTCAAGGGAAAATGGAAGCAGTCAACAAGATGAGTAAGACTCAAGGGGAACATCCATGGAATATTCTCTATTTTCAGGCAAGTTCCAGTTTTCTGACTTTCCTCCAACCCTGCCTGACCTTGAGGCGAGTCAGAGACTAGACCTAGGTGAATGATGTTGTTTGGCCAGGGCCAACAGATGTGTCTAACTGACAGTGCCTGGGGTGGTCCCTTCCTGACAGCCAGACAAAACTCGGCCTGAAGCACAATGCAAAGCTGTGCCCATCAGGACAGCCACAGTGGTTTTTGGCGAGAGCTCTCCTACTCCTCACCTGGTTCTGTAGCTCAGATAATCGACTGCAGCGAGCAGGAGACTCCTCCTGTGAAGAAAATGCAAGCGTTTCTTTTTAGTCTCCAGTTTGGTCGGGGCACGGTTGAATATATTCAACTTCCGTTATTAGGTCTGTACTGGGGGGCTGCTGCCACTGGGAGTTGCCATTGTTCCTCCTTGTGGCCACAGCCTCCTCCCACCAAGTCAGATTCTGTCCTCACCTCCCTAGAAGCAGGCATCTTGTGCTGGTCAGACTCCGAGAGAGAAAATCCACGGGCATCTGGCAGCGACCGACCACCATAAACTCTCTTCAGTCTCCTCCGTTCACATTCCACCTGCACGTTGCAGAGGAGAAAGGGTCACAGAAACCTGCCACCGAACAAGGAGCAAAAGGACCTCTGGACATCACGCCATGGCAAGGAGATGTCTGCTCAGAGACTGTTCATTGCACCAGAGAACGTTACGGGCAGAAGGCGCTCGATGTAGACTGTGCAAAGAGAAAGAGCAAGAGGAAACAGTTCCTGACACACACGAGAGTCAAATGGGTGTGTGGGCGAGAAGGGTGGTACCGGAGTGAATGTGCATTTGTGAGGGCAATGGGGTGCCAGAAGAGAGGGAAAGTACAAAAGTGTGTGTCCACAGGGGGAAGTGGGAGAGGGAAGGAAACAAGCAGAGGACTCCAAAGCGCTGCCTGTGCAAATGTGTTGTGCTCCAGAGGACCGCGAGGCTTTGCAGAGGCGGCGAAAGTCTGTTTTACCTGCTCAAGAGTCCTCCTGAGCTCAGCATTGAACTGCTGCAGCTCCGTCTTCTCATGTGCCAGCCTCGCAACTGCTCGCTGCAGACATTCCAGCCGCTGCAACAGGAGTCCCTTCTCCGAGAGCCACGGTAGCTGCTCCCCTTCTGCAACAGCCTGCTGGGTGTCCAGAGAGGAGATTATGGGAGCTGGTGCCACATAAAGGTTAGGAGGGCCAGGATCAACACGCCAGGGAGAGTGAGCGGACTCGGGAATGGACAGTGCCAAGTCCCTTCTTCTCCTCCTGGTCCACAGGCCAAAACAACACACGTTCTTCCTAGGGGCCCTCCTCCACATCAACTTGGAGAAATGCGCACAAATTTGCCTTCGTGCTTTTTGGACTGTGGCACACGGACATCCTGAGTGTGCAGTGAAGCTTTTACCCTGATCAGGCAACGCTACGAATTCCATTCTATTTAATACAGTGGAAAAGCTGCACCTCAGAAATCTGCACCTCTGAAAGCATCCTCTAAGCACCGGCAGTGTAGCTGCTGTTCAGACATCGCTATAAAATTCTACCAAGTTTAGCGCATTAGTTTGGTCCGCTGTGCCCTTTCCTTTCCATGCCCAATCCTAACCATGACACGCTGGCTAAACTTGCCTAGACAGGAGATGGGAATTACCCACCCCCAACCTTTGGACTTGACTGAGTTTTCACAGCAAGCTCTGTAGTTCTTTGAGTACTTCTAGACTCAACAGAACACATTCGAGCATGTGAACGGTCTCTGGCCGCAGCTACACAGACAGGCAAGCCTGCTGGCTGCAATCCTGGTTTCTTTGGCCAAGCAGGTCATATCTTTATGGGAAACATATATTCCCATGTTTTTATGGGAAACATCTTTAGAATCCCTTCTAGACATTTTAGGTGACTGATGATCAATCACAGTGCCTACCTGAAGATGAAACCGGTCCTTGTCCCTCTCCGAAACCATACTCTGCAGGATGGCTACTTCTTGCCTCAGAGTCCCATTGGCCATTTCACTCTTGGTGAGGGCAAGAGTCAGTGCTTGTGCCTTCTCTTTCCATTCGATTTCTCCGCTTTCAGTCTGCTTCAAAATAGCAACCACACGCTCCAATTCTTCCCCCTTTGCTCTCCTCTCATCTTCCAGTTGTCGGCTTAGCTCCTTCTGCCTTTTCAGGAGATGGTCTCTCTCCTGGAGAACTTTCCTCTTCTCGGCTTCCTCTTCCTCCCATTTCTGGAGTTTCTGGATTTGTTTCTGTAGGGTCTCCCCTTCACCGTTCCATCGCAAAGCTGATGCCAGTTTTTTCACGAGTTCACTCTGCCTCCTAAGCTCTCGTTCTCTCCCTGTCAGAGTCTTCTCTAAATACCTGACTCTGTCTCTCTGGCGCTTGATCTCTTCATCCTTCTTTGTCAGAGTCTGCTGAACGTGCTGGAGGTCTTCCCGAAGACCTCTTATTTCCTCTTCTAACTCTTGTAGCTCACCTTGAGCCTTGGTCTCTCCTTCCCTCTCAGGCAAGCCTTCTTCCAGGAGCTTCTCTTGCTCTCCGTGCTGTCTAAGCTCTTCGTTCTTCTTGGTTCGCCTAAGCTGGAGATTCTGCAAGGCCTCCAGGTCTTCTTCTTGGAGCTCCAGTTTTTGCAGAAGAGTTGCATTGTCTTCATCTCTCTTCCTCACCACTTCCTCAAGCAGATTCACTTGCTTCTGGCAGGATGCTAGTGCTTCTTTCACGCTTTCTTCATGAAGCTGCAACATGTTCATTTGCTCTGTCTGCCTGAGGAACTCCAAATGGTTCTTCTTCACTATTTGGCTCATTTTGTCTAGATCCTGCTCTAGACTCTTGGCCTGCTTGCCTTCCAACTCCTTCTGCTCCTGAAGGGCCCGGACATGCTCTTGCAAAGACACTATCTCTTGATCTCTAGCTTCTAGAAACGATTCAGCACGTTCTAGTTTGTGCAGGATGGCTTTAGTCTGCAGCACTGCCTCCTCCTTTTGCTGTTGAAGCCTAGAGATAGTCTCCTCCAGAACCTCTATCTTTTTTTTGCTGTCTTTCAGAGTCAGTTTTGGTGCTTGAAGATGTGTTTGAGATGTGTTTTGCTCAGCTGCATGCTTTTCCTCCTTTTCCTTGCGTGCCTCACATTGCTTTCTAAGGCATAAGATTTCTTGTCCTTGCTCCTGTAGTGCCACTTGAAGATGCTGCAGAATTTCCTTCTGCTGTTCAGAGTCTTGTTCTTGTTTTTGGAAGGCCTCAATCACTTCCCTCTGAGACTCAATCATTAAATCCTTGTCTTGCAGTATTGCCTTAGTGTATTCTAAGTCTCTGTGTAAGATATTAATCTGTTCTTCTGTTTTTTCCTCATAGCTCCTTGTTTGCTGCTTGTGCATGTCTAGGAGTCTGTCCTTTTCTTTTAAGGTTGCTGAGGTCTGCTCCAGTTGGTCACGGACAGTCCTTAACTGCATTCCCATGACTTCTTCAGCTTCCTGGATTTGCTTTTGTTGTGACTCAAGCTCTCGCTCTTTTTCAGATAAAGAAAGTGTCATCTTCTCTACTTTACCACGAAGCTCTTGCAGGTGTCCCTCTTGCTGTTCCTTGTACCGCTGCAAGAGACTTAACTGATCCCTTTGAGAATCACACTCACTCTCTCTGTCCTTCAGAAGTGCCTTCAGGTGTTCAAGGCTTGCGTGCAGAGATTTTACCTGTTCTCTCTCCTTTTCCAGTTCCTGCATCTGCTGAGTCAGAGACATAAGCTCTAAGTTTTTCTCCTTCAAGTTTCCTTTCATATGATCAAGATCCGCAAGCAGATTTCTCACTTGTGATGTACCGCGTTGCTCTAGAATCATTATTTTCCCCTCCTGGGATCTGATCTCCTGGTCTCTCCCCTCCAGCTCTTTGCTCATCTTGCTGACAGCAGCCCTCTGCAATTCCAGCTGCTTCTCCAGCTCCTGTATCTTTTCTTGCTGGGATCTGATCTTCCGGTCTCTCTCCTCCAGCTCTTGGCTCATCTTGCTGACAGCAGTCCTTTGTTTTTCATGCTGCTTCTCCAGCTCCTGTATGTGTTCTTGCTGGGATTCTGTCTTCTCTTTTTCCTCTGCTATGTCCTTAATAACCTGATCAAGAGCAGTTTTATGCATTTCTTTCTGCTTTTCCAGCATTCTCATCTGTTCCTGGTATAACTTCAATTCTCCCTCCCTCTCTGACAGGAGGGCAGTCATGTGAGTGAGAGTATCCTGCAAAGCTTTCACCTCTGCTGCATCTTTCTGTAGCATCTGGATTTTCTCCCACCGCATTCTCAGGTCCTCATTTTCAATTTTTAAGATAGACAATGTAGTTTGGAGTTCATGTTCCCGGGAGTGATTCATATCATCTCTTGCTGTATTTGCTTGGGTTTCAGAGCCTGTGACTGATTCCTGAGGAAGTTTTATCTTCCATACCAGTTTTTCTCCAACTGCTTGAAGCCTCTCCCGTTCATGCTGCAAAACAGGGAGGAAAATACCTATTTTCATATATATATACAGAAAAATATATATAGGTCTAAAATATATCTAGACGTTTGTTTTTCCTACAAGAGTTGAACTCCAGCTCCAGTGGCAGTCAAGCACTGAAGTTTGAGCTTTTACTAGAAATTAGCAGCTATTCAGTTGGTTTCCCTGCTCAATGTAAATGTTCTGCTGTCTCTCAACGAAGATTTGGGAATTGCACTGTGTTTACCAAACTCTGTCCACAGCTGATTTTTGGAGTCATTGTGAAATGGAGAAGTGGGAAAATATTGGTCATGTAAGAACAGCTGCACTGGCTCAAATGTCTGAGCTACTCTCCTGCCTATAAGCGCATACACTGGGAAGAAAGCCTCAGGGTGGGGTAGACTGACATGATACCTCCCCAAGCCCAGCACTGTTCCAGCTTGTGAGAACTTTCGCAGCCTCCTCCTGAGGCCATGCAGACCTGCTGTATTTGCAGCACCCTTTGCCAAGGCGTTCAACAGGTCTGCTCTGCTGTAAGTACACCACCTCCTGTCCTCTGCCTGCAGCAGAGGCTCTCACTACCTTCATCAGGTGGCTCTTGTTCATCTCCCGGAGAAGAGAGTGAACGACCGCTGCCCCCTCTCTCCCTGCCTCTCAGGACGGTGGAGCCCTTTCCTGCACCACTCTTTAGGTTGCGTCTTGCCCAGCTTCTTCAGCCAGCCCCATCTTTCTTTTTGCCCCTCTCGGAAGCTCTTCTGGCTCTAGTGTGTTCTTCTGGGCAGGAGCTGCCAGAACTGCAGCCAGGATTTGAAGTCCAGACTAAGCATCATTTAGGCAGTGGCATGATGAAGTTCTCTCTATTAGGATGGGAAGAGAGAATACCTCATTCACCTTTTTTTTTGGTTTTGGACTTCTACTGTGCAGAATTTTCATGGTACCATCCTCTAGAACCCCACTGTCCTCTCTTGAAAGAGTAATGGTCAGATCACAGTCTATCACTCTGCGTTTCTGTGGCTGAAATCAGGACTAGTTTTCCCCTTGCAGACATGCATATTTAGCTGGATCAGCACTTTCATTTCCCAAATGCCTCTGTTTTCTCCCCGCTGTCTGTGCTCAGACGGGCAATGTTGAACAACTTTCTGTTATTATCCAGCTTTGTCTTCTCCCCCTGTTTTCCTGATCCAGACATTGAGAAATCTACATATGGATTTGGACACCAATAATTGCCAAACCATGCAAGGTAAGTAAGTAAGCAAGGTAAGCAACAAGTTTGGAAATTACCTTGACTTAAGCTTCAAGCGTAGAAATCTTCAGAACTGAGGAAAATAAACACCCAAATCATAACTGAGTTTTCTATGACTATGGCATCTTTTCCTACTTATTCACAAGAACGCAACTGGAAATGTTAAACCAGAAAAAACACCACTGGTCTAAGCAGTATTCTTCTGCTCTTGTAGTGGTCTGTGGTCTCTCCACATAGTCTGTGACATTGGTCATCTTAGCAATCTCTCCTTTCTGGACTGTCTTCTCTTACCCAAGGCTATGACCCTGCTAATGCAGCTACACGGCCTGGCAGGAAAGCAAAAGCCTGGGAAACAAGGAAGGAGGAGTGGAAGGAAGGGGAAAATGAGGGAAACTACTCTGCATCTTCTCACATCTGGACTGAACCTGTACACCACCACCCAAAATCAGCTCTCCAACGGAAAAAGTTGCTCCTCAGAATTAGTAACAGAAGGCAAAAAAAAAGTGTAAGGAATGGCGCTTCACGGCATCTGCCAGCCTCACCAGGACATCCTTCCTTTGCTTCTCGGTGCTCTCCAGTTTCCTTGCCAAAGATGCCACCTCTTGATGCAGAGTCACAGCCTCCTCCTTTAGAGCAGTGGCCTCTTCCTGCAAGGCAGCTTGTAGAGAGTTCTTCTTGCGTTCTGCCATCTGTGTCTCTGCAGCAGCAAAGGGGAAGGAGAAGGAGAAGGTGAAAAGCGAAGCAAAACCAAACCCTGATTTGCACCCCATCGAGAAAACATCATTTTTTCTCTGCCTGTCTGTGTTTTCCAGGACTAAGCCCACACGGGCTTTCAAAGTAGACATGAGTACAGGAAACTTCCAGGCAGAGAAAAAAAAGAAGAATGGAATGTGGCAAGGTTCAGAAGAATATGAAAATGTGTTTGCTCTTCTGCTTGTTGAAAGGCCGGGGCTAAGGGCATGGCAGCACATCACCCACAGTGTCAGAAGCAGGTTGAACCAACGTCCACGAAGCAAGGACACAGACAGCAGGTGAGAGCCAGATCTAGTGCGCGAAAGGAAAAGGAAGCAGCAGCAAAAGCAAAGACTGACTATAACACAGCTAATTGACCAGGAAGACTTAAGAGACGTTAGAGAAAAGAACAGATGTCAGTGTTGTGCTTGAAGATGCACTTTGCTACTTGTCCAAAAGGACGCTGGGGAGTACGTTGTGCATGGGCAGAAAAAAGAAGAAAGGAAGTATCCCAGTGATACTAGGACAACAGCAAGGCCAGAACAACTGAGCATCACACCAGGACCGAGACCTGAAGCAAGGAGGACTACAGATAGACAGGAGCTAAAACTAAGCCAATAGACCAAACTGATAGACAGGAACTAAAGAGGAAAAGAACTGAGGCGTGGGCCAAGCAGGATCCATCCAATGGCAGAATTTAAAGTACAGAAGCTCTTATCATATGTAACACATGTGGTAAAACTACGGCTGTTCCAGAAAAAGGGATGATCTAAGGCCTGAGACGATCTCTCCTGTAAAGAGTCTGAAAAATGACCAGCAGTGCCATCTCAGAGCGGGAACATGAAGAAATGCTGAGCACGTAAAGGCAGGACATGAGCAGGCGACAGCCTGTGGCAGAGGCAATGAGCAATGCCCACCCTTCCCTGTTCCTGCAGTCTGAGACACGGAAAACAAGGCGATGAGATGAAAAAGCTTTTCTGATGGGGAGAGTGGGAAAACAATGACAGAGGAAGGAGCAGGGATGCCTGTCCAGCTATGATGTAGAGAGGCCAATAGCCCTGGAGGCTCTGGGATGGCCTGCAGATTAGAGGAAGAGGTGACTAGCTACATGTGAAAAACAGTTTATAGATAAACCCAACGTGAACACGTTAGCAAAGGCGTAAGTAAGAAGTGGCTAGGGAAGTCAGAACCTGTGTTTGCTATGGCTCTAAGCTCAGACACCAAATCAGTATCAGCAAGAAAACAGGTAAGAAGGATGCAGAAGCACGAGGCACCGGGGAACGAGGAAAAGCAGCGGAAGAAAGGATGCAATAACACGGGAACTTAACACTGAACTAACGCTCGGTGAATCTGCCACGTAAGAGGAAAAGGAAGTCACTAAAGACAAGCCTTTTTGCAGGTTGGTGCTGTTACAGAGCATATGGAGACGGATGCTGTGAGGCATCAAGCTACCCCTACCTAGCAGTGACCCGTGACCCGAAGGCACCACCTCTGCACATGTGTCACCGGTAGCACAGCGAGATGCACTGCCAGCCACTGGATCCTTCTCTCTCAAAAGCTTCCACTAGTAGTTCTACCGAGAAGTCTCTTGCTTGTTGTTTTACTCCTTTTCCCATCTCTGGGCACTGCACTTTCCCTCCGCCTGGTATCAGAGAACCCCGCTGGTGAGACAGGACGGGGTCAGTGGGTTGGAAAGGAGAAGCTGTACCTTCCTGGCTTTGAGACAACTGTTTCTGCAGCTCTTGATTGTGGGCGCTGAAATGGTCCCTCTCAGCTTGCCTCTTGCTCAGCTCCAGCTCCAAGTCCTCTATCTTCTTCCTCGCATCATTCTGGAAGAGGAGAGAAGAGAAGCATCACCTCACTGCTGGCAGGAGACAAAGAGGTGCAAACGCTAAGGCAGAAGTAGCCAAGGCAGGAGGGGGTGTTGGACAGTAATGGTAGCTGTTATCATCATTCTCCTTACTCCCCACGGCAGCAAGCCAACCTGCCCTACAAGAATTTACCCCCATTCTGGCTTGGGCACTCTGCTCGTTGGTTCTGTCCCGCCGAGGGACGGGATCTCTGGCTGCACCAGACATACGTTACCAGATCTTGCTGAGTCTGCTTCAGGTGCTGACGCAGGTCTTGTAGGGCTGCTGCCACTCTGTCCACTGTCAGCTCTGCAGGGGGGTCCCTGGCCTGAGAAACAGTTTGGCCCCACACATGTCCCTGTTCTGAAGAAAGAAGCCATTCTGTTTCAAGCTTTAACTGAAGGGCCTCCAACCAACAAGGCCACCTTTCTACACAGGAGAAGGTGGCGGTGCCTTTGACGTCGTCCGAGAGCTCACATTACAGCAAGACGTGTGTCACAGGCTAGCGTTATTTGGATGACCGCTAAAGCCAGCGCTGCCCCAAGGAAGAAGGCACGTGCCCTCTGACTTGGCATGACTTGGGCCCTCTTTCGTTTTTATGCTGGTCATTTCTCCATGTACAAACATGGACTTGCCTCTCTGCAGCGATGACAGGCTTTCAAGACTTCCCGAGGCTTGAGGCAGCCGAAGCGGAAAGGATGAGGCTACCACATCGGGATTACAGCGAACCACCCCTCCCTCCATCTGCTCTCCTGTACGTGCTCTATGGACTTGCTCAGCCAGTCTGCCACACTTGCCTGAGCTCCAAGCGACCAAGTCTCTGCTGTCACAGATCGTGTGGTGGAGAACCAAGTGCAGTTGCTCCAGCTGGGATCGCGCTTCACAGCGGGCGCTGTCAGCCTGCTGACGCTCCGCGGCCAATGCCTCTGCTCTGTTCTCTGTGCTACGAAGCCTCAAGCGCAGTTCAGACGTCTCAGCCTCCAGCGTGCGCAGAGTCTCCCTCAGGCAACGTTCGCCGGCTCGGGACTCCTCCAGATCCTGCAGCAGCTGCTTCTCTTGAGCTGCCAGGTCAGCCTCCTTCTCCAGCACTACCGCCTGCAGTGACTGTATCTAGAACACAGACGCACAGAGCCTCAGGGACACCGCTGCTCCTGAGGCAGCGGAGCGGGAACTAGAGGAAGCAATGAAGGAGAAATCACCTCAAGCAAATCAACCACTGGAAACAGAAGGCACAAAGCCAAGGATTCAAACTGAGCAAAATAAGCTAGAAACAGGTATCCGGAGGCTGAGGGGCCCGAAGGCGGTTTCCCCATCCCCAAAGGAACGATCAAACTGTCAGGCTTTCATGCTTTCCAACCTCAGAAACGAAGCTCTGTGGGCGGGGTGAGTGTGAGAGCGGGTGGCTGGCAGGTGAGGTGGCAGATCAAGCATCCCCACATGGAGAAAGGGGCTGCCAGGGATGCTCAGGAGTAGAAGTGAAAGGGAAACAATCAGCATCCTTCATGGGGCATCTCCAAAATGCCCGAGGAACCGGCTGAGATGGAAGTGACTTCCACAGACTGCCATAACCACTTCTGTTTCACCAGACTGCTCAGTGCCCGTCGAAGGCAGAAACGCCATCTGGGGACGACGTTTGTAACAGAGGTACTGAGAAGCTCCAAAGGAGCCTTCCGTTTCTCCTCAGAGATTTAATGCCGTGAACCATGAGAGAATAGGGGAAAGCACAGGCAGAACATCGCAGATCCAGCCTTGACCTCCATGTGCAAAGTCCCTGGGCAGAGTACAGCAGGTGTGTACGTTGTTGGGAGGGGAAACAAGCTGGGGCCTACAAGCTGAAGGTGGGATTCTATGTCCCTGGAGAAGAAGATGCTAGTGCCTAGCTCACCTGGTTGTTGAGCTCTTGTATTTCCCTTCTGTGGTCTGAATGCAGCTTCTGGGCCTGGTGAACAGCAGAAAGAAGCTGAGACACCTCGTTTTGCTGGGCAAGGTTGTTTTCTTCCAGGGTTCTGAGGCTCAGTTCCTTCTCTTCCAGAGACAAGGTCAGCCTGCCAGACAAAGCATGCAACTCATTACTACGTGGCATAACGTTTAATAAACTCTTAGGACTTCCACCACCAAGGGGAAAAGTGCTTTGTCTGCTGAGGTTTGTCTAAACATCCGGGCTGCTGCTTCAGTCCTAAGCCAGGTTGGCAGCCACACCCAAGCATGTGCCCACTACGCTTGCTTCCACAGAAGAAAGGGGAATTACTGCCTACCTACCCGATCTTTCTGGAGATGGGAATGTGAATAGAAACACAACCAAGTCCTGAAATGAAGACATCAGGGAAGAGGAAAGTTTTTCTTCTGACTAATGAGATGCCAAGGGAGACGTTTTGTCAATAATGCAGAGACATTTTCTCCCCCTAGCTTGTATGTCCTGATAGGAAGAGCAGCAACTGACAGCAAGGTGATCTTTGGGGAGTTTTGCCAGCACCCATATCACTTTCAGCTAGAGAAATGACGGCTGACACCAGCCGTGGTAATGGAGGCTTGGAGGAAATGCTCAGATCCGTCTAGAAGACGCAGGATCCCTCGCAGGGGAAGCAAGACTGCACTGCCTTTTATTTCTCTTCTTCAGGAAAGACATGTGCTGAAGACTGGCAGGACTTTACCAGGGGAAGTAGCTTGCCTACCCTTTCTCTTCTTTCGTGCACTCCTTGGACAGTCAGTCCTATCTGCAGCTGCTGAGGCTGGCAGGGACCCTGCTCGAGCCTCTCCAGACACCTGTGGGGATTTTCTGAGGAGCGAGGAAACAGATGGCAATCAGAAACATTCTTCTTTCTTGGGTGTCTCAGAGGGGAATCTGGCTTAGTTCAAAACCATGGTTTTAAGATGGCTTCTCCCAACCAGAGGTATCGGGCTGGAAGACCGATACAGATCCCAAATGCTTCAAGTTTACTGGACCCGAGGAGGAGCTGATGGATCAATCCAGCTCACTGTACTGCAGCTCCACCTGCCTCCTTCGGTGCATTTCAGGTTTGAACCCCCTGAAAGTCTCGTTTATCAGTATTAATGTGCCGACCTAACAAAAGAACACCGCCTTTGAAGGAAAGGACTACTCCAAAAGCCACCGTCTTCAGAAAAACAGTAACTGAAGGATTAGAAGAAAATGAAACACAGCATCAAGAGAATGAAACATCTCTGCATGGGTAGTTCAGAAATCTGCTTTTTAGGAAATGCTGCCAGAGCCGCTTGTATATGCAAAGATCTGGAAATGGCATCAAGCCATCAAACAGAAGGGAGACTCTCACTGGCTTTTGTTTACCTGGCTTTTTCACTCTCAAGGACCTTCAGCAAAGCCTGAAATTCTCTGTTGCAGTGCTCCGCTTCTTCCCATCGACTCCTTTCCTCCTGCAAGGACTGCAGACACGCTTGCAGCTCCTCATTCTGATGTTCTGCCTCCTCCCATTGACTCCTCTTCTCCTCCAGGATCTTCTGGAGGTGCACAACCTCCAGCACCTTCTGCCTTGACAGTTCCTGTGCCTCACTCAGATCTTGCTGAGCTTTGCGGCCAATCACTTGCTGGGACTCTTTGGAGGCTGCTAACTGAGACGTCAACTCTTCCACCTCAAGCAAAACAGAACAAAGCAGTCAAAGACTACAGCTTGTCACTGCCAGACATATCACACACTGTGAGGAAAGGGACAGAACAACTTTAAATTTCACCCTGTCACGACAGTACTAGATTCACAGTGGATACAGCCGACTTGTTGAAAAATCCACGTGGGTCACCACGTTCATCTGAAAAACCACCTCACGAAACATGGCTAGCAGTAACTGGCCAGCAGAAATCCATTCTGATGATCGCTGGCAAACAGGCAGAGGGACTAACCCATCTGTCCAGGGCAGCAGCTGCAATTCAGCTGACCAGTAAGTCTCCTTCAGACCAGCTGAGATGGAGACCACAGTAAGGTGGCAGTCGGAGGGACTACCCCATCAGCCTGCTGCTCTGCAATGGAAAGGCAAGAAGGGGAGAGACCACCTGTTTGATGACTGGAGTCATCTATTGCTGTTCCAGTCACCTGGTTTCGTAGAGCATCCCTCTCCTGCAGAACAGTATTAATTTCCTCTTTGGTGGTTTGGATTTCCTCATTGTGCCTCTTCTCCACTGCCTTGATCTCTCTCCGAGTTTTGTCCAGCTCTGCTTGCAGCTTTTCTGTGATGTTCTGTAAACACAAATGGAGAGCAAGTTACTGGGACATGCCATCAGGGTCACCTCTCTCCTCTTCCTGTCTCAGAATCACATTCACTCAGCCACTTCTTTCTGCTTTTCTGCCCCGCTCTGCTTCTGCTTGCCTGAGGAGTGGAGGAAAAGGCTTCAAGATGAACTCCCAGACAAGCTCCACAAAAAAAAAGCAAAGCTTCATCCCTCCCACAAACCCCCACCTCAACAGTGCACAGCAGTGGCTCTCTGCCATCCATAAATCATGTCCCATCAAGGAACTTAAAGGGAGGCTCAGCACAGAGAAGAACCATAGAATCATTTAGGTTGGAAAACACCTTTAAGACCATTGAGTCCAACCACAAAGAAAAGGGGATGTCTCCTTCCCCTCTTTGATGGCTGCCTGTTTCCTAGCACCTCTCTTCTCATGATTTCTCTCTATTCTCAGAGTCTCTATTTTCAAAGCTCACCTGCCTTTTCATCAATGACAAGGTGCAGGTGGACTGCAGGGTGAGAAAGAGACCAGTACCCTGATGCCCTAGTCACAACACAGGCCACGAACTGAAGTACCAGGAACCAGGGGCCTGTTCCGTAAGCTGCCACGCTTTGGGTGGAGACCACCCAATCTTCTGTTGAACTCGTCTTACGCCCACACAGAACCTGTGGCTGCATATACTCTCCCACCATAGCCCCGTGGGTCTTCACGGGCCTTCAAGTGCGAGCCATTGGCTCTGCTGCCTGGCCTAGCAACGTGTGGCCTGTGACAGATGATTGCTGCCCTTTCACATGCTCAGGCTGTTCTTCTCCTGAAGCCAGCCCACAAGGCTTGCGTCAAGAATTCAGAAGCATATTGTTTCCTACCAGGTCTTGCAGGAGCTTGTTTATTTCCGCTTCATGATCAGCCTCCCGAAGCTGGAGGGTACTGTCACACTGCTGTTCTGTCCGCAAGAGCTGCTGCGCCATGTTTTCCCGTTCCTGCTTCATGAGAGATCGCTCTGCTTCCAGCTCATATCGAAGGCACTGCACTTCCCCTGCAAACACGGCAAACAGCAAGATTCAGAGTCTACACAAGCAGCGCTTCTGACTTTACTGACCTTACGCCATTTGAATTTCGGTCTAGGAGGGATCTGCCTCCAGCTCCTTCACTCCTCAGAAGCACTGCGGACACAGAGCCATTTTTATACCACCTTCCCTAGGGCAGGGCACCACCAGAAACAAGGCACATGAGGCTCTCACCTTGTATCACCTCCTTGGCTTGCTTGACTGCGTGAAGTTGGATTTCAAGCTGACTCCTGCTGATCTCCAGCTGAAATAAGTGCTGCTGAGCCTCAAACAGGCTGGATACCAGGGTCTCCTTCACAGACCTGCAAGTTGTGAATACGGAGAGAAAGGAGCTTCTTGCTCCTGACATCCACGCAGACTTATGCCAGTAGGAAGTCGTTCAAGGTCCCTACACCTGAGGATGGAAAATGGCTTGCATGGAAACGTGTATACAGACATCACATTTCTACCATTGCAAGAGCAATGCAGGCCCCTCCGAGGGAATGCCCGGGCTTTCCTTACGACCTAGCGTAACGCAAAAAGCCCAGCCAAGTTTGATCTCAGTAGACAAATCTTAAATTGCTGTTGTCTGATCTAGGACACGCGGGTAGCTGTGCCCACAACGTCTGTGCCGGCAAGCAAAAGCCCAGCCTCTGCTCGCAGCCCTTAATCTCATCAGCACTTCCAGGTTGCTCTGCAGCAGCACAGAAAACAGAAGAGTATTACCCTGTCTGACTCGTGACTTTTTAGTGCTGTTCATAGCATGGGTATAGGTAGGTAGTTTTCCAGACTCCCTATATTTAAAAGGGGCCAAAGAAATACATCAGGTGATATAGTAAAATCTCATGCTGGTAGCAGCATTTGTAAGAAATCAGAACTAGATTTTATCTGAACAAGAACGATCTGAAAGGAGAGACAGGTATCCTTCCGTTTAAACGCTGGGAAGGTCAAGAGAAAAACTTGCTACCTTTATTTCCACGTTGCTAAGTAAGTAGGCAGTAGCCCAAATGACTTGTCACTCCTTAGACAGGAAGCTGTAGTACTGCAGAGGCAAACTGTTACTCCAGAGGCTTCAACCAGCTGGTGCATAGATACACAGGATTCTGGAACCAGGAGCTGCAGTTACCTCCCTGACCTCACACAGCGCCCTGCGTGCCAGCGTCCTCCAATACACAGCACCGCCTCACTAGTACAGGGATGCCATCAGGGTAACGTCCTTCAGGGCAACGGGGCACCCGAGTGGTACAACAGTAAAACCCTCAACGGGAGGATTTCACTGCTTTGATGGACAATGGAGGATTGATCTCCAAGAAGGAGAACAAGCACAGATTTCTGATTACGCCGATCTCGGGCAGTCCAGAGTAAATGTGCCCCATTTCATGGATAAATAGAACTCAGGCTCTAAAACAGAAAAGATGGGACTCCAAAACTGTGACAACAAAAGGCTCTTGAGAACAGCATCTGGCAAGAACAGTTGCTGATTTTTCATTATCTATTGCCAAAGGTTCTTCATAACTAACTGATCTCTTTTTAAAAATAGCATTTATCTCTTTGGCGGAAAAAAAAAAAAAAAAGGAGCTGAACATTTAATAATTTAATAACAGCCCAATAATTGACCAAACATAATTCAGTTGGATCAAATAAGAGAAGCTGGAGCTCCAAAGAAGCAGCAGCTCTCAAGAAACACACTGAGTCAAAATGGCGTTTATCAGCTTTGCTAACAACATACTCTGGAGTGGTAAAGTGTAGAAGTCAAGAAGTACGACAATCAATCTCAAATACCAAATGTACAGATCTGCAAGTTCAGGAGTCTTCTAAAAAACACCTAAGAGGAGGACAAACATCTCAAGTCTTTTTCTCTTTTTCTTTGTGGAAGGGAAAAGCAGAACTTGTCACATGTGATCTCAGAAACCCGATACAGCAGAAGCACAGAAGCTTGTTCCTTCCCTGTATAACTTCTCCACAACGTCTGTCTCTGAACAGCAGGTGGTAAGGAGCCCAGGACCCAGGCATCAGTGATGGGCAACAATCCCCAAAGACTGGTGAGAATTCAAAAGAGGTTTCTCTGCTGCTGCTGTAACCAGCTCTAGGTCCTGCACCATACTTGACAGGAGTTAGCTTAGAAACAGAAGGCCCTCAAGATTTTCAGCCTCTAGCTTCACCCTAAATGGCAGTGTCCTCCTCACAATGTCCGTACGCAACAGCCTTGAATTCTGAAGATCCCATGCCAAGCTACTTATTAAGGGAAGATCTATGTTCAAAGGCACAGAACAAGAAACCAAAACTAGAGAGAAACTTCAGGTTTCAGTAAATGTCTGCATGGTTTAATTGCTACTCAACGCAGAGCCAAGTTGGCTTGCTTTGGACTTCACACCTGTGTGAAGTGCAAGGGGGCAGAAACATGAGCCCAAGGCTCAGGGGAGCTTTAGCTGTCAGAAAATAACACTCAAATCATGGTAGACTCTTTTTTCTTTTGGCTCGAGAGTCTTCCATTTTCTGTGCATGGAAGGTGAAAACATCTGAAAAGCACGCAAGATGCAATAAAACCTCGTGTAATGATTACCTTTATAATTACAGACATTAAATAACGTCCTGCCTAGGCTCTCCTCCCTGCCTTTACCTGGTTTCCGCCAACTGCTCTGAAAGGCCTTGGTTGTCCCGCTCCATGGCTGCCAGTCGCACCTCTAGGGCGGCCTTCTCATGCACCAGCAATTCCTTCTCTTTGGATGCCTCGGCCAGCGCGTGCCCTTGGCGACAGGACTCCTGGCGCAACTGCTCCAGACCACTGCTTGCCAACTCTTGCTGATGGTAAACCTGAAAGCGGGACAAAATACAGTTAGAGCCCTTTCTCTGGAGTTCTGTGCAGAGCCAGCCAGTGCCACTGGTGAACCAGCTACCGCAGAAAGAGCTCCTGTACCGTGGGCTGAAAGCTTAACAGCATCTGCTGTATACCGCGCTCATACCCTGGGCTGCCAAAAGGCACTGGCACCGTTAACTTGGAAGAGATGCGTAAGGCCCTGCTGGCGTGCCGGGGACCACACAGCTCCTTCACGACAAACGTACGTATCCCACACTACGTGTTTTCATGCACAAATTCTGCATTTTCCAGAACTGCCACCTTGCAAACTGACATTCTACCAGGATCTATTGTAGTGCTGGAAATTTTCAGGAAGGTTTGAGCAAAAGCATCTTTGCTCATGGGAGAAAGTGAAAATACACATGGTTTCACCTTCTAGAAAAAGAAAATACTCAAAGTGTCACCTACTTTGGTGTCTAAAGTCTGGCTGATGTGGCCAAAGAGATGGTAGACTCTGTTGGCACAGTAGCTCATGTCAAGAACACTGTTTACTTGTCTTACACAAACAAGTTGTCTAATATACCTTGCTGGTATTCCAGCTTGAAGATTAACCACAATTTTTGGGCTTTTTTCTTCAGTCTAACACCGCTGCTGGGTATTTGCCAAACATACCACATACTCCAAAACTAAGGCTATCTAACAGAGAACAGACCGTCAGAAACAAACAATTCTCTCAAAGCTATCCCATAATACCCAAGATCATACATTGTGACACTGACATTTCCGTGATGACAAACTCCCTAGTCTCCTCCAGGGACATGATTCTCCCAAGCTCTTCTTCCAGGCTACCAAAATCAGTTAGTCCTGACTGAAGAGTCTTGTGTGATCACCTCTTTCTCCTCTTCTTCCTCAACGCCTAAAGAGACTCTAACAATCCATAGAATCACAGAATCATTTCGGTTGGGAAAGACCTTTAAGATCATCGAGTCCCACCGCACACCTAATAATGGCCAAGACTGACACCCACCTCGCTACAACCCCCGTTCAGGTACTTGTAGAGAGTGATAAGGTCTCCCCTCAGCCTCCTCTTCTCCAGGCTAAACATCCCCAGTTCCCTCAGCTGCTCCTCATCAGACTTGTGCTCCAGACCCCTCACCAGCTTCGTTGCCCTTCTCTGGACACGCTCCAGCACCTCAGTGTCTTTCTTGGAGCAAGGGGCATAAAACTGAACACAGTAGTTGAGGTGGGGCCTCACCACTGCCAAGCACAGGGGCACGATCACTGCCTGCCCTAGTCCTGCTGGGCAGGACCTGTTTCTGACACAAGCCAGGATGCTGTTGGCCTTCTTGGCCACCTGGGCACGCTGCCAGACGATACGCAGCTGGCTGTCGACCAGCACCCCCAGGTCCTTTTCCCCTAGGCAGCTTTCCAGCCACAAAGTTGCATGTATGTCTTACAATACCATTTCAACAATTTCAGGATGTCACTGCCGCTCTTAGCAATACATGACAGCAGGCACTGACTTGCAGCTTTGTCCCGCTCTCTAGGCTCAGACAAATGGAGTTTTGAAAGTTGCAGACTTCTCAATGAAAAACATAAATAGGAACATGCAGCCCTGCTTTTCACCTCAGAAAAAGGACTCAGAGCTACACAGTTTGCTGCTTTGGCCACATGTGAGAGTAGTAGCCCCACTCAGATTCATGGACAATGCAATCGTCTCTTTGCAGCTTATCAAAAGCTCTGCAAGCCATCAAGACGTTTCCAAGAAGAAGTAAACATGACAGTAAAAGCATGACCTCCAGCACTGCCATGTGTCTCCTGGACAAAACCACTGCAGAATCCAACGGATGCAGCTTCACTGAGCCAAGCAGCCCAATGCCCACCCAGAAGCACCAGGTTTTTGGTCTCACCTGACTGAGTTTCTCTTGGGTTTCTTCCTTCTCCTCTGCCAGCCACCTCAGCTCTGCCTGCAGCCTCTCCTGTTGCTCCTCTGCTTCCTGCAGCAGCTGCTCCAGGTGGGCTTTCTCTGCGCAGAGCTCGTCATTTGCTCTTTTACACAGGCTCAGCTTCTCCTGGTCAGACATCTTTGCTCTCGCCATGTCGGCCACTCTACCTGACAGAACTTCATTCTCTTGCTCCAGCTACAATCACAGAAGCAGAGAGGAAACAAAATACAGTTTTATGTATAAATAAAATACAGAGTTTACTATGAAGAAGCTTTGGCATGCACAGGAAGAGGAACAACATGTCCATATTCAGTCAGCTGTACGGTCGGAAGGCAAGAAGTCTCAGAAGCAGCAGCAGCTGGAGACAAACACCTCACAAGCTCTTTGGCAGCGCTGCTCACCTGCAGCACAAGTTTGTTCAGCTGCACTTTATCCAGTGCGAGAGCTTCATTGATGCTGCTCATGGTTGCTGTTGCAACATGCAGATCAGCATTTTCAGCACTCAGCTCACTGTGAGCCCCGGTCAACTCTGCTACCAACTGCTCAGCCTGAAGAGACAAAAGAACAACATGACAATAAAAGCAGGAAAATCCCCGACTTCAAGCAGCAAGCCCACACCCCCGTGCGTTTCTGACATACTCCCAGTTCAGCGCTCCCAATAAGCACGTGGGGACTAACTACCCCAAAGAGCCTGGGTGCTCTGATCACCGTTTTCCAAGATGGAGAACAACGTTGTCCCTGTTCTCTACTGCCAGAAGCAGCATCTGCGGTGGGATTGTTATCACAACTCCCTCTCCCACAAGCGCTGCCTAGCAAGATGGTGACCATACCTTCACCAGTGCCACCGTAAGCTCGTGTTTCTCTTGCTTCAGCAGATCCCTCTGAAGGTGCGATTCCTCCAGTGCCTCTCTCGCGACTGCCAGCTCACTCTGTAATAATGAATGTTTGCCTTCAAGTGCGGCTAAGTCCTTCAGTCTAGGAGAAGGGGAAAGGCAAACAAGTGGTTAATGTAAAAATATGCTCATTTCCAAAACCAAGAGCACATCCTGTGTCCCAGATATGGCAGTTTGAATGACTTCCAACAGCTTCCTATTTGCACCTAACAAATACTGGAATTCCCTGACTAGAGCTGCCTCACTCTTTGTCATTGATGTAGGTGAAACACTTGTCACTGAGAAAGTAAAACAAGCTTCCAGAAATCACAGAACGTTTCCAAAAGGTTCAGGTACTCTCAACCGCTTCCTGCCTGTTAGTTCTCTCTCTCCTTTTCCACACATTGGATACGAGACTTTCCAAAGTTCGTCTTTGGGCAAGACAGACTTTCTAAGTCCAGATTCATATTCCCACAATTGCTCTTGCCTTCAGCAGTGAGATGAAGGAAGAGCCTGCAATCTGTTTGGGGAGGAGATGTGTATGAATTTCCAGTCCAATAATCATAGGATCACAGGATGGTTCAGGCTGGCAGGGACCCCAGGAGGCCTCTAGCCCAATCTTCAACTCAAAGCACCTGGGGTCAGCTATGGGATCAGCCCAGGTTGCTCGAGGCTCTCTCCACTCGGGTCTCCCAAATTTCAAGGGATGGCATCTGGATGGCCTCCCTGAGCAACCTGTTCTGCTGCATGATCGCCTTCATGGTTCAAATTTTTTGTTCTCCTTGAATCCAGTCTGAGCCTCTCTTGTTTCAGCTTATGCCTGTCAGCAACTACTCTGGCCAGGTTTGGAATGACTTTTTTTAAAGGGTCATAAAGAAAGTACAAGGAGGCAGCTATGCTGTGTGTCAGTAGGTAGCCAGACCTGCCCACGCAGTCCCATCACCCTTCTGTGCTACAAACGAGGAGCATGCAAAATTCATTCTTTTACGGTGGGCCTCCTCAAGTCCAGCAATGCCCACCCCTGCCCAGAGAAAGCTTTAACGCTCACAGGAGCTCCTGGTCACAACGTGCTCTCTCCATCGCCTGTTGCTGCTCCACCTTTTCCCTCTGGGCTGAATCTCCCTTCAACTGCAGTTCAGAGTTACTTTGACGCAGACGCGAGGCTTCTTGCTCCGTTACTTCAAGCTGTTGCTGTAGCTCTTCCCTGGTTTGCTCAAGGTTTGCACAGTCACTGCAGAGACAAGGCTCACTTAGAAGAACACAGAGGCCTGAAGAGTCACAGGTCCCATTTTCATCATGCCAGGATGGAGTTGTGGGGAGCACAGTAAGGAAGAACTTGCTCTCCCCCTTGCCAGGTAACCGAGGAGGGAAGGAGAAAGGAAGGCAGGCTTTTGCCTTCATTCAGTGAGCAGCAGTGGCTAGGAAGGGCACCCAAAGAACACAATTCAGAGAAGCAGCATGTCGAGAGGGAGGCCTCTTGTAGTCCAACAACGCTCGGAATCTCCAAGACAGCCTTACGATGCACAGTAGAGCATGAAAAGCAGTGACAGGAGGATGACAAAGTGCCAAGCGTGGCAGGGCAGGCGAGTTCTTTGCCCATAAATCCTCCGGACTCCCAGCACTGGAAGCAGATTGCCTCTAGAGCGCAGGAGGAGGAGGAAACACTCACCTTTGGAGGGCTTCTACCAGAGCCTGGAGGTGCTGCCGGTGGCTGCTGAACGCCTTGCATTCCTCCTCCAGTTGCTCAAGCCTTTGCTGCAGCTTCCTGCACTTCTCTTCCTGCTGTCTGTGCTGCTGCTGCAGGAAATTGAGAGAGTCCTGCCTGGCAGAAAGCTCTTCTCTTACGGCCTGCAAGGAATGGGCAGGGAAAGAGCACAAAAAAGCCATAAGGAGCAGGGAAGATGGCTCCAGGTAGCTGGAGTGGAAGCAGCAAGCAGAGAGACAGCTCGCCTGAAGGCAAAAGCTGTCACGAGGGGGTGGAGATCAAGGAGAGAAAAGAAGTAGAACACAGAGCTGGCGAGACTGCCAAGGTAATACTCAAGGTAGCAATACTCAATAGCAAGAGTGGGCAGGCTAGAAAGGAACTGGCTCAACTGGCAAAGTAAATGGAAAGCTGTCAAGCTAAGCATGGCATTAGCAGCTGAGCCAGCAGGGAAGACAAGCAGAAATTCTCACCTGTGTTGCTCCTCGCCTCCTTGCCAGTGCTTCCTGAACCAATACAAAGGCACGCTCTGCATCAAGGGGGCTCAGACAAGAGAGGATGTTGCTAGGCTCTGCATGCTGGGAACTCTCAGGGCAGGTAATGCTGACCATACTGTCACTGTCATCTAACACCACCTGAAAGCCCGCATCAAGCCGTTACTCTTTGCTCATTCTATTGGGCTTCCTTTATCTATTTCTCCTTTTCCCCCCACTTCACCCTAGAGTCATTCAAAACTCAATTCTCTCATTTCTTCAGTCAACAAAGCAGTTTTGTCCCTGTGGCCACAAGTGCTCCGCGATTGTGGTCCCAACTCCTGAGCAACCTGATCCAGTTAAAGATGCCCCTGCTCACTGCCGGGGGGTTGGACTAGGTGATCTTTAAAGGCCCCTTCCAACCCAGACTATTCCATGGTTCTATGAGTCTCTGAACTCTGTACTCACCTCCATTATATCTTTTATCAGCTTCTGGAGGGAAAGATTCTCTTCTTTGACACTTCTAGTCAATGAAGCTTCATATTCTTTCTCTAATCGACTTCCTTCCTGGGAACAGAATAAGGCAAGGGTGGGCAGGGGAGAGCTGCTCCCCTCTGTAGCATTCCCATCCTCAGTAGCACTGCCATGCCGATAAGCCTCAGCCCTAGTGACTCCAGTATATTCCCTCCCACATCTATTCAATTTCTTCTTTGCAAAAACTAAGAGGAGAAAGACCAACAGCTAGTTTCTACAGACTGCTGTCAAGCTGTCCATTCCAAGGAACTCTCATCCCTAGAGACTGAAAGCCACAGGCACAATAGCACCGCTGCAACCCCCCTGAGGAAGACACCTGAACTGTCTCCAGCCCCCCTGCCACTGCCTGCACCTGGACTGACTCCACATGGGCCCAACGCACGAGGAATATTGGGCCATGTGCCTGACGTTCCCAGACAGTTAGCACCTTTGCCACTCTTTCTCTTGAGGAAGCTACACCTCTTTGTGCTGAGCCTGGAGAGCAAACGCTGTGCCACCTCCCAGATAAAGGGAGAACATACTAGAATCTCCACGGTGTCGTGAAGTGTCCTCATGGTCGTCTCCTTCTCCTCATTCTGTTTCTGAGACTGTACAAGCAAGGCCGAGAGCTCCATCACCCTGAGAACAGAAGGTCCACGTGCCATTCCAGAAGCATTGCACACCATCGCCTGTTAAAGAGCTCAGCAGCTCCCAGAAGCATAGCAGAGAAAGTTCAACCCAGAAAATACAGCAAGGGCAGCATTCATCTCTACAGGTTCATATGCTCAATGTTGCAAAACAGCACTTCTTGCCCCAAAGAGGCCTTCTGCACTCAGCCTTGCAAGGACTTGTCAGTACACAGGTGCTACACTGCTTATGATGGCCCTGGGCAAATGCCTCCCAACTCCCTTTAGCACAGCCCTGGCTAGCAAAAGGACTGTACGCGAGACAGAGCTCTCTTTATACTGGTCTCAACCGCTCACCAAGAACCACTTAACGGCAAAAGCACTGAAAGACGCAATCTCTTTTCCAGTCCGGGCTTACTCAGAAGAGCTGCTGTCACTCAGACCGTTTTTTCTGTCCTTTCTGCGGAAGGCAGTACTTTGACGAGGGACAGAAACAAGGCTGTGCAGAATGGCTGTGTTTTAAACGTGAGCACAGCCCAGCTAGGAATCCAAGTAGCAGCCACAAAAGATCACGCTGGCAACAGCCACATTTAAAACACCTTCACCTGTCTTGAAGCTCCTTCTTCTCCTGGTCCCCCTTGACTTGTAAGCTCATCACTTCCTGAGTCTCCTGGTTTATCTCCTGTCCCGCTTGCTGCTCTGCCCGATCCTTGAGGACAGCTCTACCCAGCGTGATGGGCTGCCGGAGCTGTACGACGGATTTTAGATGGGAGCAGTTTACAAGTATAGATCCAGAAACCCTCATTTGCTCTGCCTTCAGCTCAGACAAATCTCTGAAGAAGAATAAAGAAAGAGCTCATGTTCACGCCACCATCTTTAGCAGCCGACTCACCTCTGAAGCACGTAATTGTGCAACAGTAAAAGCTGGCAGGAAAGATGACATCTTCGTTGCGGACGAATCATTCATCTGACACTTTGGGACCAGGACACATCTTGACAGGTGAGCAACAAGTCTAGGGACGGTTGAGAAATGAGCCTGTTTTCTCCTCAGAGAGAGGAAGAAATGGAGGGCACAGCCAGAAGTCTTCATGAGCCTCTCATTACTCTTATTAACTGTTGCTCCTGCTCTCTCTTATTAATATCCTCTAGTTATCATCAACAGATGTAAGGCATTTTACCAAGGTCCCCAGCTTCTATACCTACCTAGGGGATCAGCCTTAAGCGGGCTATTATTATCAACCCTTGGACTGCTAAGAGGCTCACAACAATATCTACAGAATAAACATTCCAGCAAGGTGCTGTAAGAATAAGCTTAAAATGTTGTAACAAAAAAAGCACAAATATCACAAGAATTGAATAGTAAGTCAGGCACACTCCACACACTAAGGATGGCTTATCGCCAAAGAAGGTAAATGGCTGACAATAACCCAGAGTTGGAAATAAACTGCATGCTGACACCAGAAGAAGGTACTATTACGGCTACGCTACATTTGTTTGTGTAGAAGGCAACTGTGAGAAAGGAACTTCAGAGAGCCCAAATACAAGAAAACAATCACAAAAAGAGGTATTGGACTAAGCAAAATTAATTGGATAAATGCAGAAACAGGGTAGAGAAGATATTCTTTCTCTCAGCAATGCTGGTACAGAACTAAGCACATACAAAGCGACCAGAATAAATGTAAGCTGGAATTGAGAAGAAAAAAAAAAAATATATCCATGAATGATCTCTCCATCGGGAGCAGTGGGAAAAGAAACTCAGTGAGATTTAAGGCAGATTTTCATCATTCTATAGAAGGGACTGCTCTACGTGCGGCATGCATAGCGCTGGTGAGTCTCTTCCAATGTGTCCACACACGCCTGTGTCTCTGTGAATATGCCCAAACATCACCATAGTCAAGTCACCTGAATAAGGCCCCTGCATTGCCTATAGCCCGAGCCCCTCAGCGTTACCTGAAAACCAGCATCGAACAAAATGCTTCTGAAAATAGCCTAAAGCACGCTTAATGCTTTAGGAGAAATCTGAGCTTTAGCCACAACTAAAGTTAACATCGAGGCTCAAAAAGCAGGTGTGAAGGGAAGCTACAGCTCTTCTGCAAGAGCTCTAGCCTTAGCTTCTACTCACCGGTCAGTGGCAGTCTTCATTGCCAGGAAATGACGGCGGAAGGTTACCGCCTGGCGCCACAGGCCGAGGAGACGGTTATGTTCACCCCTTAAGTAGCTGTCATAAAGCTGAACGTGCAAAGACAAAAAGAAATGCCAAGTCAGCCTTCGCTGCCACTGCACAAGTCTCTCTACACAGGAGAGACTACAGCCACCATCCCCAGGTCTCCTTTAGCAACCACTGCAACAGGGGCATCAAGGGCTCAGGAGCCACCACAGAAGCATCCTCAGCAGACCTGCCACCTGACTGCCAAGAAGGGAACGTCCACGCTCCTCCTGCAGGAGTGGACGGCAGCAAAGCAAACTGATCATGATTCCTCCTCTCGCCTTGCCGAGGTGTCCAGCGGTCGTGGTGGAGGAAGACAAAAACAAGCCCCTCCGAGACCCGCGTCAGATTTCCTGCCAACAGGCTGTTACGGGAGGTAAGGGAGGCCTGCCTTGTTCTTCTGCTGGCTCCTCTGAACCTCAAAGCACACAGTCCTCTCTGGTCTCCACTGCTCTAGACAGACACCTCAGGACTATTAAAAAGACGAGCGGTCCTCTGTGACTGCCCTGCAGTGCCCAGCAACAGCAAGCATTTGCCTCCAAGACCGAGCAGTACGCTCACAGCAGGTGGGCATCTTCCATCACCACAATTTGCTGACACTCCTCCATCTCACACCCCTGGCTTCTGCTCGTCAACACCAACACAGCCTCAACAAAGCCACAACTTTCCCACAGCAAGGCCTCTAGGCCACAAATAAAATGCACTCGCATTCCACCCTGGCATCGCCCGTGACGCTCCCGTAGCCGCTCCTTACCTCACGTTCAGCGCGCCATTCACTCTCCCTCAATTCCAGCTCCTGCCGGGCCCTCATCCAATCCGCCGTCAGTTTTCCAACATTTTCTCTGAGGGCTGAATTAACCTCATTCGCTTTATCGAGGTGCTCCCGCAGGACAGTGTTCACTTTGGCCAGCTTCTTACACCTTTGAAAGGGAGAAACAGCAATGAGGCCTCTGAACAACTGCTATCCACAAGCAGCATCCCCGTCATTTCCCAGCTCCCTCCACACAGACTTTGTTGTCAAACCGAGAGGCAGTAGAAGTGCTTTCTAGCATTAACTGAGAGCTCTCTGTGAGGGCAAACTCATTTGCTTAGGCTGGAAAGGGTCCTTTGGAGGTCGCCCGGAATAGCCCCCCACCCAAAACAGAGCTGTTCAGCACACACCCCTAGGACTGCCCCACGGAAAACAGACTGTGGACCTTTCTGCTTTCAAAGCAGCTTGCCCAGCCGCTTCCCCTGGGGTGACCAGGTAGCACTGACAGGTTTCCCCTCACTTCCACGAGCATCCAGTGTATCAAGTATGAGGGAACGCTCCTTCCTGGTACCTTTGCTGCTCCTCTTCCCACTGAAGCAGTGCTTTCTTCAGGGGGTGCTCTTCGGCGGCTTCCCACCTGCCTGCAAGGGAGCCCTGAAGGAGAAAGGACATGTTTAGTCAAATTCTCCTGTTCCCTTCGCTCCCGTCAGCACCCATCGCTTTCCCCTCCCTTTGCTGGCTATCATCTCAGGAGCTCGGGGCTCCTTCCCGGCGTAACGGTGTTGTGACTACGGACAGGAAGGGAGGGGAAGGGCGTTACTAGCTAACGGCAGCAGCTCTCCTCAGTCTCCCACTGTTGCACTCTCACAGCGAGGTATCCTCAGCTCATGACCGCGAGCACTCACTTTGACCCGAACCCCAGGAACGCTCTCCCACTCTCCTGCCCTTCGTTCCCTGGGTTCACTTTAGCCGTGAAGCAGAAAGAAAAGCGCAGAGCCGGCTCTGCATGTGGAACGCCAGCATTCTCGCCTTCCAACATGCCATGTTTCAAGCGGCTCTTTTTCAGAGACAGCCATGTAGCGTACCAGGCAGCACAGCCCTTTCCCGAGACCTAGGACAAACGCTGCTCCAGCAGCAAAGCCCTCTTGCACGCAGCTAAAAGCCTTCCTGACAGGCTTTTCTGGATGGGCATTTCTGCGCCTACCGGCTGCTCTATGAGCGGCAACCGGACAAACCACCGACGGGCAACCGTACAGGGCTTCCTTCCAGCCTCAGGTGGCAGAACCTCGTTTTCCTCTGCCCCGGCTTCCCGGGGAGCTTTGTGCTGTCTGCGTCAACGAATGCTACGCAGGCGACCTCTCGTCCGCAACCTGCACACTCACCCCTGCTGCTCCCGCTCGCCGCTCCAGCTCTCGACACCGAGCCCGGTACTGCAGGACCTGGATGGGCACACGCAGTGGCCATGAGCAGCTGCAGCCTGTGAGGGGCTCGGCTCCTCCCGCCCCGGCTTTTCTCCCGGTCCCGACAGCCCCAGCACCGGGCCCTGCCCGGCGCTGCCCACACGGGCAACAGGGAGCCGTGGCGGCCCGGGGCAGCTCCCGACACGGGCCGGGCAGGCGCCCGCGTTCCTCACCTTCGCCTGTAGCAGCCGCACCAGCACCGCTTGGCGCTGCCGCGCCTCCTGCGAGCTCTGCAGTCGGCGCCGCAGGGAGGCCTGGCTCCGCGCCGCCATGGCCCCGCTCGCCCGCCGGGCCCGCCGCCCGCGGGGCTCTGCCGCCTGACGGGCCCCGCGGCGGGGGCCGCTCCGCGGCCGGCTCCGGCGGACGGAGCTCAGGCGGCTCCGGGCCGCGGGCTGGCGCCTGCCGGGCCGGGCGGAGCGGCTCACCCTGCCCGCCGGGCGCGACCGGGAGCCGGGCCAGGGGCCGGGAGCGCCGGGCTCGCTCGGGGCCGCTCTGTGGCAGCGCTTCCCTTCTCGCTCCTCGCTGACGGTGCCGCGCCGGGCTGCGGGGCTGCCGCGGGGGAGAGGCCGCCCAGGCAGCGGTTTGCTCCGGCGCGTTCTGCGCGGAGACCGTTAACGGCCGCGCAAAGCGCTGCGGGCAGCACGCGCTCCGGGGAGCGTCCGCGAGAGCAGGAGCGGCGGGATGCAGCCCCTGGCACCGGGGCGGCGATGGGGCGTGTGGGCACCCTGGGGCGGGGGGGCTGGCACCGCGGCGGCACGGGGAAGCTCCCTCGGCCAGGGCAGCCCGCGGAGCAGCGGCAGCTTTCGGCTGAAAGCTCAAGCTTCAGCCCTTGGCTGCGCTGGAGCAGGAGGCCCCGTCTGGTGCGAAACCCAGAGCTCCGCGGGTGGCGTCGCTGGCGCTTCGTCTCCCCGGTTGCAGCACGAACGGGACGGGCTGCAAGCAGAAAAGAGAAAACACGCTGTGGCAGACAGAACTGCAAACCCACTGCCAGGACAGCCTGCTCTGTGACTGAAGCTCGCTGTCAGCAGCTCGTGAAGAAAGACAACAAACACACACGGCAAGCGGGGCTCAGTCCCCTTTGCCCAGACCAGGCTGTTACGTGGATTCCCTTATCCGCCACTCAAGCCCTGAGGCTGCAGAGCTTACACTTAAGTAACGCTTAATTCCTGCGCTTGCGAGCTAATCAAGAAAAAGGGCTAGTTCCCTGGCCAGGGTGCTCCTCCTCCCTGCTCTGGCACGCTGCGGGCGTCCCCCGCATCTCTCTGGGAAGCGCCACAGCCTCAGCAGTCCGGCTGCTGTTGGATCCGCTCCCAAGGCGTTTGGGACCGGCTGATGTTTTGTACCTTCCAGCTTGGCAGTCTGGTCTCCACCATCGCCCAAAGTCAGCAGAGTCGGACAGAAGATCACACCAGTGATGTCCAGCAGTTCAATTTCTGTTGCGATGCTGACAACCCGGCCAGTGTCGTCTTTGACAGCGATAGTCCCGTGGTTCTGGTACGCAACAGCTTGGTCGTAGCTGCTGATTAAGGAGTCCAGCTCTTCCAGTTGAGAGCACACTGTGCCCCACAATGTTCCTAAGGGTACGGACCAAGTTGTAGGCAAGAATTGCACCAGCATTGGTGTGAGGTTTGCTTTACAGTTTCTCTAACACCGTCCACAAGTTTCTGGCACTGTAACATTTCAGAGAGGGACAAGGACTGGTTTAGTCTTCACATCGGTGCTGTGCTTGATCATCAGTCGTCTCAATTGTCTGTGAAGGATTCTGATGATGTTTCCCATGAAGATGTGCGAATATATATTCCCACAGATATATGTATGACCTTCTTGGCCAAAGAAGCCATGATTGCGGCTGCCAGAAGGAGCAAGTGGTGGGTTCCTGGCAGATTAATTAACTTGGTGCTCTGTAGGCAGCCGTAATCAAAGTAAAGGCAGTTAGAGAATGTTGGTGTCCTATGGGATCCTGATTGGTTTGAGTCACCTCATCTGGGTCCAAGCCTCACCGGCTTACCTAAAACACCAGATGCAGCACTGACCAAGCCTGTGACAGGAAATAGATCTTAGATGATTAAGATTTATGTGCAGGTTACACTGCCCTATCGACACAACTACCTGGGCAATATTGGAAATGTGGAGAAAGGGCATTCAAGCATTTGCCCGCGGCCCGGGGTGCGAAGTGTATTCCAGCTGCAGGAAAAGCACCCACAGCGGTTAGAACCAGTATCTCTCCCGCCTCTGTAGCTCACAACTACCAGTACATATAAGAAAAAGCACTACACCCCTCTGATGGAGTGCAGCACTGAGTTCCACCCGCCTGTAAGAGCTCTTATGCCATGGTTAGGGCTTCTTGAACCACAAAGAGCTCTTGCAAATAGCTAACTACATTACTCATAACTAAGTAACTAAAGCAGAGCTGTGTGATCGATACTGTTGTCATTACAAATCCAAAGTAGAGCACCATACAGCTCCCATGAAGAGAATTAACTCTATGCCAGCCAAACCCAGCACACACCGGCACCATTATAACTAAAGGCCCATACACCCGTTCAGTTGCAGACACAGGCGTAAAATATATATAAACACAGACACAATTAGCGTCACAGACACCACACCCCGCAAAATTATTCATGCAAGAAAAGTCGCACAAACCAGTACGCATACGACTGCAGATACCATTACAGATAAAGACACGATTACACGTGCAGTTGCAGATACAAGCACACTTTCCGTTACACCTACAACTCCAGCCCCCGCTTGCGATACCGTTACTGATGGAGGCGCCGGTAAACAGGTGTGGTCCGAATGCGACTGAAGATGCACATACAGGTGCCCGTACAGATGCAGACACAGGCACAACGAGGCACGCAGGTACCCACAGAGATACCACTGCAGACGCGGATACTGGAACCATTAGAGAGGCCGTTGCAGATGAAGGTGCCAGTGTAGATGCCCGGGCAGACGCAGACACCCCTGCCGAAACACATGCAGTTCCTGATGCGATTGCAGGTGGAGGTGCCACTGGAGATGCAGGTGCCCCTCCAGATCATAGACTCCTAGACTCATAGAATGGTTTGGGCTGGAAGGGACCTTTGGAGGCCATCTAGTCCAACCCCCCTGCCATGAGCAGGGACACCTTCAACTAGATCAGGTTGCTCAGAGCCCCGTCCAACCTGACCTGGGATGTTTCCAGGGATGGGAACATCTACCACCTCTCCGGGCAAGCTGGGCCAGTGCTTCACCAGCCTCACTGTCAAAAATGTCTTCCTTCGATCGAGGCGAGATCTTCCCCTCTTTCCGTTTAAAACCGTTACCCCTTGTCCTACCGCTGCAGGCCCTGCTAAAAGGTCTGTCCCCAGCTTTCTCAGAAGCCCCCTTTAAGCCCTGGCAGGCTGCAATAAGGTCTCCCCGGAGCCTTCTCTGCTCCAGCCCGAAGCACCCCAGCTCGCTCAGCCTGTCCTCACAGCAGAGCTGTGCCACCCCTCTGAGCACGTTTGTGGCCTCCTCTGGCCCCGCTCCAACAGGCCCGTGTCTTTCCTGTGCTGAGATACCCTGCATGTGCTGCTGCAGATGGAGACAAAACGGGACATGCAGAGGCCCTTGCAGATAGAGACAGCGTTGCTGATGCAGATACCGTTGCAGAGGAAGGTATCTTTGCAGAGGCCGTTGCAGACGCAGATGAAATTCAGGATGGAAATGCGGATGGAGATACCTCTGCAGATGCCGACAGCATGGCAGATGCCGACAGCATGGCAGAGGGAGACGCCGCTGCAGATGCCCAGACCATTGCAGATGCCCATACAGGTGCAGATACCATCGCAGGTGCAGAGGCCATTCCAGATGGAGATACTGCTGCAGATGCACAGACCATTGGAGATGGCGTTGCAGATGCAGATGCAGTAGAAGAAGAACATTTGCTGGGGGGAGACACCACTGAAGACAGCTTTGCAGACGCCCTTGCAGATGCAGATGACACCACTGCAGATGCACATACAACCACAGGTGCCCTTGCAGATGCATGTACAATTGCAGACACAAATAGAGATGCAGATGCCAGTGTGGCTGCAGACACCGTTCCAGGTGCCATTTGCGGATGCAAATACTGTCCCAGATGGCACCAGCCCGCACCCAGGGCCTCCTCTGTGCCAGCTGGTCCAGCCTGACGTTTGCTGGCAGACGACAAATCTCCCACCAGCCACCCCACCTCCCCCCGCACACTCTGGGGAAGATGCAGGCACTCGCCCCCGCACCAGTAGCCGGCACCGGGCACATGGGCTGCCACCCAGGGTCCAGCTCCAGCCGCCAGTGCTGAGCGCGTCACGGACAACGGGCTTTGGGGGCAAGCGGGGCAGGCCAGGCTCTGCTTCCTGCCAAGGGTTTGACTTGTCTCCGCGGGGGGCCGAAGGCCTCCCTTCCCCAGGGGATGCTGCACCTCGCAGGGTCAAGGGCCCAGCCTGCGGCACTGCAGCGTAGCGAGTTCCCGGTAGAGAGGGGGCTGCTCCCCCCGCTCCCTTGGGGTGAGCCCTGGCACCGCCTGCCTGAACCTGCTCACGTGCACGATTCTGGGCCTCCGCAATATACCCGTCCCCGGGCTCCGGACAGACGAGACCCAAACGCCGTGTGGCAGAGCCGTCCCCGGAGCGGCGAGAAGTATTCGTGCAGAGCCGCTTGGGGAGCTCGGTCGGAGGAGAAAGGGCCCTGGAAAAAGGCTCTCGAGGCAAAGACCAACATTACCCTTCACACAATGTGAAAAGCAGGCTTCCGAGAACGGGACCCGTCCCTCCACCAGCCCGGCAGCAAAGCTTGCTAAACGAGGCAAAAATGCTGGCTACTTCTCGCCTCCCTGGTTAAGATTCCCTGTCAAATTGGGCCTTAGCGTGAGAGAGGCTGTCGGGGGGAAGAGGATGAGACAGGTTATAGCAGGGAAAACGCCCAGGCCCAGTATGGCCTGGCTTGAACGAAGGTAGGCACAAGCAAGCACTTGCGAGTGAACACTTTATTGCGAGCACAAGGGTGTAAAGCCTGTCCTTGGTGCCTGGTGGAGCTGCCCAGGGGCTCTGCACCTCTCTTGCCACACGCCTCCTCAGGACGTCGTCCACAAGCCTCCCAACTAACGCCCTCGCTTCTCATACGGGCTGCTGGGGCTCGCCTCGGACAAGTGCATGACGCACACCGATCTGCGCCGTGCTCCTGTCTGGGCAGGCGGCTTCGGACCTGCTGGGGGGACGGGCTGTCTGGAAACGCGTGCGCCCGTGGCGGGGAGGGCGTTCTCAGCGGGACAGCTCTCCTTTCCATCTCGTGGTCTTGGCGGTTCTGCTACACGGCTTCCAAAATGAACTTTGGGGGTCCGTGCAGTTTGGATGCCCTCCCTGGCAGCCGTGCGGCTCAGTCGCAAGTCATCGGCAGCGGTTGTGTTTGCCAGTGGTTGCGACACAGGCAGCTTTGCTCCCTTGCTTGCTGCCAGGCTCCGCTGTTCAGACGCTCTGGGCAATCCTCGTCCTTCTTCCCCACCCTGCCTTGAGAAAGGTGTCTGGGGTGGCTGCGGCTGCCTATTGGAGACATTTCCCCTGGGAAGCTCCAGGATTTTGGAATCGCTGCAGCAAGAGTGTTGTTTAAACGGGGAAGCCACAAAGGATTCCATGGTGCAGCAAACACCGTCAACAACTTCTCTGGTGAGCCTGGCAAGGGAAGCCTCTGAAAATGCTCCGTCGGAAGCTGCCATTTCCGCCTGCCCCGATTTCTCTTCCTCCCATTTGCCCACTCGGCTGGCTCCTTCAGCAACAGGCTGCTCCTTCCGCCTGGCTGCCGGCCCTGGCTCGGACGCTTTGGGTGTGCTGGACGCCAAACGGTTGCCCAAGCTCTCCAACACGCTCGCTGCAAGCTCTTTGGCCAGCAGGGCAACCTCCTGACAGCAACCTGGAGGAGAAGTCTCCGACGGCTCTGCTCTTCCGGCGCTGCCGCTCATTGTTCCTCTGATCGCCAGGGCAGCCCTCCTTAAAACCCAGGCACACTGATCCCAAGGAGCCTTCACCCTCTCAAACACCTCCTCCACCACAGTCTCAGCCACCTCTCCAAGCTTCTGGGCTCCTGCTGCAGGTTGCTGTGCAGAGGCAGCTCGGAACCCGCTGGCTGCATCGCTACTGACCCCCCGGGGCAGCTTGGCACCTTCCTGTCCCAGCTCAGCTTGGGAGCAGGTTTGGCCCTCGTCGCAGGCTGCTTTCACTCTTCTGCATCGCCCCGATTTCAGGGAGTCCTTTCTGCTCTTGGGCGGAGGTGAGCAAGATGGCTTCCGAGGGCGCAGCAGCCACTCTGCCAGGCAAGATGTGTTGCTCGCTACCAGCGGCTTGGGGACGTCCTTTAATTTGGGCAGCTCTTCCCGAAGCCTTTCCTGAAAGGAGACAGCAGGTTGTGGCTCGCTGTTGCCTGGACAAGCGCTCACGCCCCTGCGCGCTGAGGCTTCACGCGGGCCCGGGCCAGCGCTCTGCTTCAGCCACGCGTCGCGGGCAGACGAGAAGGGCTTCCCTCCGGCCTCCCCGTGCTTCACGTGACCGTCCTGCCCGTGCCCGCCCCAGCACCCTGCGCTAGCTCGGCTCCGAGCCGGCTGGTCCTGGCCCCGCCACAACGCCCGGCCCAGCAGCACAGCCCTCGCCTCTTCTGCGCCGACCGCCTCCCCGAGATGCGGCAAGTAAAGCCCCAGCCCTCGGCAGCGCGCCGCCGGCCGCTGCCCGCCAACACTGAGCTTTGCCTACCTCTTCTCGCCTCGACCTTCTCTCTGCCTCCAGCTTGAGCCTGGCCAGGTACTCCCTGTACTCATTGAACTCCTTCAGAGTGCAAACCACCTGCGGAGAGACGAGGGCAGAAATGCCCCGAGTGCTGTCAAGCCAGCTACGCAGACTGCCTTCCCCGAAACGGCCCGAACCCAGCGGTTCGGAGGGCAGCTGCTCCCCTGCACACCCGCCCTCTGCGCTCGGGGAACCCCGCTCGGAGGGAAGCCTTTTTACCAGTCCGACGACGTCCAAACCTACTTTGCCGTCGGCGGTGACGTAACCCCCTCTCTTCAGCCTCCGGATGTTGACTTTGCGCTTGTGGTACACCCGCAGGTGCGGGTCATGCAGGCTGTTGTACTCTGTGCGCGTTAGGCGACAGTAGGGATCTCCCAGGTCAAAGTAGCACGAGGGCCGGTGAAGCTGTAAGAGGGATGTTCCGGACTAGGAACGGGGCAGCAGAGCGCAGCAGAGACGAACGCACCCCCGAGCTCCTCCCTCGCGCAGGGCGGCATTTCCAAACCTCCGAGGTACAGGCTAATCCCGGGCTTACTTCCCACCCAGAGGAAAGGTCTATCTACTTCCGAGACTCTCCAACGGAGAAGCGGCCCTGTGCCCCCATCCTCCGTCTGGGGGCTGTCTACTGTTGCTGTAGCAATACAAGGAGCTGCGTACTGCGGGCGTGAGAGGGCTGTGCCCGGCGCTGCAGCTGGAAGGAGCTAAGCTGAAGCAGTGCCTACAGCCGGGTCTTTTCCTCGGGCAATTCAGTCCGATTGCAAAATGGGAGGTGCCACAAGCCGCCCTTGTGGAAAGGGAAAGGTAGTGGGAAGAGCTGACTCCAACACTCTTCTCCATCCACCTCTGGCCAGCCTGGAACTACGGGCAAGTCCTCCTTCCTCTCGGCACCACGGAGCCAGGCGCTTCCCTCGGCTCCCCAGCCCTGTCCGACGCAAGGGCTGCAGCTGCCGCTGTACGGCAGGTGGCCACGAGGGCTTCTCTGCGTGACGGGGACCCCGCCAAAGAGCAGAGCTTTTCTACCCCTTTCTACTGCCTTTACCTTTTCCCCCAGCTTTGCCCTGCAGAAGACAGGCTTGCAGCCGGGCGGCATCGGGACCTTGAACCCGAGGGGGAGGTCCAGCAGCCTAGGGTCCATCAGCCCAGCAGCTCCTTCTCCCGGGTCCCGTCTTCTGTGCCCGCACTAGGAAGACAGAGACAATCAGGCGCTAGCTCAACAGGCCTCCTGCACGGCCCTTGCAAGACAGGGCACGTCCCCAGGGCCCGGAGCAGCCCCCCCATGGCGCAGGCTCCCCGGCCCAGCCCCCTCCAGCGGCCCGCTGCTCACCTCTCTCCCCTTCCCTGGTGCGCTCGGCATTGCGTCTGCCTTTCGGACGCCAGCAGCGACACGGCGCTCCATGGCCTCTTCCAAGAGCTCTCCTGGAGCTGCGACCCTGCGCTGGCACCTCTCGCTCCAGAGGCACCCAGCTGCGGCCGCCCCAGCCGGTCCCCCAGCCAGCGGCTATAGAGCGCAATCGCGCATCGTTCCATCATCGCGTTGCCACGTCGCCACATTGTCACCTCACTGGGTTGCCGAGACGCCGCCCGGCTGCTGTCCACCGGGCGGTGGGGCGGGCCCGCCTGGAGGCCTGTTTGGACAGGCCCGAGGGCCACCCGCTCTTGCTGACCGGGCTTTGAGAGGCCATCTCCACAGGCCCCTTCCCACCTCGACTGTTCCGTGCTTCGGTGAAGCCAAGCCGGCATCCTCGCCCACCGGCAGGAGACGCAAGGGACTGCCGCACCAAAGGTGCTCGGGCTTGGCTCGGGTTTACCCCCTTTTCCTTTTCCGACCTCTTCCCTGTCACGGGCAAAGCAGCCTCAAGTCGGGGACTTGCACTGAAGAAGCGGATGCAAACTGACCAGAATAAATGTAAGCTGGGAATGAGAAGGAAAAAAAATACATCCATGAACGACCTCTCCAACGGGAGCAGCGGGAAAAGCAACTCAGTGAGATTTAAGGCAGATTTTCATCATTCTGTAAAAGGGACTGCTCTACCTGCGGCATGCATAGCGCTGATGAGTCACTTCCAATGTGTCCACACTCGCCCGTGTCTCTGTGAATCACCAAACATCACCATAGTCAAGTCACCTGTTTAGGGCCCCTGCATTGCTTCTAGCCCGAGTCCCTCAGCTTTAGCTGAAAACCAGCATCGAACAAAAACGGTTCTGAAAATAGCCTAAAGCACGCTTAATGCTTTAGGAGAAATCCGAGCTGTAGCCGCAACTAACGTTAACATCGCGGCTCCAAAAGCAGGTGTGAAGGGAAGCTACAGCTCTTCTGCAAGAGTTTTAGCCTTAGCTTCTACTCACCGGTCAGTGGCAGTCTTCGCTGCCAGGAAATGACGGCGGAAGGTTACCGCCTGGCGCCACAGGCCGAGGAGACGGTCATTTTCACCCCTTAAGTAGCTGTCATAAAGCTGAACGTGCAAAGACAAAAAGAAATGCCAAGTCAGCCTTCGCTGCCACTGCACAAGTCTCTCTACACAGGAGAGACTACAGCCACCATCCCCAGGTCTCCTTTAGCAACCACTGCAACAGGGGCATCAAGGGCTCAGGAGCCACCACAGAAGCATCCTCAGCAGACCTGCCACCTGACTGCCAAGAAGGGAACGTCCACGCTCCTCCTGCAGGAGTGGACGGCAGCAAAGCAAACTGATCACGATTCGTCCTCTCGCCTTGCCGAGGTGTCCAGCGGTCGTGGTGGAGGAAGACAAAAACAAGCCCCTCCGAGACCCGCGTCAGATTTCCTGCCAACAGGCTGTTACGGGAGGTAAGGGAGGCCTGCCTTGTTCTTCTGCTGGCTCCTCTGAACCTCAAAGCACACAGTCCTCTCTGGTCTCCACTGCTCTAGACCGACACCTCAGGACTATTAAAAAGACGAGCGGTCCTGTGTGACTGCCCTGCAGTGCCCAGCAACAGCAAGCATTTGCCTCCAAGACCGAGCAGTACGCTCACAGCAGGTGGACATCTTCCATCACCACAATTTGCTGACACTCCTCCATCTCACACCCCTGGCTTCTGCTCGTCAACACCAACACAGCCTCAACAGAGCCACAACCTTCCCACAGCAAGGCCTCTAGGCCACAAATAAAACGCACTCGCATTCCACCCTGGCATCGCCCGTGACGCTCCCGTAGCCGCTCCTTACCTCACGTTCAGCACGCCATTCACTCTCCCTCAATTCCAGCTCCTGCCGGGCCCTCATCCAATGCGCCGTCAGTTCTCCAACATCTTCTCTGAGGGCTGAATTAACCTCATTCGCTTTATCGAGGTGCTCCCGCAGGACAGTGTTCACTTTGGCCAGGAAAACCTTGGAAAGGGAGAAACAGCAATGAGGCCTCTGAACAACTGCTATCCACAAGCAGCATCCCCGTCATTTCCCAGCTCCCTCCACACAGACTTTGTTGTCAAACCGAGAGGCAGTAGAAGTGCTTTCTAGCATTAACTGAGAGCTCTCTGTGAGGGCAAACTCATTTGCTTAGGCTGGAAAGGGTCCTTTGGAGGTCGCCCGGAATAGCCCCCCACCCAAAACAGAGCTGTTCGGCACACACTCCTAGGACTGCCCCACGGAAAACAGACTGTGGACCTTTCTCCTTTCAAAGCCACTTGCCCAGCCGCTTCCCCTGGGGTGACCAGGTAGCACTGACGGGTTTCCCCTCACTTCCACAAGCATCCAGGGTACCAAGTACCACTCCTTCCTGGTACCTTTGCTGCTCCTCTTCCCACTGAAGCAGTGCTTTCTCCAGGCTGTGCTCTTCGGTGGCTTCCCACCTGCCTGCAAGGGAGCCCTGAAGGAGAAAGGACATGTTTAGTCAAATTCTCCTGTTCCCTTCGCTCCCGTCAGCACCCATCGCTTTCCCCTCCCTTTGCTGGCTATCATCTCAGGAGCTCGGGGCTCCTTCCCGGCGTAACGGTGTCGTGACTACGGACAGGAAGGGAGGGGAGGGGCGTTACTAGCTAACGGCAGCAGCTCTCCTCAGTCTCCCACTGTTGCACTCTCACAGCGAGGCATCCTCAGCTCATGACCGCGAGCGCTCACTTCGACCCGAAGCCCGGGAACGCTCTCCCACTCTCCTGCCCTTCGTTCCCTGGGTTCACTTTAGCCGTGAAGCGGAAAGAAAAGCGCAGAGCCGGCTCTGCATGTCGAACGCCAGCATTCTCGCCTTCCAACGTGCCATGTTTCAAGCGGCTCAACTCGGGGACTTGTGCTGATTGGGATTTTTGACCCATTGCTGTTAACATCTACTTCCTGATTTGTGTCTTTAGAGAAAAGAAGACAGAGGGAGGCCAGGCATGGCACAGCAGAACTCCCTGTGCACTCGATGCCAGGGTATCGGAAAAGGAGAAGGTTCTAGTTACACTAAGAACCCCTTCAAAGGTTTGTCAGACCTCTGCAGTTCAATCATTCCTAAAATAAAGACTATTTCATAATTGTAGTGTGTTAGGTATCAGTAAAGATCAGGGGAAGGATCTGATGGCTACACATCAGCTGGGATAGCCTGTGATGCTGTGAGCATGGTGACATCCCTGCAAAGACATCCACTGAATTTTACAGCAGAGAATTTCAGGAGCTCAGCGAGCAGTAAATCAACACAACATGACAAAAGAAAGAGAAAAAGAAAAACGTTGTTAAAACTTCATCCTGGAATTTGAAAGGGATACGGCTGTTAGGTGCCAATCCTCTGTGACACTCCCTGGCAATCACACACACTCTCTCCTGGAAGATCTGAACGTCCCAAACGCACGTGCTGCATTACACATTCAATGTCTGCGCAAACCTATATCGCTCATGTGAACTGCAGACCTGATGAGAATGGAGATGTGTAAAATTCCAAGCGCATAACAACGCCCCCAGAAATTTCTGCAGTGAAACCCACCCTTGAATTGTTACTACCTCCCGCATTCCCCTTTGAATCTTTCCTGCTCATCACACTTTGTGATAGCGTTGTCCCAAACATGGAGTCATATAGCCGGTGCGCAACACGCCAATATACACACAGAGTTATTTTATTTATAGCATATTTGCGCAGATACGGGTGCTAGGTGGTATTCTACAAAGCTAGCACCCCACACAGAGGAATTACCACATATTTATCCTGTTACATTATCCTGTTATCAGCAAAAACAACAGAGAACCCACCAAGGTTAAATTCACTGGCTGGTAATTACCACATTGCCCGTTACTGGTTACACATACTCAAATTGGTGCGCATGGTCCTAGAAAGAGTAGGGGGGTAATTCACAGAGTCCCTCACTTGACTCGGTGGTCACGATCTCCCTCTGCCACCTTTACCTTTATCCCAATTACTGTGGATTCTGCTGACCTCATGACAGTTACGTTTTTCAAGAGTGCGGGAACAGCTAAGTCTTCACGGTTTACTGCTTAAGTACAAACACTTCTTCGTCTTCTTGACCACCAGGATCTGGTTTCATTCTAATGTTGTAACCTTTATGGTATTGTTAACTCCTACCCACCTGCACACTAGAGCCTCCCATTTGCCTCAGGTAACTACTATTATGGATTCTCCCAAATGACTGGATGAGTCGCAAAACTAGATTGCCTTCACACACAGTGAGCATTAAACAAATTGAAACCACTGCCAAGACTTTTGCTTTCCCAACACTAAAACAATTGGCCTTGTAGACATTCAACATCTACATAAGCAAATTGCATTTTAAAAGTCCCTGGTCAATCGAAGCTTGAGTTCTCCAGATGGCGTGGAGGTTCACGTTTCTTGATCTGGTTCTGGTGCCCTTTTCACTCGTGTGTAGTGTATCCAGGAATCAATCCCCTCTACTTTGACTGCAGTATAAGTCTTTAATAGTACAGTATAAGGTCCTTTCCACTTCTCCTTTAGTGGTTCATCTTTCCAGGTCTGTAGGTAAACGGTGTCTCCTGGTTGGAATGGGTGAACTGGTGTATCCAATGGAAGAGAAACCTTTTGATTTAGGTACCCGTGCAGTGAAGATAAAGTCTGTGAAAGAGAAATCAAATATTCTTAACGTTGGTCTGTCCTTTTATATGCATTTGGTCTCCCCTGATGGTCAGAAGATTCGCCTTCCCATATACAATCTCAAAGGGACTTACTCTTTCCTTAACCCTAGGGCTTATTCAAATTTGCAACAGAGCTAAGGGTAAGGCCTCTGTCCGCTTAAGGTGGGCTTCCTGACAAAGTTTTGCAACTTGTCTTTTGAAAGTCTGATTCATTCTTTCTACTTTCCCACTAGACTCTGGCCACCAAGGGGTGTGCAACTCCCACTTAATTTGTAAAAACTTGCACTACTTCTGCAGTAGAATAAAGCCCAATTTCAGAAGAGATACCTTCTGGAATACCAAATCTAGGTATAATTTCTTTTAACAAAATCCTAATCGGTTCTCTAGCTTTGTTGGTACAGCAAGGAAAAGCCTCTGGCCAACCAGAGAAGGTATCTACTAATACCAATAGATACTTATATCGGTTACATCTAGGTAATTCTGAAAAGTCTGTTTGCCAGTATTACCCAGGAGTTATTCCTTGTTTCACACTTCCTCCTATAATCTTTTCCCCAATTTTGGGTTATTGGTACGGCAGATAGTACATTTCTTCACTACAACGGCTGCTACAATCTGCGTTTTCAGTCAAAAAAAATTTCTCTTAGCAGTTATTATCAGCGCATCTGCTCCTGTATGTGTTTCTTGGTGTAGTCTTTTAAGCAGATTTTCCACCATTTTCTCAGGGACCAAGAACTGTTTTAGTGGTGTTACCTACCATCCTTGATCATTTTTGGTGCAGTCTAATTGTTATGCCAGTTGGTTTTCTTTCTCAATGTATTTTGGTGGCAGCAATTCTAAACAAGACCCTGAATTAAAGCTCCTTCTAGGTTTGACTCTTTTAGGGCTGGCTCTCTAGCTAGCCAATCTGCTTTCTTATTTCCTTTTATAATTTCATTATTTCCCTTTTGGTGGGCTCTACAATGCATTATTGCAACCTCTTTTGGTTGGAGGACTGCTTGTGATAGCCTCATAATTTCTATTCCATATTTTATGAGAGTCCCCGGTGAGTTTAATAGCCAAATTGCCCCATGTACATGTACCACTCCAAATGCGTATTTGGAATCAATATATATATCCGTGTTCTTTCCGCAACTTAGTTCCAGTCTCGAGGAACTTATAATTAATAGCTAAATTAATAGGAAATAAATTAATAGCTCAAGGCTATTAATTCTGCCTTTTGAGCGGATGTATGACTAGGCAGTGCTTTGGTTTCTCATGTCTGGGTATTGGTTACCACTGTGTATCCAGCTCTTCGTTTTCCTTCCCTCGTGTAGCTGCTGCCACCAGTGAAGAGCTCCACTTCCGCGTCAGGCAGGGGTTCATCCCGTAGGTCTGGTCTGCTGGAATACACTTGTTCAATAGTGGTTAGACAATCATGTTGCAGTTCATCAGACTCAGAGATTGGGAGTAAGGTGGCAGGATTCAAGGTGGAAGTCAAAGAAAGTGTGACATCACCTTCTTCTAATAACACAACTTGATATTTAGCTAATCAATTTGGGGAAATCCAGTGGTGTCCTTTATTTTCAAGGAGGGATCATACAGCATGAAGCACAAGCACAGTAATGGGTTGCCCCAGTGTCAGTTTTCAAGATTCTACAATTCGGGTTACAGTTGCTACTACTGCCCTCAAGCAGGTAGGCCAACCTTTCCTGACCTCATCCACTTGTTTGGAAAAGTACCCCACTGGTCTCTTCCAGACTCCCAGGTTTTGTGTTAGTGCTCCCAATGCTATCTGTTGTCTCTCATGTACATATAATTGAGAGGGTTTTCTTAAATTCGGTAGTCCCAAGGCAGGGGCTTCCATCAGTTTTCTCTTAATTTCATCAAAGCTTTCATGGCATTTTGCTGTCCATTCTAAGATCCCTCCAAGTCCTTTTATAGCAGCATACAACGGCTTGGCAATTAGTCTGAAATTAGGAATCCGTAGCCAACCCCATCCGGCCATTCCTAAAAATCCCCTTCATTGTTTCTTTGATGCAGGTACTGCAATCCTACAAATAGCCGCCTTCCTTTTGGTACTTAATTCTCTTTTTTCTTTTGTAACCTCAAATCCCATATGCTGGACTCTTTCTTTTCCGATGGGGTTTTTTTCTTGGACACTCGGTAGCTGGCTAAACTGTGCCATTGCTCTAGTTCTTTTGCCAATGCATTACCAAACAGTGTGGGGCTAATTTTGAACCCTTGAGGGAGGACCGCCCAGCAGAGTTGCATTTTCTGTCCTGTGGTCAGGTTTTCCCATTTAAAAGCAAAAATGGTCTGGCTCTGTTAGTTCACAGGTATACAAAAGAAAGCATCTTTCAAGTCCGATACGGTAAAGTAGGTATCACTATCAGGATTGAGGCGAGGAGGGTATATGGATTTGGAACCATAGGGGCACGTCTGTAACTCCTGCATTAACCTCTCGTAGATCCTGTATCAACCTATATTCATGAGAGTGAGGTTTCTTTACAGTCAGAATTGGGGTGTTAAACATTGACTGACATTCCCCAAATTGTCTATGTTCTAAGAAGGAATTGTTTATAGGCTCCAGTCCCCTCCAAACTTCCCATTTAATAGGATATTGTTCCTTTCTTACCGTCTGGGCTCCTGGTTTTAGCTCAATCTTGACCGGAGTCACATTCTTTGCTTGTCCTGGCGTTCTCGAAGCCCATACTAAAGGTATCACCGCATCCAGAATGCCTCCTTCATCTGGAATGCCTCCTTCTTCCACATCATTATTCTCAGTTAACAAACACATCTGGGCCCTCCATGCATTCTCTGGAGGAATACGTAACTGAACAGAATCCTTAGAGAAGGTTAATTGTGCATTTAACTTACAAAGTAAATCTCATCTGAGTAATGGTAAAGGACATTCTGGCATATAGAGGAATTTAAGTGTCATCCCCAACTGAGAGCTCCATAGGCTGTAAACATGGTCTGGAAGTTCTTTTCCCTGTCACACCAACAAGGCTTATCTTAGTCTTGCTTAATGGTCCCTTACAACTAGTCACTACAGAATGGGTGGCCCCACGATCAAACAGAAAATCTATTATTTCATTCCCCAGCTTAACTAGAACCAGAGGATCGGCTGGGGAAACTTTAATAGATTCCTCTGGTCCCCTTCAATCTAATGCAATCTCTGTCATTACCCCAACAGCTTCCCCCGTTTCCCTCTTTTCTCCATTCAAAAGACGTGGACATTCTTTCTCCCAGTGACCCTCCTGTTGACAATGGGCACATTGATTTGTTTTTAGAGGGGTTTCACAGTGGCCTCCGCTACTACCTCCACAACCCTTACCTCTACCTCTGAACCCTCCCCATACACTTCCTCTGCCTCTTCCTCTGACATCGTTTCCATTTATTGCTGCTGCCAGCAAAGATACTTGCAACCTCATTCTGCTGTTTTTCCTTTTTTTTTTCCTCCTCCCAATCGTTATACGCTTTATATGCCATTTCTATCACTTGCAAAATCGACATTCCCCCAGCCCCCTCAACTTTCTGCAACTTTCTCCTTGTATCCTGAGTCGACTGCCCAATGAACATTTTGAACATATTGAACATCCTCTGATTTACCGCATTGTCCAGATTCAAGCCCATCCATTTTCTAACTACTTCACCTAATCTCTCGTAAAAGGCCGATGGATTTTCACTGGGGCCCTGTCTCACCTCTGTCCTGGTTTTGGCTGAGATAGAGTTACTTTTCTTCCTAGTAGTTGGTATAGTGCTGTGGTTTGTATTTGGGACAAAACCAATGTTGATAAAGTACTCACGTCCCCAGCCAGCGCCAAGCAGTCAAGGACTGTCCAGCCTCCCACGCCGGCCTGCCAGCGAGAAGGGGGCGTGCACAAGAAGCTGGGAGGAGGCACATTTTTCAGTTTTGGTACTCCATGCAGGACCCCATATAATATTAACTGTTGGTATTGCCTCAGCTGGGCTCTCCCCGCCTCTATTAAGATCCCACTCTGGATCTTTTCTAGGAGGCAAATAAACCCCAGGGTCCTCCTGTTGATTTCTTTTCCCACCCTCTTCCCTGGCTTTTATTATCATTCTTTTTTCCTCTGCTGTAAAGAAAGCGGTTGTACACCTCCCTGGCTAGGATTGTAAGTCAGTCTCTAAAAGCCAGTGCATTCCTTCAGGATTTTCTCTGTACAAACCAACAGTTTCCAATTAAACAGGTCAGAGGTAGCGAACAGAACATGTACAAAAACTGGCAATCGCTCAGTCCCACTGCTTGTCTCCAGGGAGCCTCAATAACTGGCTGCGTGTGCCCTCTAGTCTGACTGGAAATGGGGCTGACATTCTCATCACCCGATTGTGAATTAGAATCAATTGGCAATTGTCCCACGCTATTTTTCAATACAGGTGGGGCTGCTGGGACTAACAGTTGTACATCCCTCTGTTCTTTTTCATCTGCAATTTTTTATTATCACAGCCTAGGCTACAACCGCTCTTTTTTTTTTTTCTAATCAGAAGCTGTATACATCACTAGGTCAGTTGTTAGTTTACATTTTTTCTGAATATCAGGATTTCTGCACAGAATCATAAAAGCATCAACATACAAAACTTCATCCCATTTTCCCAAGTTGATGACAAAACAACATTAACTGCAATATAGTGTTATACTTCAAAAGCCCATTTTCAGGCCATCTTTCACCATCTTCCAATTGATATTGTGGCCACCATTGGTTACAATACCATTTTAATTTATCTTTAGTCATTGGTCCCCTCCAAATTTATTCCAATTCTTTAGGATGCATCCTAAGAGAGAAAAAAGAGGAGCTTTTTAGAAAGATAGTACTTACCCATTTCGGTACTGAGAAAAATTTCCTAAGCCAACGTTTCATACGCAAAAACTCCAAATACAAAACGAGGGATCTCTTCCCTATGTTACAATGTGTGGAAACAAAACTATGCTACTGCTGCGTATCTTCTCCGAAGCGTCTTATGCAGAGCTTATACAAATAACAACTTCAACTTCTTCCTTAAGAACCGGTGTGCAACGCGCCAATATACACACAGCGCAGAGGTGTTCTGTTATTGCGTCTTTGTGCAGATATGGGTGCTGGCGGTATTCCACAAAGCTAGCAGCCCACACAAAGGAACTACTACGTATTTATCTTGTTACTTGATTAGTAAAAACCCACCTAAACCTATGCTCACTGGCTAGTGATTACCGTAACACTTGCTACTGGTCAGTTATCTTTCAATTAGCCTCGCTTGCTATGTCAATCAGCACGCGTGCTCTTGGCAGGTGGGGGGGCAATTTGCACAGTCCCTCAGTTGAGTCAGTGGCTGCGATCTCCGCCTGCCGCCTTTACCTTTCCCCCACTTATGGTGGATTCTGATGATTTCATACCAGCGCTTCCTTGTGGCAAGATGTTTCCTTCATCAATCCCTGAAGTCCCTCTTTCCAGTTCCTCCTCCAGAGGCTGGTGGTTAGTAAGGCACGCCAGAAGTAACCCGGCCTCCTGTTTCACAGGATACTTAGTGAAAAGTCTAATTTTCTGCTGTACACCAACTTCATACCTCTTCCTAGAGGCCATTTCTTCACCAGGAACAGTCAAACACATCCTTGCAGGAGTGGGCAACACCAGGTTGGACTGTTGGGACTGTTTGCAAGCCCGGTGGTTGGTACGGCTGTCGTGCTGCGGCTTTAACGGCAATATCTGTTAGACCATTTCTTAACTCTTCTTTTGTCCTTCTGTGGGTGTGGGCTGGCTGATGAATGACAGCAAGTTTCTCTGGAATTGTACAGCTTTTAACAGTTCAGTAATGTGAAGAGCATTGGATGTTTCACTTCCACTAGTATAAACCCACACAGCCTCCATAACTGCCTAGTAGCATGGCATACTCCAAATGCATGCTGAGAATCAGTACAAATATTCACAGTCTTTTCTTTGGCCAGCTGATAGACCTCTGTTAATGCCATTAATTCTGCTGCTTGTGCACTCAGCTTCAGACTGAGTGGTGAAGTCTCCACTACTCCATTCTCCGTAGTTATTGAATAACCCATAACACACTTGCCATTCAGATAATATGAAGACCCACTTACAAATAGTTCCAGACTGGGATCTAGAAATGGCACATCTGTTCAATGTCCTCGAGCCTTTTCAGCTTCACAGCTTGTTACTATACAGTCCTGATAGGAGTTCCTTCCCCAGGTAAAGGGAGCAGAATAGCAGGGTCCAGTGTATTACACTGCTTAAGTTCTATGTTTTTCATTGTTAGAATCAGCTCATAGTGGTGTATTTGCTGTGGTGACATTGCCTGCTTATACCATTGGAGGATGTCCAAGCACGTTTCCACTCTGTTCAACTAGGAGTGCTGCAGCAGCGATTGCACAGACGCAGGCAACGGATCCTTGAGCTACGGGGACTGGCTGAGTCGAATAATATGCAATTAGATGCTATCATTCCCCAAAAGCTTTGAATTAACATCCCTGAGGATGGGGGGGGATGTTTTTCTGGATTTTAGTAAGGCTTCTGACACTGTCCCTCACAGCAACCTTCTGGACAAGCTGTCCATCTGTGGGATGAGCAGGTTTATGGTGCGGTGGGTGAAGAACCGGCTGAAGGGCAGGGCCTGAAGTGTTGAGGTGAATGGGGCTACATCTGGCTGGCGGCCGGTCACCAGCTGTGTCCTTCAGGGCTCAATCCTGCGGCCAGTTCTGTTCAATATTTCTATCAATGATCTGGATGGAGGAGTGGAATGCACCATTAGCGAGTTTGCTGAGGATACGAAACTGGGATGTGCTGTTGACTCTCTTGAGGGACAAGATGCCTTGCAGAGGAATCCAGATAGACTGGCGCATTGGGCAGGGACATCTTCGACTGTATCAGGTTGCTCAGAGCCCCGTCCAACCTGACCTGGGATGTTTCCAGGGATGGGGCATCTACCATCTCTCTGGGCAACCTGGGCCAGTGCTTCACTGCCCTCATTGTCAAAAATTTCTGCCTTACATCTAGCCTAAATCTACCCTCTTTCAGTTTAAAACCATTACCCCTTGTCCTACCACTACAGGCTCTGCTAAAAGGTCTGTCCCCAGCTTTCTCAGAAGCCCCCTTCAAGCCCTGGCAGGCTGCCATAAGGTCTCCCCGGAGCCTTCTCTGCTCCAGCCCGAAGCACCCCAGCTCGCTCAGCCTGTCCTCACAGCAGAGCTGTGCCACCCCTCTGAGCACGTTTGTGGCCTCCTCTGGCCTCGCTCCAACAAGTCTCTGTGTCTCCTGTGCTGAGGGCTCCAGAGCTGGACGCAGCACTGCAGGGGGGTCTCCCCAGAGCAGGGCAGAGGGGCAGAATCCCCTCCCTTGCCCTGCTGGCCATGTGGCTTTGGGTGCAGCCCAGGCCCTGGCTGGCCTTCTGGGCTACAGGCACATCGCCAGCTCATGTCCAGCTTTTCATGGGGTCTGACACAGCCCTTGGGTCTCTCTGAGATAGCACAGAAATCCATGCTTCCACCTGGCTGCACATCTCAGAAGCACCCCACTTCCTTTCAGACTGCGACGGCTTCAAGGCGGCTTCAAGGCAGGACCCCCGGCCAACAAACTGCCAGCCCCACTTTTCCTCTTCTCAGGGCTCGTCATGGGGTGTACACGGCTGGCCTCCTGCACCGGGGGCTTCTACACACACGTCTGCTGAAGACCATCAGACCGTTACCAACGACGCCGTGAGGCAGCCGCAGCAGCGAGCGGCACCCCCGAACACGGCCCGGCCCGACCCGGCCCGGCCCGGCCCGCCGGAGGAAGAGGCGGGGCGGCGGCGGCGGCTGCCTTCCACTTCCGGCCTCCGCGCGCAGGCGCCGCTGGGCCGGAGCGCTGGCGGGAGCCCCGCCGCGCTGCCATGGCGCCGAGGCGGCGCCGGGGCCTGGCCGCGGCGGGCTCCCTGCTGCCGCTGCTCTGCGCCCTGCTCCGCGCCGCCGCCGACACCAGCACCGGCCGGGTCGGTCTGGGAGCGGGAGGGGCGCCGGGCGGGGCGTCGAGCGGGGCCGGGCCGGGCGGTTCTGTGAGGCGGCGGGGCCGGTGGTGCCGCAGCTGGGACCGGGGTACCGTGGGGCGGGAGGGCCGGGGCCGGGTTGTGCGCTGGAAAGCTGGGCGGGCAGCGGCTCCTCGGCGCCCGGCTCCAGCCCCGTCGCCGCCCGCCAGAAGCCTTCGTGCATCGGCTGTGGGCCCTCGTCCTGCCGCGCTCCGAGGCGGCCGGTCTTGGTTGCTGCTGCCGGGCCGGGCTGGGCTCAGGTGTGCGGCCGCTGGCAGCCGTTCTGCTGTGCCTGGGCAGGTTGGGAACCGGCAGGCGAAGGCAGTCGTGCCCCTCCTGTGTGCTGCTGAGCATCAGCGTCCCGGGAGGAGCTTTGGTTGGTGCGTGTGCGTTGTGTCGTGGCCCTTTTCCTTCGCCCGCTGCCGCGTCCGAGCCTGGCCGGGGGGGAAGGGGATACGCGAAGGTAGCCCAGCCCCCGTCAGAACTGTTTTGGTTAGCGTGCTCTGCCCTTGCTGCTCAAGGACAGCTTGTTTTGGTCAGACCGAAGGTCCGCGTGTTCCAGCACGCTGTTTGTCAGAGGCCAGTGCTAGGTGCCAAGGCAGTGGTAGCAAATGTCCAGTCTCCAAGTAGTTTTGTAGCTCAGGTTTGTCTTGAGCCATTGGTGATGTCCGTCTTGAATAGCTCTGTATGTCCATTTACTTGGTGAACTTTAACGTGCCCGGCCCAGATGCTGCCTTACACCTTTTTTCTCCTGGTTTGGAAGCAAGGCCTTCCTGTCTTGCCAAGGGATTCTGGTATCTTCTTGTTGTCACAGAGAAATGGGGATTGTTCTCCCTCTTGAGCTCCTCCTGACGTGAGCCTCTCTCCCGCTGCTGTGTTATGCTGAGGGAAAGTCGTGCATCTCCCCTCCCCGCTGCTCTGAGTGATCAGGCTGCCAGTGTGAGAGCAGCGCGCACAGATGGTTCGTCAGTGTTTGTGTCCTGTGGGTCAGAGGGAATGTCCTCATGGCTGGAAAAATCTTAGAGGATATATGTCGATCTCATAGTAATCCTTGTCCAAGTATTGAATCGGAGGGCTGGAGTGTTGGCCAGAAGAAAGAAAGTGAAAATAGTTGAAAAGTTATGGTGGAAAGTTTATGAAAGCAAGCGTTCATTCGGGTTTTATTGGCATTTGCTCATAATAGCGAATTAATCCTTTTTCTTGTGGTATCAAAGTGAAGGTGTGGGGCGGGAAGAGAGGGGAGGGGAAAAAAAAATCCTGAATTAATGGGCGTTTTTGAAAACGCTGTTCTTAGCCTTTTGACAAATTTGACATGTGGTTTTATCTAGGGCTGCATTTTGTGGGGGCGGCGGGGAAAAGGGGCAAAGCTCCTTGAGGAGAGTTGGCTATTTTCCTGTTCTGACAATTTGCTAGATACCTGCTATTAGTAGAGGAAAAGTGCATCTAACCAGAGTCCCTGCAAACCTTCTGAGTGTGTTTTTTGGTTGTTTTGTTTCTTTTTTTGAAAGAAATACTCCTGTGCTTAGTGCAAGTGTAAAGCTGAACCTGTGTTTGCAGGGATTGCCCAGGGCCGTTAAGCCGTTTGCTTGGAGTGATGGTCCAGAGGCAGCAGTAGGTGGTCGGCAGTGGGTTATTGGGAGCATGCTGCTGTGGGGACTGAGAAATCTCACAATTGCAAGGCAACAGAGTGCACAGGAGGTCTCTGGAACAAGGACAGGGCTTCTTGGGCATTTCTGATGTCTGCCCCAGTTACTCAGTAGGGATGGCGGCTGTTTTTAATAGGCAGGTCTGCATGCCTCCATCACCCTGGGGACCTCAGCGCTGCTTGACTGGCCCAAATTACTAGTTTCAGTGAAGTTACCTCCACTGAAAGCAAATGGTGGCATCATCCCAGTGTGAAGGGGTCTGTCCTGAATACTACGGCGTGTTTGGGCCGTGCAGAGAGGTCTCTTAGGTTGCCTGATAAAAAGCTCATCTGCATACCCACAGAGGAGCATGGAGAGGCAACGGCAGGTGAGGGAGCCCAAATAAATCCCCTGCCCCGGCACAGTGGTGCACAGAAACCCAAAGTGCAGACTTGGAGGAAGGGGCAGCCTTTTCTAGGCTCCTGCAAGGGCTGTGGCAGGGAGCTGCAGGCCCAGTGCCCAGGGCTGACATGACTCAAGATGGATCAACAAAAAACCCAATAAAATAAATCTAAAGGATATACATTATCCACAGTCCTACAGAGACACCTACGTCTACTCAGTAGCACCAAGAATCTGTTGTGGGTGTAATTAAAAGCAGTTAAAACTCGGGAGCTGCCACCGCTCCATGCTCCCAGGTTGGCCTCATCCTCTACCAAAATCCCTTTCCACGTCTTCAGACTGGCCCCAGAACAAGGTCTGAGTTTTGAAATGCTGCCCAAGCCCCCTCTGCAATGGGACTGGGACCCCAGGCTCTGCCCTAAGCCTTTCCACCTGTGCCCAGCTCATGTTATTTCTGCGGTGAGGTCTATGGTGGGTTCCCACTGCAAGAGCAGGCGTCCCACACTGAGGAAGCCCCTGGCCTGAGGCAGCAGCTTAGAAGAGGATGCGGCAGGGGAGGTGGCTTTGTATACAAGCCCTGTGGCCACAGGGATGTAATATTAGCATGTGATCATGCGTTTCCCTCCAAAGCTAGACAAGAACATTTTGTCCATTGGCCACCTATTCCCATAGCTGGGTTACCCAAAGAGCAGCTCGTGTTCCGGAGACAGAAACTGTTGGAGCTCTTCTACATGACAGGCCCTCTGTCTCCTCAGGGCACAAGGCAGTTGCTGCTTTAACAGCCAGGACATCCTTCTCAGCCCATTCTCGGGCTAATTAAGAGGCTTTTCTTTGTGGGATGGAACTGGCTGGTAATTAGAGATGTCCGCCTCTGTTCCTGCTAGATGTGAGAAATGAGGCACAGCCCAGGTGCGCAGGGCCCTCTCTGCCTCTTTTGTATATACACAAACAGTTGCTGCGTAGCTGCCCCGTTCTGCAAACTGCCGTTAGAAACTTGAGGTCCCGCTCTTGCCTGTTTCCCAGTGGCCAGAGCAGCATGCCCTGTATGTGGTTGTTGTGAGTGTCCAGCCCCTTGAGACTGTTCATCTCCCAAAAATTCTCATCTGTCCAAGTAAGACTCAAATTAAATACAGTAGGATGGCTCTGCTTGTCTTTCTCCTTCCTCTGCTCTCCTCCTGGTGGGAGGAAGGGACATTAGCAGGTTGGTGAGGGGCATCTGATGTACGATTTAGTCTGTTGCAGAAAATTAGTCTTTCATCAGGTCTCCGTCTTGCCAAAGGCGCTGAAGGAGTAATACCTGGCTTTCTCTGGTCTTTGTCTCTGGCACTCTTGCTTAGTATCAAGAGGAGACAATGGACAATGTGAGAATACATTTGTGGATTCACGGAGGCCTTCGTATGCTGCTTGTCCAGCCCTCGGGCTCCTGGGTTCCCCTTGTGTGAGCTTTGTCCAGGATGGGCTCTTCAGAGGACATTTAGGTAGAGAGCTCTCGCCAAGGTGCCTCGCACTCCTCCCTCATCCGGGAACTGCCTGCAAGAAAGCTTGGCCCGTCCGGGCAGGCCTTGAGACAAACAAGTCTGGGGAACTCATCAGACATTCCCAGCTCACTGGTGATACCGCAGCATCCCAACCAGTGTCTGATTTGCTTTAGGGTAGAGGCAGCAGCAGTTACGTTGCTGCTGCTGATGGAGGCTGGTGTGTCAACAAATGATTAAGGGAAAGGCAAATCAACGTTCCCAGAGGTTCCCTTCATGCTTTTGGCTCCACAGAGCCATCCTCTGGGGATCCTGCTCTCTGCGTGCTGCTCCATCCCTTCACTATCCAAAGGCATTTGCAGTCTTCCGTGTGTTTTTGGAAAAGACCTGGGAGAATTATTTGTGGGAACTCCTTGCCTTATAGTGAAAAATAATGTTCAGTCTCAACTCGGAGAGGATGATGAACTGATTAGTATACAAGCGTCTTTCTGTGGAGAAAACAACTACGTACTGGAGAGATGTGAGAGTCAGTGTATCACTGTAATGGGCACGTATTGAGCTTTATAAGTAATGTAATTACTTCTTTTAACTGCCTTCTTTCTTAGAATACAAATAGTGCGTTTCCAAGCTGGTGTAGAATAGCAGTTGTAGCCGTCAGCGGACACTCCTTAACAGAAGAAATTCATTAATTGTTATAGCAGGAAAACCGAACTAAACATTGTTTAGCCATTTCAGAACGTAAGTGTGGTAAGGCCTCTTGGTTGGGCTGTCCCCGTGGTGGCACTGTGCCGAAGTCTGGAAGCTCACCGCGCAGTTGTGGTAGCACACAGGAGAAACGTCCATGGGTTTCTGATCCTTTTTGGCGTCAGTGTGTCTAGCGTTAACATGAGGAGTGGGACTGGTGAAATCCAAACTACCCTTTTCTGAAGGAATGCTTTGGGTGGTTTCAGGGTGATTTCTAACAGCTCCTTGTTGGGGAATATCCGCAGCTCTTCCCGAGCAAGCAGGGTGACGCTGAACAGCAGCAGCCCCGAGCAGTGGCACAAAAGGGAAGAAAAATGTCTCTTGCTGTGCACCATGAGTTCAATCCTTAGCTCAAGCCAGCAAAACCTGTGGTTTTGGTCAGTCTGAAAATGATGTTAAAATACACTTCACTCCTCTTCCGGATCTCCTGCATGTCAGGAGAGGTAGCTATATCAATCCACTGACGCCTGCTGTTTGTCAGCCAGCCAGAGCAAGTGGTGCTGTAGTTCACTTACCTTGGATGCTCTCCACCATGTGGCTCAGGCAGACAGATGACTCGTTGCTCAAGAGCTGTCTGTAGCCAACCTGATGGTCATTGCTCATGTCCTTTGTTGTTGTTGTTGTTTTCCTGGGAGGGTGAAGCAAAGTGGGGCCTTAGCTCAACTTTTCCACTTGTTCTAGTTTGACCTTGAGGCCAGTGCTTGGGGCACTGTAAACTGTGGCTGACCCTGATGACTTTCTCCCAGGTCATCATCGAACGCTATAAAGGGGAGAAACAGCTGCCAGTGCTGGACAAGACCAAGTTCCTCGTCCCAGACCATGTCAACATGAGTGAATTGGTCAAAATAATCTGGTGAGTGGGGTGGCCCCGGCTGGCGTGCTGTGAGCCTGTCCTCACCCACAGGCCCTGCACACAGGGTGGTGGGGTGAGGGTGAGGCAGAGGCAGCTGATGAGGGTGGTGATGGGGACATGACAACCACAGCATCCTTGTGTTGTGGTACAGTGCTTGGGGGGCTGAGGGGAGGCAGGTTCCTAGCAACTGGTGAGGAACCGTGACGTCTCCCTCATAGGGATGCCCCATGAGCTGATGAGGGGGACTCCAATCCCCTTCTTTTATCCTCCAGCTCAGATGGAAGAGGCCCCTCTGCTTTGCCCGTGCCGGCAGCGCTTGGAGAAAGGGGCTTTGCAGAGTCCTGACTCCGGAGGCCTTGGAGCCCCGAGCAGCTCCGCTGGGCTCACAGGCACCATGTCCTGAGCCTGTGGGAGGGCCTGGCCCCATGTGAACAGCATTGCTGGGGGGAGGTGGACGTGCCGTCGCGGTGCCTGCCCCAGGTGGGTTGACTCAGGCCCTCCTGCCCTTGCCCCCACAGGCGTCGCTTGCAGCTGAATCCCACCCAGGCTTTCTTCCTGCTGGTGAACCAGCACAGCATGGTGAGTGTGTCCACCCCCATCTCAGAGATCTACGAGCAGGAGAAGGACGAGGATGGCTTCCTCTACATGGTCTATGCTTCCCAGGAAACCTTTGGCTACTGAGGCCTGCCGGGAGGTGGCGTGTCGAGACAGATGAACTGTGACGCACAGGCCCCCGGCCTTGGAAGACAACACAACCAGAGGGGACTGTGCTGACTCCCTTTCCCTCCCTCCCCTTCCCATCACCCTGTCACCAGAGGCTCGTGGCGTGTGTTGGACTTGCACAGCCCTTCACCTCTGTGTCGATGGGTCCCGCTCCCTCCACGCACGCACACCCATGTGCGCACGTACGTACAGACACCCACGCGCACCCATGGGGCCTCGGCTTCCCATCCCCTGCGTGTAACCTTCGGCTGCTCTCACCGTGCTGTGTATGTGTGTGCGCGCGTCCTTGTAGCCTGCTGCCAGAACGGTTCGGCCGGTGACGGGAGAGAGGACAGGACACTGTCACCTTCGCTTTCAGCACAGGGAGAGCCGCCTCTCCTCCAAGACACTAGTAAAGGGCAGGAGGTCTGCAGAAGCAGCAAACAGATGTTACCATTGCTCCCGAGTTTTAATTGATTTTAATTACACCCATATCAGATTCTTGGTGCTACTGAGTAGATGTAGACGTCTCTGTAGGACTATGGATAATGTATATCCTTTAGATTTATTTTATTGGGTTTTTTCTTTGGGTTTGTTTTGGGTTTTGGTTTGTTTGTTTGTTTTAAGGGATAGATTGGAATGGGGAGAGGGGGTGATCTTTCCTGTATTCTGTAGGTAAATAAATTGGGCTTCGTTGCACTTTAAAGCATAGTAGATGTCAGAGTGGAATTTACTTTTAATTTATACGCGTTGGCCGTATATAGTGCTGCTCCTCTGTTGACAGTTGTACCTAGATTGTCTTTATTCCTTTTTTTTTTTAAATAAAATTGATTTCCCTTCTCTCTGTCTCCCCATTGCATGCCATTTTTCAGTCTCAGTGTGGCAAAGAATTTGCTCAAGGAATGTACTGATTTATATTTGCTATGTTCCCGTTCCTGTTTCTCATGTATTATACCAAAAAAATGTATATGATAAAATCTCACCCAGTTTAATCTAGACAAAGGTAAATATATATAAAAATATATATATATATAAAAAATAAACATGAATTCAAGTTGTGTCTTGTAGGAATGTTCTGTTCCCATCTCATTTGTCTGTGTTAATGTCCCTGGTGTCAAGTAAGAGCGATGTGTGTTCCCCGTGTTCGCTGGCGCATTGTTTGCCTGCCCAGGCTTTGGAGCTGGTTAGTCCAAGCTACGGCAAAACCGGCTGGCTGGGGTTGAGGGGCTGAGGCAAAAGGTGGAAGCTCGGTTTAGAGGACAGAGCACTGGTTAGCCAGGTGGGAAGCATGGGAAGCCCTGCCCTACCTGTTACATAGTGTTAGGTAAGTCTCTGACCCTGTGACCAAGTTTCCTCATCTGGGGGGAAAAAAAAAAAGAAAATAGAGGTGGGGGGCATTTGCAAAGTCTCTGCTTTTAAAGGAAGCTTTGAGCAGTGCAGATAATCTCCCTGAGCACTCGGTCAAAACTCTTTTCCAACCAAAGGCAGGGGCTGGTGGCCGTTTAGCATTTCAGTGTGTTTCCCTGCCCCTCGGCTCGCTCTAATTCCTTTGCCCAGCAGAGAGGGGTTTAGATACTGTTTCCCTGAGTTACAGCTGACTGTCTTGTTTATGTCCCACGCCTGCAGGAAATCTCCTGTCCAGGGAAGGAGCTAGTGTAAGGGACAAGACCCAGCGGAGTGCACGCAGGTGGGCAAGCGCTGAAGAAAGATGGTAGGAAGCCAGCTGGAAGCAACAGCAGCCAGCAGAGTGTGGGTGAGAACAGTTGCCCCACTGGTCCTGGCAGTGGGAGCAGCAATGGGGCTTGCCCTGTGTTAAGCACCAGCCTCATGGTATTTAAACTCTAGTCGCTGAGCAAAGGTCCTCTCGCATCCACCTCCCTGTGGGATGGGCTCCTGCAGGTGATGCGGCCCCACAGCAGCGTCAGCCCAGCTGAGGCGTCTCCCTTTGGGAGTTGGGAAAGGAGTGGCAGATGTGCTTAAACACAGTGGGCTGGAGCCCTTGGTGGGGTATAGTAGTGGAGCTGAGGTGTCTCACTCTCTCCACCATGAATGCAGTCACCTGGAGATGGGCTGATTCACCTCACCACGATGGGTCTCTGCTACATGTGCTTCAGTCAGCAAAAGGATGCTTTCAAAAGGCAGAGCTATGGGAGAGGCAAAACGGCACTGCCTGTGTCAACGTATTGCATAGAATCAGAATACTTTGGGTTGGAAGGGACCTTTAAGGGTCATGTAGTCCAACCCCCCTGCCATGAGTGGGGATATCTTCAACATGTTAGGGCGCAAGTCTTCTGAGGAACAGCTGAGGGAACTGGGGATGTTTAGCCTGGAGAAGAGGAGGCTGAGGGGAGACCTTATCTCTACAACTACCATAAAGGAGGTTGTAGCGACGTGGGTGTCAGTCTCTTTTCCCAAGTAACAAGTGATAGGATAAAGGAAAAGGCCTCAAGTTGTGCCAGGGGAGGGTTAGATGGGATATTCGGAAATATTTCTTCACCGAGAGGGTTATCAAGCTTTGGAACAGGCCGCCCAGGGAAGTGGTTGAGTGACCATCCCTCGAGGTACTTAGAAGATGTGTAGATGTGGCACTTACTCAGAGACATGGTTTAGTGTTGGACTTGGCAGTGTTAGGTTAATAGTGGGACTCGATGGTCTTAAAGGTCTTTTCCAACCCAGATTATTCGATTCAATTCTGTTCTGTTCTATTCATGAGGTTGCTCAGAGCCCTGTCCAACCTGACCTGGGGTGTTTCCAGGGATGGGGCATCTACCACCTCTCTGGGCAACCTGGGCCATTGCTTCACCAGCCTTATTGTCGAAAATGTCTTCCTTAGATCTAGTCAAAATTGACCCTCTTTTAGGGTTACCCCTTGTGCTATCGCTACAGGCCCTGGTAAAAAGTCTGTCCCCATCTTTCTTCTAAGACCCCTTTAAGCCCTGGCAGCTGCAATAAGGTCTCCCCGGAACCTTCTCTGCTCCAGGCTGAACCTCCCCAGCTCTCGCAGCCTGTCCTCCCAGCAGAGCTGTTCCAGCCCTTGGAGCATGTTTGTGGCCTCCTCCGGCCCCGCTCCAACAGGTCCATGTCTCTCCTGTGCCGAGGGCTCCAGAGCTGGATGCAGCACTGCAGGGGGGTCTCACCCCTGTGGAGTAGAGGGGCAGAATCCCCTCCCTCGCCCTGCTGGACACACGGCTTTGGGTGCAGCCCAGGACAGAGTTGGCCGCCTGGCCTGCGAGCACCCGTTGCCGGCTCATGTCCAGCTTTTCATCCACCAGTACCCCCAAGTCTTTCTCCGCAGGGCTGCACTTGAGTATATTAAAAGCAGAGGAAATGACATCAGGTTACTGCTAGAGCAGCTTCCCTTCAGAATAGCCCAGAGTTGCTGCTAAATCACTTTATTTTCTCTCCCTTTTGCCTCCTATGTGATATTGGCTTTAAGGTTCAACCACTTCCAGAATCTCTCCTCTCACTGATTTTCAGGTGGTTCTTTGCTGTTCTCCTTTCCTCCACTCTGCCCTTAGTTCCCTGTGACTTGCAAATGATGGTGAGTAACAGTTGGAGCTCATCCCCAGAGCCCCAGGGGCACATGCCAGCCCTGCTCATTCGTACACAGTTCTGTTTATCCTATAGATTCAGCTGGAGTCCGCGCTGGCCTGGCTTGTAATACCTACGGGTTCTCAAAGGTCTCCGGATGGAAATGCTGCTCTCTTGCCCCTCCCTTGCCATGTGGGAGATGAAAGTGGACCTTTGCCTTGTCCTCCCTTTCTGCTACCCTTCAGCTAGAGAAGCTCGGGAAGTGCTGGGTGTTTTGATGCAAGCAACTGCTGGTGCATGAGGGCCTGCCTGGGCTTTTCGTAGCCTGGTGCCGCTAGGCGTTGCTTGACTAGAGAAGTTAAACTTGCCAGACTGGCTTAACGGACTGACCAGAACTGACCCAACCAGCTAACCTGACCCAGAGCTGAGCCACTGAGCCAAGCAGATTTTGCGGCACAGCTGTACGCAGGTGCTGGCTGATGCCAAATGATGGAACCCCCAGGGCAGGAGGAAGCAGATGTTTCTCTGGGGGCAATATGACCCAGATGAGCCTGGGACAAGGATACGTAGGGCAGGGCACCCAGCAAGCAAAGATACAAATGCAATGCCGATCATTTTCCTCATGATACAGAACGGGGTGAAGATCTGAAGATGAGCATTAAAGTTTTAGGGGGCACTTTCAGTCCACTTTTATGCCATCTACCTTACCACGTATAAATGTGTCCCAGTGCCAGTCTTAACCTTATTGATGCTGTGCTGCTGTGCAACAGACTTGGGTGAATCTTTGCACTACACCGAGATTGTGGCACTGCCTTAAGATAAACCTGAGTGCTGCAAGCTTCTGAACGTTACATTTGACACAGCAGCAGCCAGGCCCATGACACTGTAAGAGATCACCTGGTGATTGCTAACAACACAGACTGCAGCTGGTGTTAGTGTGGTCCCATCTTCCTGATAACCACCTCGGAGGCTCCATGCTAGGCTGCTATCAGGGCCACCAAAGCCTTCTTGTCTCCAGGCTAAGCAAGCCAAGCCAAGCTGTATTACAAGCTGTGCATGCCAGCCCCCTCACCACCTTGGGGGTCCACAGGACTCGCATCAGTTTAGCACCGTATTTCTTGTCATGAGGGAGCTACAATTGCATGCACGACTGCAAAAGTGGGGGGCAATTGCTGAGTAAAGGGAACCAGACGCTGCCCTCCGGCCATCCAGCCTGGTCTGTTGCCACCATCGTCACTCCCAGAGTACATTGCTCCTGTAATGCTGAGAAAGGCACCTGGGATGCCTGTGGCTGTCTGATAGTGGGAAGCTTGAGGATGAGAACCAGTCAAGGGCAATGTATGCCTGTATGTATGGCCCAGTATGGTCCAGCCTGACGTTTGCTGGCAGACGACAAATCTCCCACCAGCCCAGCCTGACGTTTGCTGGCAGACGACAAATCTCCCACCAGCCACCCCACCTCCCCCCGCACACTCTGGGGAAGATGCAGGCACTCGCCCCCGCGCCAGTAGCCGGCACCGGGCACATGGGCTGCCACCCAGGGTCCAGCTCCAGCCGCCAGTGCTGAGCGCGTCACGGACAACGGGCTTTGGGGGCAAGCGGGGCAGGCCAGGCTCTGCTTCCTGCCAAGGGTTTGACTTGTCTCCGCGGGGGGCCGAAGGCCTCCCTTCCCCAGGGGATGCTGCACCTCGCAGGGTCAAGGGCCCAGCCTGCGGCACTGCAGCGTAGCAAGTTCCCGGTAGAGAGGGGGCTGCTCCCCCCGCTCCCTTGGGGTGAGCCCTGGCACCGCCTGCCTGAACCTGCTCACGTGCACGATTATGGGCCTCCGCAATATACCCGTCCCCGGGCTCCGGACAGACGAGACCCAAACGCCGTGTGGCAGAGCCGTCCCCGGAGCGGCGAGAAGTATTCGTGCAGAGCCGCTTGGGGAGCTCGGTCGGAGGAGAAAGGGCCCTGGAAAAAGGCTCTCGAGGCAAAGACCAACATTACCCTTCACACAATGTGAAAAGCAGGCTTCCGAGAACGGGACCCGTCCCTCCACCAGCCCGGCAGCAAAGCTTGCTAAACGAGGCAAAAATGCTGGCTACTTCTCGCCTCCCTGGTTAAGATTCCCTGTCAAATTGGGCCTTAGCGTGAGAGAGGCTGTCGGGGGGAAGAGGATGAGACAGGTTATAGCAGGGAAAACGCCCAGGCCCAGTATGGCCTGGCTTGAACGAAGGTAGGCACAAGCAAGCACTTGCGAGTGAACACTTTATTGCGAGCACAAGGGTGTAAGGTCTGTCCTTGGTGCCTGGTGGAGCTGCCCAGGGGCTCTGCACCTCTCTTGCCACACGCCTCCTCAGGACGTCGTCCACAAGCCTCCCAACTAACGCCCTCGCTTCTCATACGGGCTGCTGGGGCTCGCCTCGGACAAGTGCGTGACGCGCACCGATCTGCGCCGTGCTCCTGTCTGGGCAGGCGGCTTCGGACCTGCTGGGGGGACGGGCTGTCTGGAAACGCGTGCGCCCGTGGCGGGGAGGGCATTCTCAGCGGGACAGCTCTCCTTTCCATCTCGTGGTCTTGGCGGTTCTGCTACACGGCTTCCAAAATGAACTTTGGGGGTCCGTGCAGTTTGGATGCCCTCCCTGGCAGCCGTGCGGCTCAGTCGCAAGTCATCGGCAGCGGTTGTGTTTGCCAGTGGTTGCGACACAGGCAGCTTTGCTCCCTTGCTTGCTGCCAGGCTCCGCTGTTCAGACGCTCTGGGCAATCCTCGTCCTTCTTCCCCACCCTGCCTTGAGAAAGGTGTCTGGGGTGGCTGCGGCTGCCTATTGGAGACATTTCCCCTGGGAAGCTCCAGGATTTTGGAATCGCTGCAGCAAGAGTGTTGTTTAAACGGGGAAGCCACAAAGGATTCCATGGTGCAGCAAACACCGTCAACAACTTCTCTGGTGAGCCTGGCAAGGGAAGCCTCTGAAAATGCTCTGTCGGAAGCTGCCATTTCCGCCTGCCCCGATTTCTCTTCCTCCCATTTGCCCACTCGGCTGGCTCCTTCGGCAACAGGCTGCTCCTTCCGCCTGGCTGCTGGCCCTGGCTCGGACGCTTTGGGTATGCTGGACGCCAAACGGTTGCCCAAGCTCTCCAACACGCTCGCTGCAAGCTCTTTGGCCAGCAGGGCAACCTCCTGACAGCAACCTGGAGGAGAAATCTCCGACGGCTCTGCTCTTCTGGCGCTGCCGCTCATTGTTCCTCTGATCGCCAGGGCAGCCCTCCTTAAAACCCAGGCACACTGATCCCAAGGAGCCTTCACCCTCTCAAACACCTCCTCCACCACAGTCTCAGCCACCTCTCCAAGCTTCTGGGCTCCTGCTGCAGGTTGTTGTGCAGAGGCAGCTCGGAACCCGCTGGCTGCATCGCTACTGACCCCCCGGGGCAGCTTGGCACCTTCCTGTCCCAGCTCAGCTTGGGAGCAGGTTTGGCCCTCGTCGCAGGCTGCTTTCACTCTTCTGCATCGCCCCGATTTCAGGGAGTCCTTTCTGCTCTTGGGTGGAGGTGAGCAAGATGGCTTCCGAGGGCGCAGCAGCCACTCTGCCAGGCAAGATGTGTTGCTCGCTACCAGCGGCTTGGGGACGTCCTTTAATTTGGGCAGCTCTTCCCGAAGCCTTTCCTGAAAGGAGACAGCAGGTTGTGGCTCGCTGTTGCCTGGACAAGCGCTCACGCCCCTGCGCGCTGAGGCTTCACGCGGGCCCGGGCCAGCGCTCTGCTTCAGCCACGCGTCGCGGGCAGACGAGAAGGGCTTCCCTCCGGCCTCCCCGTGCTTCACGTGACCGTCCTGCCTGTGCCCGCCCCAGCACCCTGCGCTAGCTCGGCTCCGAGCCGGCTGGTCCTGGCCCCGCCACAACGCCCGGCCCAGCAGCACAGCCCTCGCCTCTTCTGCGCCGACCGCCTCCCCGAGATGCGGCAAGTAAAGCCCCAGCCCTCGGCAGCGCGCCGCCGGCCGCTGCCCGCCAACACTGAGCTTTGCCTACCTCTTCTCGCCTCGACCTTCTCTCTGCCTCCAGCTTGAGCCTGGCCAGGTACTCCCTGTACTCATTGAACTCCTTCAGAGTGCAAACCACCTGCGGAGAGACGAGGGCAGAAATGCCCCGAGTGCTGTCAAGCCAGCTACGCAGACTGCCTTCCCCGAAACGGCCCGAACCCAGCGGTTCGGAGGGCAGCTGCTCCCCTGCACACCCGCCCTCTGCGCTCGGGGAACCCCGCTCGGAGGGAAGCCTTTTTACCAGTCCGACGACGTCCAAACCTACTTTGCCGTCGGCGGTGACGTAACCCCCTCTCTTCAGCCTCCGGATGTTGACTTTGCGCTTGTGGTACACCCGCAGGTGCGGGTCATGCAGGCTGTTGTACTCTGTGCGCGTTAGGCGACAGTAGGGATCTCCCAGGTCAAAGTAGCACGAGGGCCGGTGAAGCTGTAAGAGGGATGTTCCGGACTAGGAACGGGGCAGCAGAGCGCAGCAGAGACGAACGCACCCCCGAGCTCCTCCCTCGCGCAGGGCGGCATTTCCAAACCTCCGAGGTACAGGCTAATCCCGGGCTTACTTCCCACCCAGAGGAAAGGTCTCTCTACTTCCGAGACTCTCCAACGGAGAAGCGGCCCTGTGCCCCCATCCTCCATCTGGGGGCTGTCTACTGTTGCTGTAGCAATACAAGGAGCTGCGTACTGCGGGCGTGAGAGGGCTGTGCCCGGCGCTGCAGCTGGAAGGAGCTAAGCTGAAGCAGTGCCTACAGCCGGGTCTTTTCCTCGGGCAATTCAGTCCGATTGCAAAATGGGAGGTGCCACAAGCCGCCCTTGTGGAAAGGGAAAGGTAGTGGGAAGAGCTGACTCCAACACTCTTCTCCATCCACCTCTGGCCAGCCTGGAACTACGGGCAAGTCCTCCTTCCTCTCGGCACCACGGAGCCAGGCGCCTCCCTCGGCTCCCCAGCCCTGTCCGACGCAAGGGCTGCAGCTGCCGCTGTACGGCAGGTGGCCACGAGGGCTTCTCTGCGTGACGGGGACCCCGCCAAAGAGCAGAGCTTTTCTACCCCTTTCTACTGCCTTTACCTTTTCCCCCAGCTTTGCCCTGCAGAAGACAGGCTTGCAGCCGGGCGGCATCGGGACCTTGAACCCGAGGGGGAGGTCCAGCAGCCTAGGGTCCATCAGCCCAGCAGCTCCTTCTCCCGGGTCCCGTCTTCTGTGCCCGCACTAGGAAGACAGAGACAATCAGGCGCTAGCTCAACAGGCCTCCTGCACGGCCCTTGCAAGACAGAGCACGTCCCCAGGGCCCGGAGCAGCCCCCCCATGGCGCAGGCTCCCCGGCCCAGCCCCCTTCAGCGGCCCGCTGCTCACCTCTCTCCCCTTCCCTGGTGCGCTCGGCATTGCGTCTGCCTTTCGGACGCCAGCAGCGACACGGCGCTCCATGGCCTCTTCCAAGAGCTCTCCTGGAGCTGCGACCCTGCGCTGGCACCTCTCGCTCCAGAGGCACCCAGCTGCGGCCGCCCCAGCCGGTCCCCCAGCCAGCGGCTATAGAGCGCAATCGCGCATTGTTCCATCATCGCGTTGCCACGTCGCCACATTGTCACCTCACTGGGTTGCCAAGACGCCGCCCGGCTGCTGTCCACCGGGCGGTGGGGCGGGCCCGCCTGGAGGCCTGTTTGGACAGGCCCGAGGGCCACCCGCTCTTGCTGACTGGGCTTTGAGAGGCCATCTCCACAGGCCCCTTCCCACCTCGACTGTTCCGTGCTTCGGTGAAGCCAAGCCGGCATCCTCGCCCACTGGCAGGAGACGCAAGGGACTGCCGCACCAAAGGTGCTCGGGCTTGGCTCGGGTTTACCCCCTTTTCCTTTTCCGACCTCTTCCCTGTCACGGGCAAAGCAGCCTCAAGTCGGGGACTTGCACTGAAGAAGCGGATGCAAACTGACCAGAATAAATGTAAGCTGGGAATGAGAAGGAAAAAAAATACATCCATGAACGACCTCTCCAACGGGAGCAGCGGGAAAAGCAACTCAGTGAGATTTAAGGCAGATTTTCATCATTCTGTAAAAGGGACTGCTCTACCTGCGGCATGCATAGCGCTGATGAGTCACTTCCAATGTGTCCACACTCGCCCGTGTCTCTGTGAATCACCAAACATCACCATAGTCAAGTCACCTGTTTAGGGCCCCTGCATTGCTTCTAGCCCGAGTCCCTCAGCTTTAGCTGAAAACCAGCATCGAACAAAAACGGTTCTGAAAATAGCCTAAAGCACGCTTAATGCTTTAGGAGAAATCCGAGCTGTAGCCGCAACTAACGTTAACATCGCGGCTCCAAAAGCAGGTGTGAAGGGAAGCTACAGCTCTTCTGCAAGAGCTCTAGCCTTAGCTTCTACTCACCGGTCAGTGGCAGTCTTCGTTGCCAGGAAATGACGGCGGAAGGTTACCGCCTGGCACCACAGGCCGAGGAGACGGTTATGTTCACCCCTTAAGTAGCTGTCATAAAGCTGAACGTGCAAAGACAAAAAGAAATGCCAAGTCAGCCTTCGCTGCCACTGCACAAGTCTCTCTACACAGGAGAGACTACAGCCACCATCCCCAGGTCTCCTTTAGCAACCACTGCAACAGGGGCATCAAGGGCTCAGGAGCCACCACAGAAGCATCCTCAGCAGACCTGCCACCTGACTGCCAAGAAGGGAACGTCCACGCTCCTCCTGCAGGAGTGGACGGCAGCAAAGCAAACTGATCACGATTCCTCCTCTCGCCTTGCCGAGGTGTCCAGCGGTCGTGGTGGAGGAAGACAAAAACAAGCCCCTCCGAGACCCGCGTCAGATTTCCTGCCAACAGGCTGTTACGGGAGGTAAGGGAGGCCTGCCTTGTTCTTCTGCTGGCTCCTCTGAACCTCAAAGCACACAGTCCTCTCTGGTCTCCACTGCTCTAGACGGACACTCCAGGACTATTAAAAAGACGAGCGGTCCTCTGTGACTGCCCTGCAGTGCCCAGCAACAGCAAGCATTTGCCTCCAAGACCGAGCAGTACGCTCACAGCAGGTGGGCATCTTCCATCACCACAATTTGCTGACACTCCTCCATCTCACACCCCTGGCTTCTGCTCGTCAACACCAACACAGCCTCAACAGAGCCACAACCTTCCCACAGCAAGGCCTCTAGGCCACAAATAAAACGCACTCGCATTCCACCCTGGCATCGCCCGTGACGCTCCCGTAGCCGCTCCTTACCTCACGTTCAGCGCGCCATTCACTCTCCCTCAATTCCAGCTCCTGCCGGGCCCTCATCCAATCCGCCGTCAGTTCTCCAACATCTTCTCTGAGGGCTGAATTAACCTCATTCGCTTTATCGAGGTGCTCCCGCAGGACAGTGTTCACTTTGGCCAGGAAAACCTTGGAAAGGGAGAAACAGCAATGAGGCCTCTGAACAACTGCTATCCACAAGCAGCATCCCCGTCATTTCCCAGCTCCCTCCACACAGACTTTGTTGTCAAACCGAGAGGCAGTAGAAGTGCTTTCTAGCATTAACTGAGAGCTCTCTGTGAGGGCAAACTCATTTGCTTAGGCTGGAAAGGGTCCTTTGGAGGTCGCCCGGAATAGCCCCCCGCCCAAAACAGAGCTGTTCGGCACACACTCCTAGGACTGCCCCACGGAAAACAGACTGTGGACCTTTCTCCTTTCAAAGCCGCTTGCCCAGCCGCTTCCCCTGGGGTGACCAGGTAGCACTGACGGGTTTCCCCTCACTTCCACAAGCATCCAGGGTACCAAGTACCACTCCTTCCTGGTACCTTTGCTGCTCCTCTTCCCACTGAAGCAGTGCTTTCTCCAGGCTGTGCTCTTCGGCGGCTTCCCACCTGCCTGCAAGGGAGCCCTGAAGGAGAAAGGACATGTTTAGTCAAATTCTCCTGTTCCCTTCGCTCCCGTCAGCACCCATCGCTTTCCCCTCCCTTTGCTGGCTATCATCTCAGGAGCTCGGGGCTCCTTCCCGGCGTAACGGTGTCGTGACTACGGACAGGAAGGGAGGGGAGGGGCGTTACTAGCTAACGGCAGCAGCTCTCCTCAGTCTCCCACTGTTGCACTCTCACAGCGAGGCATCCTCAGCTCATGACCGCGAGCGCTCACTTCGACCCGAAGCCCGGGAACGCTCTCCCACTCTCCTGCCCTTCGTTCCCTGGGTTCACTTTAGCCGTGAAGCGGAAAGAAAAGCGCAGAGCCGGCTCTGCATGTCGAACGCCAGCATTCTCGCCTTCCAACGTGCCATGTTTCAAGCGGCTCAACTCGGGGACTTGTGCTGATTGGGATTTTTGACCCATTGCTGTTAACATCTACTTCCTGATTTGTGTCTTTAGAGAAAAGAAGACAGAGGGAGGCCAGGCATGGCACAGCAGAACTCCCTGTGCACTCGATGCCAGGGTATCGGAAAAGGAGAAGGTTCTAGTTACACTAAGAACCCCTTCAAAGGTTTGTCAGACCTCTGCAGTTCAATCATTCCTAAAATAAAGACTATTTCATAATTGTAGTGTGTTAGGTATCAGTAAAGATCAGGGGAAGGATCTGATGGCTACACATCAGCTGGGATAGCCTGTGATGCTGTGAGCATGGTGACATCCCTGCAAAGACATCCACTGAATTTTACAGCAGAGAATTTCAGGAGCTCAGCGAGCAGTAAATCAACACAACATGACAAAAGAAAGAGAAAAAGAAAAACGTTGTTAAAACTTCATCCTGGAATTTGAAAGGGATACGGCTGTTAGGTGCCAATCCTCTGTGACACTCCCTGGCAATCACACACACTCTCTCCTGGAAGATCTGAACGTCCCAAACGCACGTGCTGCATTACACATTCAATGTCTGCGCAAACCTATATCGCTCATGTGAACTGCAGACCTGATGAGAATGGAGATGTGTAAAATTCCAAGCGCATAACAACGCCCCCAGAAATTTCTGCAGTGAAACCCACCCTTGAATTGTTACTACCTCCCGCATTCCCCTTTGAATCTTTCCTGCTCATCACACTTTGTGATAGCGTTGTCCCAAACATGGAGTCATATAGCCGGTGCGCAACACGCCAATATACACACAGAGTTATTTTATTTATAGCATATTTGCGCAGATACGGGTGCTAGGTGGTATTCTACAAAGCTAGCACCCCACACAGAGGAATTACCACATATTTATCCTGTTACATTATCCTGTTATCAGCAAAAACAACAGAGAACCCACCAAGGTTAAATTCACTGGCTGGTAATTACCACATTGCCCGTTACTGGTTACACATACTCAAATTGGTGCGCATGGTCCTAGAAAGAGTAGGGGGGTAATTCACAGAGTCCCTCACTTGACTCGGTGGTCACGATCTCCCTCTGCCACCTTTACCTTTATCCCAATTACTGTGGATTCTGCTGACCTCATGACAGTTACGTTTTTCAAGAGTGCGGGAACAGCTAAGTCTTCACGGTTTACTGCTTAAGTACAAACACTTCTTCGTCTTCTTGACCACCAGGATCTGGTTTCATTCTAATGTTGTAACCTTTATGGTATTGTTAACTCCTACCCACCTGCACACTAGAGCCTCCCATTTGCCTCAGGTAACTACTATTATGGATTCTCCCAAATGACTGGATGAGTCGCAAAACTAGATTGCCTTCACACACAGTGAGCATTAAACAAATTGAAACCACTGCCAAGACTTTTGCTTTCCCAACACTAAAACAATTGGCCTTGTAGACATTCAACATCTACATAAGCAAATTGCATTTTAAAAGTCCCTGGTCAATCGAAGCTTGAGTTCTCCAGATGGCGTGGAGGTTCACGTTTCTTGATCTGGTTCTGGTGCCCTTTTCACTCGTGTGTAGTGTATCCAGGAATCAATCCCCTCTACTTTGACTGCAGTATAAGTCTTTAATAGTACAGTATAAGGTCCTTTCCACTTCTCCTTTAGTGGTTCATCTTTCCAGGTCTGTAGGTAAACGGTGTCTCCTGGTTGGAATGGGTGAACTGGTGTATCCAATGGAAGAGAAACCTTTTGATTTAGGTACCCGTGCAGTGAAGATAAAGTCTGTGAAAGAGAAATCAAATATTCTTAACGTTGGTCTGTCCTTTTATATGCATTTGGTCTCCCCTGATGGTCAGAAGATTCGCCTTCCCATATACAATCTCAAAGGGACTTACTCTTTCCTTAACCCTAGGGCTTATTCAAATTTGCAACAGAGCTAAGGGTAAGGCCTCTGTCCGCTTAAGGTGGGCTTCCTGACAAAGTTTTGCAACTTGTCTTTTGAAAGTCTGATTCATTCTTTCTACTTTCCCACTAGACTCTGGCCACCAAGGGGTGTGCAACTCCCACTTAATTTGTAAAAACTTGCACTACTTCTGCAGTAGAATAAAGCCCAATTTCAGAAGAGATACCTTCTGGAATACCAAATCTAGGTATAATTTCTTTTAACAAAATCCTAATCGGTTCTCTAGCTTTGTTGGTACAGCAAGGAAAAGCCTCTGGCCAACCAGAGAAGGTATCTACTAATACCAATAGATACTTATATCGGTTACATCTAGGTAATTCTGAAAAGTCTGTTTGCCAGTATTACCCAGGAGTTATTCCTTGTTTCACACTTCCTCCTATAATCTTTTCCCCAATTTTGGGTTATTGGTACGGCAGATAGTACATTTCTTCACTACAACGGCTGCTACAATCTGCGTTTTCAGTCAAAAAAAATTTCTCTTAGCAGTTATTATCAGCGCATCTGCTCCTGTATGTGTTTCTTGGTGTAGTCTTTTAAGCAGATTTTCCACCATTTTCTCAGGGACCAAGAACTGTTTTAGTGGTGTTACCTACCATCCTTGATCATTTTTGGTGCAGTCTAATTGTTATGCCAGTTGGTTTTCTTTCTCAATGTATTTTGGTGGCAGCAATTCTAAACAAGACCCTGAATTAAAGCTCCTTCTAGGTTTGACTCTTTTAGGGCTGGCTCTCTAGCTAGCCAATCTGCTTTCTTATTTCCTTTTATAATTTCATTATTTCCCTTTTGGTGGGCTCTACAATGCATTATTGCAACCTCTTTTGGTTGGAGGACTGCTTGTGATAGCCTCATAATTTCTATTCCATATTTTATGAGAGTCCCCGGTGAGTTTAATAGCCAAATTGCCCCATGTACATGTACCACTCCAAATGCGTATTTGGAATCAATATATATATCCGTGTTCTTTCCGCAACTTAGTTCCAGTCTCGAGGAACTTATAATTAATAGCTAAATTAATAGGAAATAAATTAATAGCTCAAGGCTATTAATTCTGCCTTTTGAGCGGATGTATGACTAGGCAGTGCTTTGGTTTCTCATGTCTGGGTATTGGTTACCACTGTGTATCCAGCTCTTCGTTTTCCTTCCCTCGTGTAGCTGCTGCCACCAGTGAAGAGCTCCACTTCCGCGTCAGGCAGGGGTTCATCCCGTAGGTCTGGTCTGCTGGAATACACTTGTTCAATAGTGGTTAGACAATCATGTTGCAGTTCATCAGACTCAGAGATTGGGAGTAAGGTGGCAGGATTCAAGGTGGAAGTCAAAGAAAGTGTGACATCACCTTCTTCTAATAACACAACTTGATATTTAGCTAATCAATTTGGGGAAATCCAGTGGTGTCCTTTATTTTCAAGGAGGGATCATACAGCATGAAGCACAAGCACAGTAATGGGTTGCCCCAGTGTCAGTTTTCAAGATTCTACAATTCGGGTTACAGTTGCTACTACTGCCCTCAAGCAGGTAGGCCAACCTTTCCTGACCTCATCCACTTGTTTGGAAAAGTACCCCACTGGTCTCTTCCAGACTCCCAGGTTTTGTGTTAGTGCTCCCAATGCTATCTGTTGTCTCTCATGTACATATAATTGAGAGGGTTTTCTTAAATTCGGTAGTCCCAAGGCAGGGGCTTCCATCAGTTTTCTCTTAATTTCATCAAAGCTTTCATGGCATTTTGCTGTCCATTCTAAGATCCCTCCAAGTCCTTTTATAGCAGCATACAACGGCTTGGCAATTAGTCTGAAATTAGGAATCCGTAGCCAACCCCATCCGGCCATTCCTAAAAATCCCCTTCATTGTTTCTTTGATGCAGGTACTGCAATCCTACAAATAGCCGCCTTCCTTTTGGTACTTAATTCTCTTTTTTCTTTTGTAACCTCAAATCCCATATGCTGGACTCTTTCTTTTCCGATGGGGTTTTTTTCTTGGACACTCGGTAGCTGGCTAAACTGTGCCATTGCTCTAGTTCTTTTGCCAATGCATTACCAAACAGTGTGGGGCTAATTTTGAACCCTTGAGGGAGGACCGCCCAGCAGAGTTGCATTTTCTGTCCTGTGGTCAGGTTTTCCCATTTAAAAGCAAAAATGGTCTGGCTCTGTTAGTTCACAGGTATACAAAAGAAAGCATCTTTCAAGTCCGATACGGTAAAGTAGGTATCACTATCAGGATTGAGGCGAGGAGGGTATATGGATTTGGAACCATAGGGGCACGTCTGTAACTCTTGCATTAACCTCTCGTAGATCCTGTATCAACCTATATTCATGAGAGTGAGGTTTCTTTACAGTCAGAATTGGGGTGTTAAACATTGACTGACATTCCCCAAATTGTCTATGTTCTAAGAAGGAATTGTTTATAGGCTCCAGTCCCCTCCAAACTTCCCATTTAATAGGATATTGCTCCTTTCTTACCGTCTGGGCTCCTGGTTTTAGCTCAATCTTGACCGGAGTCACATTCTTTGCTTGTCCTGGCGTTCTCGAAGCCCATACTAAAGGTATCACCGCATCCAGAATGCCTCCTTCATCTGGAATGCCTCCTTCTTCCACATCATTATTCTCAGTTAACAAACACATCTGGGCCCTCCATGCATTCTCTGGAGGAATACGTAACTGAACAGAATCCTTAGAGAAGGTTAATTGTGCATTTAACTTACAAAGTAAATCTCATCTGAGTAATGGTAAAGGACATTCTGGCATATAGAGGAATTTAAGTGTCATCCCCAACTGAGAGCTCCATAGGCTGTAAACATGGTCTGGAAGTTCTTTTCCCTGTCACACCAACAAGGCTTATCTTAGTCTTGCTTAATGGTCCCTTACAACTAGTCACTACAGAATGGGTGGCCCCACGATCAAACAGAAAATCTATTATTTCATTCCCCAGCTTAACTAGAACCAGAGGATCGGCTGGGGAAACTTTAATAGATTCCTCTGGTCCCCTTCAATCTAATGCAATCTCTGTCATTACCCCAACAGCTTCCCCCGTTTCCCTCTTTTCTCCATTCAAAAGACGTGGACATTCTTTCTCCCAGTGACCCTCCTGTTGACAATGGGCACATTGATTTGTTTTTAGAGGGGTTTCACAGTGGCCTCCGCTACTACCTCCACAACCCTTACCTCTACCTCTGAACCCTCCCCATACACTTCCTCTGCCTCTTCCTCTGACATCGTTTCCATTTATTGCTGCTGCCAGCAAAGATACTTGCAACCTCATTCTGCTGTTTTTCCTTTTTTTTTTCCTCCTCCCAATCGTTATACGCTTTATATGCCATTTCTATCACTTGCAAAATCGACATTCCCCCAGCCCCCTCAACTTTCTGCAACTTTCTCCTTGTATCCTGAGTCGACTGCCCAATGAACATTTTGAACATATTGAACATCCTCTGATTTACCGCATTGTCCAGATTCAAGCCCATCCATTTTCCATCACCACAATTTGCTGACACTCCTCCATCTCACACCCCTGGCTTCTGCTCGTCAACACCAACACAGCCTCAACAAAGCCACAACCTTCCCACAGCAAGTCCTCTAGGCCACAAATAAAACGCACTCGCATTCCACCCTGGCATCGCCCGTGACGCTCCCGTAGCCGCTCCTTACCTCACGTTCAGCGCGCCATTCACTCTCCCTCAATTCCAGCTCCTGCCGGGCCCTCATCCAATCCGCCGTCAGTTCTCCAACATCTTCTCTGAGGGCTGAATTAACCTCATTCGCTTTATCGAGGTGCTCCCGCAGGACAGTGTTCACTTTGGCCAGGAAAACCTTGGAAAGGGAGAAACAGCAATGAGGCCTCTGAACAACTGCTATCCACAAGCAGCATCCCCGTCATTTCCCAGCTCCCTCCACACAGACTTTGTTGTCAAACCGAGAGGCAGTAGAAGTGCTTTCTAGCATTAACTGAGAGCTCTCTGTGAGGGCAAACTCATTTGCTTAGGCTGGAAAGGGTCCTTTGGAGGTCGCCCGGAATAGCCCCCCGCCCAAAACAGAGCTGTTCGGCACACACTCCTAGGACTGCCCCACGGAAAACAGACTGTGGACCTTTCTCTTTTCAAAGCCGCTTGCCCAGCCGCTTCCCCTGGGGTGACCAGGTAGCACTGACGGGTTTCCCCTCACTTCCACGAGCATCCAGGGTACCAAGTACCACTCCTTCCTGGTACCTTTGCTGCTCCTCTTCCCACTGAAGCAGTGCTTTCTCCAGGCTGTGCTCTTCGGCGGCTTCCCACCTGCCTGCAAGGGAGCCCTGAAGGAGAAAGGACATGTTTAGTCAAATTCTCCTGTTCCCTTCGCTCCCGTCAGCACCCATCGCTTTCCCCTCCCTTTGCTGGCTATCATCTCAGGAGCTCGGGGCTCCTTCCCGGCGTAACGGTCTCGGGACTACGGACAGGAAGGGAGGGGAGGGGCGTTACTAGCTAATGGCAGCAGCTCTCCTCAGTCTCCCACTGTTGCACTCTCACAGCGAGGCATCCTCAGCTCATGACCGCGAGCGCTCACTTCGACCCGAAGCCCGGGAACGCTCTCCCACTCTCCTGCCCTTCGTTCCCTGGGTTCACTTTAGCCGTGAAGCGGAAAGAAAAGCGCAGAGCCGGCTCTGCATGTCGAACGCCAGCATTCTCGCCTACAACGTGCCATGTTTCAAGCGGCTCTTTTTCAGAGACAGCCATGTAGCGTACCAGGCAGCACAGCCCTCTCCCGAGACCTAGGACAAACGCTGCTCCAGCAGCAAAGCCCTCTTGCACGCAGGTTTTAGCCTTCTGCGGCTTTTAGCCTTCCTGACAGGCTTTTCTGGATGGGCATTTCTGCGCCTACCGGCTGCTCTACGCGCGGCAACCAGACAAACCACCAACGGGCAACCGTACAGCGCTTCCTTCCAGCCTCAGGTGGCAGAACCTCGTTTTCCTCTGCCCCGGCTTCGGGGAGCTTTGTGCTGTCTGCGTCAACGAATGCTACGCAGGCGACCTCTCGTCCGCAACCTGCACACTCACCCCTGCTGCTCCCGCTCGCCGCTCCAGCTCTCGACACCGAGCCCGGTACTGCAGGACCTGGATGGGCACACGCAGTGGCCATGAGCGGCTGCAGCCTGTGAGGGGCTCGGCTCCTCCCGCCCCGGCTTTTCTCCCGGTCCCGACAGCCCCAGCACCGGGCCCTGCCCGGCGCTGCCCACACGGGCAACAGGGAGCCGTGGCGGCCCGGGGCAGCTCCCGACACGGGCCGGGCAGGCGCCCGCGTTCCTCACCTTCGCCTGTAGCAGCCGCACCGGCACCGCTTGGCGCTACCGCGCCTCCTGCGAGCTCTGCAGCCGGCGCCGCAGGGAGGCCTGGCTCCGCGCCGCCATGGCCCCGCTCGCCCGCCGGGCCCGCCGCCCGCGGGGCTCCGCCGCCTGACGGGCCCCGCGGCGGGGGCCGCTCCGCGGCCGGCCCCGGCGGACCGAGCTCAGGCGGCCCCGGGCCGCGGGCCGGGAGCGCCGGGCTCGCTCGGGGCCGCTCTGTGGCAGCGCTTCCCTTCTCGCTCCTCACTGACGGTGCCGCGCCGGGCTGCGGGGCTGCCGCGGGGGAGAGGCCGCCCAGGCAGCGGTTTGCTCCGGCGCGTTCTGCGCGGAGACCGTTACCGGCCGCGGAGAGCGCTGCGGGCAGCCCCTGGCACCGGGGCGGCGATGGGGCGTGTAGGCACCCTGGGGCGGGGGGGCTGGCACCGCGGCGGCACGGGGAAGCTCCCTCGGCCAGGGCAGCCCGCGGAGCAGCGGCAGCTTTCGGCTGAAAGCTCAAGCTTCAGCCCTTGGCTGCGCTGGAGCAGGAGGCCCCGTCTGGTGCGAAACCCAGAGCTCCGCGGGTGGAGTCGCTGGCGCTTCGTCTCCCCGGTTGCAGCACGAACGGGACGGGCTGCAAGCAGAAAAGAGAAAACACGCTGTGGCAGACAGAACTGCAAACCCACTGCCAGGACAGCCTGCTCTGTGACTGAAGCTCGCTGTCAGCAGCTCGTGAAGAAAGACAACAAACACACACGGCAAGCGGGGCTCAGTCCCCTTTGCCCAGACCAGGCTGTTACGTGGATTCCCTTATCCGCCACTCAAGCCCTGAGGCTGCAGAGCTTACACTTACTTAAGTAACGCTTAATTCCTGCGCTTGCGAGCTAATCAAGAAAAAGGGCTAGTTCCCTGGCCAGGGTGCTCCTCCTCCCTGCTCTGGCACGCTGCGGGCGTCCCCCGCATCTCTCTGGGAAGCGCCACAGCCTCAGCAGTCCGGCTGCTGTTGGATCCGCTCCCAATGAGAGGAGGGGTTAAGGGAATCTTAGCAGTTAATTAGTAGATGAAGCTTGAAATCTTGTTAGCTATTGTGTGAAGTAGTTAAAGCAGGAGAACTGTAGTTCCTCCCAAAGACAGGTCCTGATAAACTGAAAAGAGGAAAGAAGATTTGTGGGTCCTCACAAGGACGGTCCCTGATAAGAATTAAGAACTTACCTCAAGAAACTAGCTCTGCAGTTTGGATAGAAGCCAAAAAACAACGGAGCCTGCGCAAAGTCAAAAGGTTACTAGCGGTGATGAAGAGGAACCACCGGCCTTCATCCCCACGACCCCCGACGACCACCACCAGGAGGCAACACGCAAGCGCAGATGGGAGGAGAACTCATTTTAATACGAAGCGGGGATAGATCATGCATATGTATAGGTATATTGCTAAACTTTATGTATATGCAACACTTTGCTGTATATATTTGAAGTAAGTGCCTCGTTGGGCGCGCACGGTTTTTGGTGGGACTACCCCCCCGTGCTGCCCAGCGCTGAATAAACGTACCTACTTTACAATCTTACAAATTGTGGAGTCTGTTTTCCGCACGTCAGTTTTGGCGAGCCAGGCAGGAGACTCTCTGCTTAACCGCGGGACCGGCTGTGGAGCTGTCACCGAAATCGGGAATAAACCTCGTAACACCAATGTAGTGTTAAAAGGCAGGCATTCTTTATTCACGGCGCCGGGAACACGGGGGATAGCTCCTCCTAAATCGTGTTCGCTCGATCAGTTCAAAAATCAAACATTTATAGGCAAGATTAATACATATTCATCAAGTGTCCATACAATGATTGGTTAAGTATTCCTCGCCTACCATGTAAATGACCACGCATGCTCACTATAATTTCTTGGGATTTTACTTCCTTAATCTTTTGAGTCGGAGGGTTTCTTGAGTGGGTGGTCTCTGAGTCGGTGGTCGCGATCTCCCCCTGCCGGAATTACCTTTCCTACAAAGTTCACTTAAGCTTGGCAACACTAAATAGATCTTCACGGGCTATCGGTCCAGTATGCAATCATTCACCCCGCAGTCCTTTGTTTTAAGACAAGACTATAGAATGAATAATTACCTACCCACCGGACCGTAGAACTCACCAAGGTGTTCCTTCTTTCTGACTACTTGTTATTAGAACAAAACATAATACCATGATCACAATGTTACACTTAACTCCTTGATAATTAAATCAAGATGAGAAGGGTTAGGTGGGTTCTCGAGCAGCATTGCTGGTGCATAATGTTCTTACAGTTACAACTTTCTACAGATTCACAAACCTATTTTCTAACCCTATTTTATTTTAATTCTCTACCACCTTGGTTACATTTCCCCCCTTTGGAAGTTTTGAAATAATTTCTTTTCAATACTTCCATTACAAATTAATTTCCTTATTAACATTCAATCACTTTATTGTATGATGGTAGGAGCATTATTAGTTAGTCCATTTAAATTTTGGTGTTTTGTAGTCAATGCAAGTGTAATTCTGCTATCAATGGTAGCTCTTTTTGTAAATTTCTTTTTCAAACAATGATAAATGAATAATATTCTCAAAGATATTATTAATAATAATAACACAGTATCAATTAAAGGACTTCACCCAAGAACTCAAGTTTTATCCCTATCCACTGAAAATTTTATCAAACCAATTTTCTTGCATGTCTTGTTGCATTTCCTGAGTATCCTTTTCTATTTTTCTCAATAAGTCCAAATCATATTCAACATCCTGGGTAACATTTGGGATATCTATGCAACAATGATCTATCCTATCCCTCAGGTATCCACAAACTCCATGTTCTTTTAGTAAGAGCATATCTAGAGCTATCCTATTTTGTAGGGTCATCTTCAAAGTGGCTTGTAACTGTAAATTTAGTTGTTTAAATCCTTTCCTCATTATTTTGGCTAATCTTTTCACTTGACCTGTTAACTTATATAACCAATCCCTATTCCTGTAAGTTGCCAAGGGAGTCAATAAGGATTCTAAGGCTCATCCAAGTTTCACTCCTGTCGAGGGTTCATTCCAATCATCATCATCAATTTGTGATCTTTTTGTCCATAAAGTTAAAATTTTCAGAATCTCCCCTAAAGGAAGATTTCTTTCAGATTGGACATAATGTTGGCATTCCTAAAGTAATTTGTTTTACTTTCCCGTCCATTGGTAAATGGGTGGTCCAAGTTCCATCACTCATTGCCCAAACTAAATGTCCTGGGTTCTGAACTGTAGATCTTCTACAACTAAATATTGATCCCTTTCTAATTTTATATACACTAGTCAAATTTAAATCGTTCTTGAGTCCTCTGCACTAACACCCATATTTCAATGCAGCTGCTAAGGGAGGAACTTCTTGGACTGCTCTATCAACTGCACTGCAATTACATATCTTTTTACAATTCCACCAGGGTACTATGTCTTCCTTTTCCCTGGATGTGGTTCCCCTGTCATTAACTGATGGGAAAACTGTAAAGATTGTTCTGTCCCAGGCAAAACACCATGAAGTATTAGCCATATATTGAAATTGAGATAGAATAGTCATAGACCACACTGAATCCCATGCAGCCTCTGCCTCTAGCTTAGTCTGATTTTCACAATTATGGACTACATGTCCAGCTTCCTCGGGATCATGTACAGGGAGGCCTCTACTTATTTCTTTGCATAATTGTTTATCCCTTGTGCTTACTGCACTCAAATTTGTTGTTAAGATTCCCCATGGAATTGATTCACCTACTGCTCTTGGAATTGGAAGACATGCGGTTATTTGGGTTACATTTTGTAAATTTGCAAATTCTTTTATCAATCCTACCATTAAATTTTCTTCTGGAGTTCTCCTTGGAATGTATATTAGCTGCTCTGCTTCACCCTCCCTTCCAATTGATCTATTATCATCTCAAATAATGCTCCCAACATCATCAGTTTCCAAATCAAAACCCATTTTTCCATATTTTCCAATGATAATTTCTTAAACATGTTTTAAAATCAACTTTGCAGTCTCTGAATCCCTATTGATGACCTTCCATGACGGGGCTTTCTTCACTCGGGTGTCGTGTATCCCCGGTTCCACTCCTCCAACCTTGATTGCAGTATAAGTTGTTAACAGTACCTAGAATGGTCCCCTCCACTTTTCCTGCAGTGGTTCAGAGTTCCAAGTTTAAAGATCACCTGGCTGATACTGATGTACAGGCAAGTGACCTACTCAGCACAATATATCTCCAAAGTGCTCCAAGGACTTTTCCTAAAGAAATTAGATACACTTGCAAATCAGTTTCCCCAGCTACCTTCATATCCCCTGGGATTAAAGGAGTCTGGTACAGTTTACCATACAGGACTTCATATGGACTTATACCGTCTCTTGATCTTGGTTGGATCCTGATTTTCAAGAGAGCTAGTGGTAAAGCCTGTGGCCACTTCAAAGATGTTTCCTGACAAATTTTACTTATTTGTCTTTTCAACATTTGATTCAATCTCTCAATTTTTCCACTCGATTGTGGCATCCAAGGGGTATATAAGTCCCATTTTATACCCAAAACTTTACTGAACTATTGAACTACATCTGCCACAAAGTGTGGTCCCCTATCAGAAGACATTCCCAATGGCATTCCAAATCTTGGTATTATTTCCTTCAACAACACTTTAACTCCCTCTCTAGCTTTGTTGGTGCGGTAAGGGAAGGCCTCCGGCCATCCAGAAAATGTATCCATTAGTACTAATAAATACCTGTACCCGTTCTGACTGGGTAACTCAGAGAAATCAATTTGCCAATAATCTCCTGAAGAATTTCCTTGTTTTATCATTCCTAGAGGTGGCCTCTTTTGGTTCATGGCGTTATTTTTAAGGCAGATTGGACATTTAGCTATTATTGATTTAACTATTCCTGTCATTCCTACACATACTACAGACGTTTTTAAACTTGAAACCATAGCATCTACTCCCCAGTGTGTTTGTTCATGTTTTTCCTCTGTGAGTTATGTCATAATTTGCAGGGTTACTATCACCTGTTTTTTTGTTTTACTGGTACTAGTGCAAGGATACCTCGTTCTGCGGCCTCTTTTGCAGCTTTGTCTGCCAATCGATTACCTATATTTACAGCCGTCTGACCAAATTGATGAGCTTTACAATGCATTACCGCCACTTCTTTCGGCCTCTGCACATCTTCCAGGAGTTGGAGAATTTCTTCTTTATACTTTATTGATGTTCCTTGGGCTGACAGCAGTCCCCTTTCTTGCCAGAGGGCTCCATGAGCATGGATCACACCAAATGCATATTTAGAATCAGTCCAAATATTCACCCTTCTTCCTTCAGCTATTTGCAGAGCCCGCCTCAATGCCACCAATTCTGCTTTCTGTGCTGAGGTACTTACAGATAGTGTCCTTGATTCCAGTACCTCAGAGGTGGTGATGACAGCATATCCAGCCATTCGTTTTCCTTCTCGTACGAAACTGCTTCCATCTGTATATAGCTCCAGATCAGGGTTTTCTAGGGGTTCATCTCTCAGATCTGGTCTGCTGGAATAAACTTGTTCAATAGTTAACAAACAATCATGTTCCAAATTTCCTGTTGGATTCTCTGTTGACAAAAATATTGGATTGCTGGATTAACAATCGGTGTGGTTTTCAATTCCACATCATCTTGTTCCAATAGGACAACCTGATACTTCAGCATTCTGCTGGGGGATAGCCAGTGACCCCCCCCTTTTGCTCTAGAACAGTTATTACCATATGCGGTACGTACACCACCGTCTTTTGACCCATGGTCAATTTTCGAGCTTCTTGGATCAGCAATACTGTTGCTGCCACAGCGCGTAAACATCCTGGCCATCCTTTACTCACGTTGTCAAGTTGTTTAGAGAAGTACCTCACTGGTCGTCTCCAGGGTCCCAGCTGTTGCGTCAGCACTCCAAGAGCCAGATGTTGCCTTTCATGTGCAAACAACTCAAAAGGTTTGGTCACATCAGGTAATCCCAGAGCAGGTGCCATCATTAATGCCTTTTTCAGTTCTTTGAATGATTTCTAACATTGTGGTGTCCAAGTCAGATACTGATCCTTGGATTCCTTTAAAGCCTCATACGGTGGCTTTACATACAATCCATAATCCAAAATTCAAAGTCAGCACCACCCAATCATTCCCAGAAAAGTTCTCAATTCTTTCAGGCTACTTGGTTCAGGAATTTGACGGATAACTTCTTTTCTTTCATTTCCCAATTGTCTCTGTCCTTGGGATATTTCAAATCCCAAATAAATTACTGTTTCTTTTCCTATTTGGGCCTTATTTCTGGAGACTCTATATCCTCCTTGGCCTAGGAAATTTAGTAAACTGATAGCAGAACACTTCCCTTTTGGTCCTGTCTCTTCCATATCTCTAATTCCTTTGCCAATTGATTCCCAAATATCGTAGGGCTATTTTTGAATCCTTGTGGAAGTACAGTCCATGTCAATTGGGTCTTTCGTCCTGTGGCCAGACTTTCCCAATAAAAAGCAAATATGTTTTGGCTGCCTATATCTAGAGGTATGCAGAAGAAGGCACCCTTTAAATCTAGTACAGTAAACCATTTATGTTCCTCTTTTAAGGAAGTCAGTAAAATATATGGATTAGCCACTACTGGGTGTATATCTTGGACTATCTGATTTATACCTCTTAAATCCTGAATCAATCGGTATTCCTTACCTCCGGATTTCCTTACTGGTATATGGGAGTGTTATATTCTGATTCACACTCTACCAATAGTCCATATTCTAAAAATTTTGTAATCAACCCCTCTAATCCTTTTCGAGCTTCCCACTTAATAGGATATTGTTTTTGTCTTACCGGTTTGGCTCCAGGTTTTAAAATCACCTTTACCAGCTCTGCCAATTTAGATCGTCCCAGAATTCCACTTGCCCAGACCAAAGGAATAACTGCATTTTCCACTTCTTCTGGAATCTGTTCTTCCCTGTAGGAATCCTGTAACATAAACACTCTTGCCTCTATGGCTTTTGATTCTGGCATTAACAACTTGATTTCTCCATCTTTGAAAGTTCTTTGTGCATCTAATTTACTCAATAGATCTCGTCCCAACAAAGACAGTGGACATTCAGGCATATACAGAAACTGGTGAGTTACCCATTGTTTTCCCAATTTAAACTTTAATGGCTCTAAAAATGGCCAATTTTCCTTCCGCCCTGTCGCACCAACAACATCTACTGATTTGTGACTAAATTTCCCTTTACATGTATACAATACTGAGTAAGTAGCTCCAGAAACTCTATTTCTTCATTCCCTAGCTTCAATGTAACCAGAGGTTCAGCTAGGGTTGATTCCCCCAGTCCCCTTCATAGTTCTTCATCCAGAGTCATTAATTTAATTGCCTGCAGAGCCGGATCTAATTCTCCTGCCTTAGGACATTCTCTTTTCCAGTGCCCACACTTCTTGCAAACAGCACATTGATCTTCTGCCAATCGGGGCTTATTTTCCTTCTCTCTCTGATATTCATTCCTTGTCCTCTCCCTCTGCCTATCCTGTTATTCCCTGCCAAAACTGCTAGTAGCTTTCCACCCCTTCGGGTTTGCCTCACCTATTTTTCTTTTACTCTATTGTTATATACAGCCTAAGCAATTTCAAGCATTTTACCTTAGCCACCCTTTCGGGATCCTCCTGATAGGTACCTGCAGTCTCTTTCCATGATCTTAAATCAGTAATTGAAAATTAATTTCACCACCACTGTTTCGAGTTCTCATCACATTTTCCCTTTTTCATAATCTTTACCATGGGATCATACAGATGTATTCCATACTGTCTCTGCCATTCTGGATGATTTTGTAGTGTAAAGAACAAATCAATATAAGCCATTTCTTCCCATTTACCCTCCTTTTTACAAAACAACATTAATTGCAAGATGGTGTTATATTGCAATGTCCCATTTTCTGACCATTTCTCCCCACTGTCCAACCTTGGACATACATTGGCCACCAATGATTGCAATATTCAATTAATTGCTTCCGAGTCAGAGGATCACCTCCCAGATCTTTCCAATGCCTCAAAATACAACCCAAAGGTGTTTTTTGTGGGATAGATCTTTTACTCGGAAATGTTCCCATCTTCCCAAGACTAGTGGGTGTGATTGTGCACTATCACAGGCACTAGTTGGAGGGACCCCTACTCTCCTCGAGGGTCCCTCTGGATCTTCTAGCCCCCTGCTAGAAATCCCCCAACCTCCTTACCTGGGCCCCTAGCCCAACCTTGCGAGGCTTTCGCCGCGTCTTATAGGCAGGCATTCCTTGTGAGGGTCTCGTACCCTCACCCTTTCCAGAGGTACCTTTCAGCCCTACTCTGCGTAGCTTTCGCCGCGCCTTACGAGCGAGCTAGTGGGACTCGAACCCACGTTACTTCAATCCTTTAAAGAATGCCTTATTACCTTTCCAGGGGACTTGCTCAGAATTCTTCGGTCCGGGGATCAGAGGTTCTCCCCGAGAATCCCTCGGTGCCGGCTGGAGGTCCTGTGATCCCACGGATCCGTCGAGATTCACAAGCAGGGTCCCACCTGGGTCGCCAAAACTGTCACCGAAATTGGGAATAAACCTCGTAACACCAATGTAGTGTTAAAAGGCAGGCATTCTTTATTCACGGCGCCGGGAACACGGGGGATAGCTCCTCCTAAATCGTGTTCGCTCGATCAGTTCAAAAATCAAACATTTATAGGCAAGATTAATACATATTCATCAAGTGTCCATACAATGATTGGTTAAGTATTCCTCGCCTACCATGTAAATGACCACGCATGCTCACTATAATTTCTTGGGATTTTACTTCCTTAATCTTTTGAGTCGGAGGGTTTCTTGAGTGGGTGGTCTCTGAGTCGGTGGTCGCGATCTCCCCCTGCCGGAATTACCTTTCCTACAAAGTTCACTTAAGCTTGGCAACACTAAATAGATCTTCACAGGCTATCGGTCCAGTATGCAATCATTCACCCCGCAGTCCTTTGTTTTAAGACAAGACTATAGAATGAATAATTACCTACCCACCGGACCGTAGAACTCACCAAGGTGTTCCTTCTTTCTGACTACTTGTTATTAGAACAAAACATAATACCATGATCACAACGTTACACTTAACTCCTTGATAATTAAATCAAGATGAGAAGGGTTAGGTGGGTTCTCGAGCAGCATTGCTGGTGCATAATGTTCTTATAGTTACAACTTTCTACAAATTCACAAACCTATTTTCTAACCCTATTTTATTTTAATTCTCTACCACCTTGGTTACAGAGCGGACGCCCCTGGGCGCGCCTCGAGCACTTTCCTCGGAGGGGAGTCCGCTGCCAGCCGCTCACCGCGGGAGCAGACAACAACCTCCTGAAGCTGCGGAAGAAAACGGTATGTTTTATGAGGGGAGCCTGTAAGTCGTACGCGTGGCCGGGGCAGCTGGTAAATCGCGCGGAGACGTCTGGCGTGCAGCACAGTCCCTGTAGGAGGAGGGTACCCTGTATGGGAATAAGGGGATTTGCTGACCGAAGGGGAGGCCGCTAGCGATCTTGAGGGTAGATCAAGCAAATCCGAGGTCACCGCTGCATCCCAGTGTCGGGAGCCAGGATGGACCTGCTAATGACTAGTATATAAGAAGCAGGAGAAGGGTAAGCGGACCTCCTCGCAATTGCGGTAGGGTTATTATTTTATATATTTGCAGCTGCTGGATGGGTGTTACCTGGAGTGATGAATGTATAAATTAAGTACCCGGGAATTTTATGTTAAAAGTCTTTGTCTTTATGTGTGTAATATATAGAAAGATTGTGAATACCTTTATATGTTAATGAAGAAGCGGGGCAAAGGGAATTACTCCTTCAGTGGTTCGGGCTCAAACCTTGGGGATATCTAAATGAAGGAAGACATTGGATAAAAAGGGGAAATGAACAATTTTATCTGAGGAGCGTATGTGACTCCTGCAGGGTGGAAAGTGGCCTCAGATTGGGAACAACCTTCAGACGTTTTTTGTAAATCCCAGTGTTGGTGGACAAATAGGAGTAATTCCCTGTTTTGTGTGTGGAAAGGAAAATCTAATCCCGGAAATTTAGGAAGTGTGGGAAAAGAACTGGAAAGAAACCATAAAGAAGTCTAAGGAACAGCTTGTGTGGAAACTTATTGAAAAGTATATCAGAAACTAAAGTAATAGAAAAGCTTTGCAAAAATGGGTAACACTCAAAAGGGAGTTTTAAAGAAAAGCCCCCTAGGCTGTGTGCTTGCTCATTGGAAAAACATTGTTGGGATTGGGGGAACAGAAAGTAAAAAAACCCTTATTAAATATTGTAATCAGTGGTGGCCGTTGTATAAGTTAGAGAATGATGCTAAGTGGCCACTTAATGGATCTATAGACTATAATACCCTTTTACAATTGATGTTGTTTTTAAGGAGAGAAGGGAAATGGGATGAAGTTTCATATGCAGACATGTTTTTCACCCTCCGAAACCATCCGGAGTGGCAAAGGGACTGTGGAATGGTGCCACCACAGGACCCCCCTGGTACTCGCACTTGAGCGGGAAAATAATAAAGAACTTAGAGGTAAATTAAAGCGATGTTGCTCGGCGTGCAGCATTGGACAAAGATGCATTAAAGTAAACAAAACCCACCAGGCACCGGAACCAGATTTAACTGACCTATTTAAGCCTCCCCCTCGATCTCAGGAACGGGATGTGGACTCAGACGAAACTTCCACCCCCCCAGATAGCCCCGTATCTTCCCGCACTAGGGGGAAGTCTGCTCCAGTGGCCTTACAGGCACCTCTCCGAGAGGCGGTAGGACCCGAAGGTGGGACAATGCTAATCAGAGTGCCTTTTTCTATTGCTGACTTACAAGGATGGGAAGGGGCTGCGAAGGATTACAGAGCTGATCCAGTGAGAGTAATGAGGCATTTTCAATTTATTGTGAAACAGCACAACCCTGACTGGAAAGATATACAGTTATTATTAGAATATATGACTGAGACAGAAAAACAGCTGATTTTACAGACGGCAGGGAATTTAGCCGAAGATCATTATAAGAGTATAGGAGGGGACGTCAAAGATTATTTTCCTCTCCAAGATCCAAAATGGGATCCTAACAAATCCTCACATATGGAAAGATTGCAGGGGTATCAGGAATGGATTTCGAGAGGAATAGAAAGAGCTATCCCCAAAACAATAAATTGGTCAGCTTTGTATGCAGTCAAACAGGGCCCCTCCGAGTCCTCGTCTGAATTCCTGAATCGGTTGAGAGATGTAATGCGCCGTAACACACCGCTAGATCCTGGGTCAGAAATAGGGATACAACAATTAGTTTCTCTGTTCCTGGGTCAATCTACAGGGGACATCAGGCGTAAGCTTCAGAAGCTACGCACTACAGAAGGAAGGAATCTGGAAATATTGTTAGATGAGGCATGGAGAGTGTTCAGCAATAGAGAAGAAGGATATAGACAAGGACAGCGGAAAGTAATAGCGGCTCTCAGAGAAGAGGAAGGAAAAAGGTACAAACGAGAACCATCTCAGTTAGGCAAAGACCAATGTGCACTATGCAGGAAATTTGGTCATTGGAAAAGAGAATGTCCAAACAAGGAAAAGAGACGGGGCTACCAGATTGGGAAGATGGTAGCCCATGTAAAAGAAGATTGACGGGGACCCGGGGAATCTACCCTAGCAGATCCGCTGGTTATAATGAGGCTAGGGAAAGAACAACAGGAAGTGGAGTTCTTAGTTGATACAGGGGCAACCTACTCGGTTTTGAATCAAGCCTTGATGCCCCTGGGGAACGATTACATCATGGTAAAAGGGGCGACTGGCCAAAGCGAAAAGGCATATTTTTGCAAACCTTTGAATTATAAATTTGGAAAACAATGGGGGATCCATAAATTCCTATATATGCCTAACTCCCCAAAGGCCCTTTTGGGAAGAGATTTGTTAGAACAATTGGGTGCAAAAATTACATTTAGAAAGGGAGAGATTATTCTGGAGATAAAAGACCACGATTATATTCAAGTACTGAGCCTATTTCTAGCCAGTCTTCCTGGAGAAGGAGAGATTAGTGAAAAGATCCTAAATCAAGTATATCCTGGGGTATGGGCCACTGATGTACCTGGAAGGGCAAAGAATGCCCCACCCGTTGAAGTTAAACTCAAAGGAGGTCGGCAACCCGTAAGGGTTAAACAGTACCCCTTGAGGAAGGAAGATAGGGAAGGGATCCGACCAGTCATTGAAAAATTTTTACAATTAGGATTATTAAAAGAATGTGAGTCTGATTTTAACACACCTATATTACCTGTCCGTAAGCCTGACGGGTCATACCGCATGGTCCAGGATCTACGGGCTGTAAATAAAATAACTGAGGACCTTTACCCCGTAGTGGCGAATCCATATACCCTGTTGACTGTATTGACACCCGAGCTAACTTGGTTTACTGTTTTAGATCTAAAGGATGCCTTCTTTTGCCTCCCTCTCCATAAAGCCAGCCAAAAATTATTTGCATTCGAATGGGAAAACCCCAAAACTGGTCGCAAAACTCAGCTCACTTGGACGGTGTTGCCACAAGGATTTAAAAACAGTCCTACCATCTTTGGCAACCAGCTCGCAAAAGACCTGGAATCTTGGGAAATCCCGTCTGAAAAAGGGAAACTGTTACAATATGTAGATGATATCCTGATCGCCACCAAAACAGAGGACGATTGTATGACCTGGATGGTGAGTCTACTAAATTTTTTGGGGCTTCAAGGGTATCGGGTATCTAAGAAGAAGGCCCAAGTAATACAGCAGAAAGTGATCTATTTGGGCTACGAAATTAGTGCGGGACAGAGAACTTTGGGACAAGCCCGCAAAGAAGCAATATGCCAAACCCCGAGACCTCAGACAGTAAAAGAATTACGAACTTTCCTGGGAATGACTGGGTGGTGAAGACTGTGGATATAAAACTATGGACTTCTTGTTAAACCATTGTATGCATTAACAACCACTGAACAGAAACACCTTGAATGGAACAAGGAGACCGCACGAGCCTTTGAGCTACTAAAGAAAGCTCTGATGTCGGCTCCGGCCCTAGGGCTCCCAGACGTGAGTAAACCGTTTTTCCTTTTTTCCTACGAGAAACAAGGAATCGCTCTGGGAGTATTAGCACAAGATCTGGGCCCCTATCGACGAGCGGTTGCATTCTTTTCCAAACAGTTAGAAGCAACTGCGAAAGGTTGGCCTGGATGCCTGCGAGCAGTTGCAGCTGTAATATTGAATATACAAGAAGCCCGAAAATTTACTCTGGGCCAGAAAATGACCGTCTTAGTGTCTCACAGCGTATCCGCAGTGTTGGAAGCAAAGGGTGGGCATTGGCTTTCCCCACAAAGATTCCTGAGATATCAAGCTATACTGGTAGAACAGGATGATGTGGAGATCGTAGTTACTAACATTGTCAACCCAGCCTCTTTCCTCAGTGGAAACACGGGGGAACCAGTGCATCATGACTGCTTGGAGACTATTGAAGCAACGTATGCAAGCCGCCCAGATCTGAAAGACAGCCCCACGGAAAGCGGAGAAAACTGGTTCACAGATGGAAGCAGCTATGTCCTAAGTGGTAAAAGACACGCGGGATATGCCATTACCACTAGTCAAGAAATAATAGAGTCAAGACCTTTACCCATAAATACTTCTGCACAAAAGGCAGAAATAATTGCTCTGGCCCGTGCCTTGGAGTTGGCCCGAGGCAAAGTTGTGAATATCTATACAGATTCAAGATATGCTTTTGGAGTTGTACATGCGCATGGAGCAATTTGGAAAGAAAGAGGGTTATTGAGCTCTCAAGGGAAAAATATTAAGCATGCAGAAGAAATTTTGAGACTGTTGGAAGCAATCCAACTTCCTGAGAAAGTGGCGATTATGCATATTAAGGCACACCAGAAAGTAAGCTCAGAATTGGAAAGAGGAAATGAACTGGCAGATAGAGAGGCAAAACAGGTAGCCAAAGCAGAGGTAAAAACAGAAGGAGCTTTAGTCCCCGACAGGCGAATCTCTTTAGAAGGTAAGCCAAAATATACCAAGGAAGATCAAAAACTTATTACAGATCTGGAAGGATTATACAATGAAGAGGGGTGGGCTTATACCCCACAAGGAAAACTAGTTATTCCCTCTTGCCTAATATGGCATTTGGTAAGAGAGGAACACAGGAAGAGGCATTGCGGAATAGAGGCTCTATATAAACATTTAATTAGAGAAATTGTGGCCAGAAATTTATATACTACGGTGAGACAGGTTACTCAGCAATGTGATCTTTGCCTCCAGATTAATCCCAAGAATATTCCCAGGCTAGAAATGGGCCAAATTGGGAAAGGCAATGGGCCTGGGCAACAATGGCAGATTGATTTTACAGAACTTCCAAGAAAAGGGGGGTATCGATATTTATTGGTATTAACTGATACCTTTTCAGGTTGGCCAGAAGCATTTCCAACTAGAACCGCTAAGGCTCGAGAAGTAGTTAAAGCATTAATACAAGAGATAATACCACGTTTTGGGGTCCCAATGATAATGTCCTCTGATAGGGGACCACATTTTGTTTCAAAAATAGTACAACAAGTTAGCCACCATTTAGGCATAGATTGGCAACTTCATACCCCATACCGTCCCCAGTCAAGTGGCCAAGTAGAAAAAATGAACCACCTCATCAAGCAACAGATTGTGAAACTAGGACAGGAAGCAAATCTAGCCTGGCCTCAGTCTCTTCCTTTAGCCCTCTTGCGTATACGAACTAGGCCAAGGGCGAAGGAGGGACTGAGCCCATTTGAAATCTTGTATGGACAACCATATGGAATACAGAGAGGAATATCCACACAAGCTGGAAACGAAGTCATGACCTCTTACATGGTTGCCCTAGGAAAACAACTCAATAATATTAGAAAACACATAATTGGGACTAGGGGGAGAGGTTTGGATGGACCTGTACATAATATACAACCAGGAGACTACGTATATGTAAAATCTCTTGCAGAAAAGACTCTGGAGCCACAATGGAAAGGACCTTTCCAAGTCCTCCTTACCTCTTTTACAGCAATTAAAATTAAAGAACAAAACGCTTGGATTCATCATACCAGAGTCAAGAAAGCTCCTCGGCTACCATGGAAGTCAACATTAGCTGGACCTTTGAAATTACGCCTCCAACGAAAAGACGAACCCTGATCGTTTGTATAATGGGACTATGGGCAAAAGCTGTGTGTACATGGGACCAAAATATGTATGTACAAATGACTAAATCAATAGTAGATAACATGAACTTGTCTAGCTGTTGGGTGTGCATAGCTCTTCCCAGAGGTCAGATGGAGATACCCACTTTTGGAGTCATGTCTTCTAATTGGTCTATAATTAATGAAGTCACTGAGGTGGACATGTGGAAGTCAGGAAACACATCCAAACTAGAGTGTCAAACTAAGGTGACAATTAGAGAAAGAGGACCTAAATTTGAACTTCAGGTCCTGGAGGGAGGAATATTTTTTGAGGGATGTAAGAACAAGAGCTCCGAAGCATGTATTAGGGCCCCTCAATTTGGAAGCTTTAATTTGAGCACCATAAACTGTACTATCATTGATTTACAGAACAGGAATCAATCGGAACCTTAAGTAACCTGGTTAATGACGACCTACAGGTGACTTTGAATGGAATCTATCTTAATATAACTGCCCAAAGAAGGAGTAACGCGGCAAGCCCAGTACCTATATGTCCAACCCCTCAAGGGACTTGGTGGTTATGTGGAGATGGACGTGCACAAAAGATATTACCCAGAGCTTGGCAAGGGACCTGTACTCTTGGGTATCTCACAACACAATATAGGATCGTTAATCAAACTGAGGTACCTTCAGGAGTCCTGAGGAGCCCCTGGGTACGAGTAAAACGGAATAACCCATTGATAGATAGACCTACTAGTTTTCACAGTTTCGCTCGATGGTTCCTCCCTTGGTTAGGAGTAAGCGAACTTGAAAAAGCTATCCTAAACATATCAGCAACAATGGAGTTGTCTTTAAATGCAACAGGAGATGCCCTGTTGTCTCAGCAAAAAGAAATAGAGAGTTTGCGACTGTTTGCGGCACAGAATAGGATGGCTTTAGGTATTTTATTTGCTAATCAGGGAGGAACATGTGCAGTGATTAATAGTAGTTGTTGTTCTTACATTGATCAGAGTAAAAGAATTGCCGCAGACATCAACCAAATTTGGAAACAGTCAAAAATATTACACCTAGTAACACTAGATGACACTTCACTGGGTTTCTCTGATCTTTGGAATAAGTTGACTTCTTGGCTCCCAAACTTGACTTGGTTAAGACAATTATTTGTTCTGATAATTGCGATTATCTCTTTGGTTATAACTCTCTGTATTACAGTTCGATGTGGTCTCTGGTGTTTTCAGAACACAGGAGACTCTTACAGTGAATGGAAGAAAAACCAATTACGACGCAAATTGGAATCTAACAAGTACTTTGAAAATGTTAGATAAAGAAACATTGTATTAGAAATAGTATCAGAAATAAATCTAGTAAAAGAATTTACTAACTTTTCTAAAAAGGGGGGACTGAGAGAAGGGGTTAAGGGAGTCTTAGCAGTTAATTAGTAGATGAAGCTTGAAATCTTGTTAGCTATTGTTAAAGCAGGAGAACTGTAGTTCCTCCCAAAGACAGGTCCTGATAAACTGAAAGGAGCAAGAAGATTTGTGGCTCCTCACAAGGACGGTCCCTGATAAGAATTAAGAACTTACCTCAAGAAACTAGCTAAAACTGGCTCTGCAGTTTGGATAGAAGCCAAAAAACAACGGAGCCTGCGCAAAGTCAAAAGGTTACTAGCGGTGATGAAGAGGAACCACCGGCCTTCATCCCCACGACCCCCGACGACCACCACCAGGAGGCAACACGCAAGCGCAGATGGGAGGAGAACTCATTTTAACACGAAGCGGGGATAGATCATGCATATGTATAGGTATATTGCTAAACTTTATGTATATGCAACACTTTGCTGTATATATTTGAAGTAAGTGCCGCGTTGGGCGCACGGTTTTTGGTGGGACTACCCCCCGTGCTGCCCAGCGCTGAATAAACATACCTACTTTACAATCTTATAGATTGTGGAGTCTGTTTTCCGCACGTCACTGTCAGGTGCCCTGGCCCTTGACCAGTTGTAGAAGGTGGAGGCTCATGTGCCTTCAAGACTGGGAAGACTGAATACATGGCTTCTGTCTCTTATCTGCAGTTATCTTCTGTGGTGAGCATAGGGTGCAAGAAGGAGCTGAGGCCAGCCATGACATCAGTGGGAAGTGTGTCTGTGAGCTTCTGGGGACCATAGGAATGAGGGGTGGCTCCAGCCAGGAAGAGGAAGAGTGCTGCCATCCAGTGGGGACTTCTGCCCCAGTGGCACCAGGACTCTATAAGCAGGACAGGCATCAAGGCTGTGGCTCCTCATGGAGCATGGAAGCTGGGGTCCTTCACAGGGTCCATCACAGGATTCCTCTGTGGGAGCCTGTGCCCTGGGCTCTGGATCCTCCTGCCAGCTGGGTGGGAACCTTGAAGTTAGAGTAGGAGGAGGGTGCTTTGACCCTGCATGCCTTTGTCCTCCCATCGGTAAGAGGAAAGTGGGGGTTTGAAGAAGTCCTAAACACCTGGGTCCTCCTCTAGCTTGCAGGGAGGAGGTTCCTTATGTCCTGGATGTTTGGTTGCTTCTGCAGACTGTAGATGAAGTGTTCAGTGGAAAGAGAAGGGTAGGGTGCCTGCAAACCTGGACACCTGTGTTTATCAGCCTTTAGTGGAAGTAAAGTCCAGGAGTTAGAGCAGGGAGCATGTCCTAATGCCTTGGTGACCTGCGTTCTCCCCAGGGCTCCTCTTCTAGCTAATCAGCAAGCCACACCTCCCCCTGAGAAAGGCATACCCTGATTATGACTGTAAGAGTAGTGGCTAATAGGACATTTGAGAAGATCCTGAGGAGAAGCGTGCAGTTATTATATAGGAGAAGTGTTGGGAACCCCCTGCCATAGCAGAGGGGATGCCTGTGAGAGGACACACTTGAAAATCTAGTTGCTGCTCTTCTTGGCTGCTCTCTGGGGACGGTGTTCCCTTTCCCTTCTCTCCTTCTCCTTTTGTTCTGGTTCCTCACCCCCCAATATACCTTTTGCCTAAATTTACAGTCAATGTCTGACATCAGCTGTAAATGTCAGCAGCAGGTCTGACAGTCTATTTCTGTCAGTGACTTTGAAATCAACCCTTACTAAAAAAAAAAAGCATTCTCCACCACCCACCTATCTTTAAAACTCAGTTCCCAGCATCTTTTTTCACCACCACTCTTTTTTTGGCTTTTAACAATTGCAAACTATAGGTTTGGATTTTGTTTGCAATGAGTAAACTTTCCTTCCACTCTCCCTTTTCTTCTTTACTGAATTCATTCTGTGGAGACTCATGTAGAGTTTAAACTTTCAACAAGACAGAAAATATCTCATTATCAGGAGTTGAAGCTGCTGATTCTGCCCTGAAAGGACAGGTCGTTCAAACCTCAGAATAGCCAAACAGGAAGCAGCTGTGCTCAAGACAAAGACAGAGTGTGACCTTTGTCTCAACTGTTCTTGAGATTTCTCAAGAACTTTTTAGAGTCTGATGTGTAAAACAGATCACTGAATTGCTTGATGGGAGAAGGAGCACTGTTGGCTAATGGAAAGGACTGTGCGTCTGCCCTCTACCTGGGAAGAGGACTTCTAGTAAGGTTTCACTGACCACTTCTTCAGGGTCAGTCCTCTAATTGATTGTCCTTTTAGTAAGTAAGTGGTTTGTATATTCACATCAGCTCTGGAAACAAGAGTTAAAGAATGCCTTTATTACAAAAACATAAAAGCAGTCTGCTGACCAAACAGGAAGTCAGCAGTGCCAGGAAAAAGAATGTAAAGAATTAGGATTAAAATGATCATTAAGATAATTGCAACAAAACCTCTCATTTGCACAACCAAGGGCAAGTCGTTAATAGTGTTTTTGTTCCCAGCAAAAACCAGGAAGGAAAGATAACATGTTAGAGAGTGCTGGGTGCTGTAACTCTGACAGTCTATCCCTCCACTGGGCGAGGAGGGGGCTTTTGTAGGCTTAAGACAGGTGGTTGAGAGGAAGGATTCCTGGCTCCTCTTAGTCCAGCCCATTTCTCCAGCCCGTCAAGGTCCTTCTGAATTGCAGCCCTACCCTTCAGTGTACCCTTCAGTTCTCTCTCCTTGCCAGTGTTTTTGTTCTCACTTACTCACATTTTGTCCCCAGAAATCATTTGCCTGAAATAATGCTTTATAGATTCTAATACTCATCATAAGGAGAGGTTTGACGGCGCCAGCAGAATCTGAGAGGAATATAGGTAAAAGGCAGGGAGTGCCCTCGCCCAGCGGAGTTGATCCCATTTCTCAGATCTATGAGCCTTGATTCTCTGTCTTTGGCTTGGCAGAAATCCTTCCATTACGACAGAGGTCCTGTTTAGACTAGGAAAAAAAAGACTGACGTTACATACAAGTTTGCTAACATTAGCTAAATTCAATTACTTTGCCAATGAGGAGAAAGCTAATGAGGAGCCACCAAAATCAGATTACCAGCAATTGCTCTCCAGTTTTTTTCACTTTTAAATACTGTGTGAGTGGGTAAACCTCATGAAGGTCTTTCTTCAGAGTTACTGTATGTCAGGTTTTATTAGTTACAACCACATTGGGATATTCCGAGTTATTTATTGACACAGTATGGTATATATGTCTGTTTTAACGCAGACATGTCTATAGACTAACACGAATCAGTGTTTTGAAACAGGTAGCCTATGAATCTCATGCTCTTAAGAGATGTAAGTGCACTGTCATCTCATCATTGGGTAACAGCTGCTGAAACAGATTCAAACCACATTTCACTTCTGTTTGGCATTCTAAATGTCCTGAGCGTTTTTCATAAAAAATCAAGCCCCTAACATCTCCGACTTTCTCAGAAAAAAGTGCGTTACCCAAACCTTATGTGACCCCAGAATTATTTCTTAATATCCTTATACCATGGTAATCTTTATGCCCTGAGGACCTCTGACCGTCTCCTGATGATGATCATCTTTTTTCTCTGCAAAGTAAGTGTTGGGCATTTTGCTTGTTTTAACACAAGTTCTCCTCCCTGTCTTTATGCAATATTCACGTGTCTGAAGGAACAAGAAACACTGGAAATGCTGAAAAACTAAAATTGTTTTCTTAAATAAAAAGCTTGCCCGCTTGTAAGAAAAAAGTTATTTTGTCCTTTTTAGTTTGTTTTGTTTCTGCTTGCATGAATGTTAAATCCCAGGGGGATTATTTCACTTCACTTACTATTGGTGTGGATGTTTTTCAATGCTCGTATGTAACCTTTGGTTTCATGTTCTTTTGATGTTGTTCTGTATTTATACACACGTACCCAACCTCGATGAAAGTTGTTCTGCACACTCATTAAATACAGTTTTGCATTCCTTTTGCTTTCTCTTAAGACCAGGCTCAGAAGGAAACATGATTTGGAAATGGAGGGAGGGTGTTTATCTGTCTTTAGATAACTGAAGAGCAAGGTCAGGCTCTGCTGCATTAATTCAATTTTTAGCCAGCCAGCCAGCCCTATTCACATTTCTAGCATACCTACCTGGAAGACTTGAGAACTGATAAAGTTTAACCCCTGTTGTATCTAGAAAAGATACGACTTCTCCTGTGCTTTCCCTTTTGGCTGGTTCATGAGTAAGGACATGCATACTTGACTGACATAAATATGCATTTTGCCCTGAGCGCCTGTGAAGATTCACCGCCTCAGGGAGACCGGGGTGCACCAGACCCATAAAAGTACACGGAAGCGCAGTCTGGCGACTGCTGCTGCTGCTGCCAGCACCACTGTCAGAGGATGCAGTAGGGTTCAGTAGCTGGAATGTACATTCTTACACCGATAAAAAGAGCTTAGGTCTCTGACTCGGTCCGATACTGGGATCACGATGTCCTGGTTTTGGCTGGGATTTTTCTTTCGTTTTTCTTCCTGACAGCTGGTATAGTGCTGTGCTTTGGATTTGGTATGAGAATAATGTTGATAACGCACTGACGTTTTTGGTTGTTGCTAAGTAGTTGTAGTGTTTCTACTCAGTCAAGAACTTTTCAGCTCCCCGGGCTCTGCCAGCAGGGAGGTGCACAAGGAGCTGGGAGGGGGCACAGCCAGGACAGCTGACCCAACCTGGCCAAAGGGATATTCCCCACCAGATAACGTCATGCCCAGCGTATAAACTGGAGTTGTCGGGGTGGGGGGGTGGGAATTGCTGCTCAGGGATGGGCTATGGATCACCGGGTAGTGAGCAATTGCTGCACCGCGCATCACCAGTTCTTGTATATTCCTTTATCACTAATGTTATTATTGTTATCCTTGTTGTTTCCTTTTCTTTTGCTGTCCTGTTAAACTGTGTTTGTCTCAACCCATGAGGTTTTTTTCCCCGAGTCTCTCTCCCATCCCACCTGGGCGGGGGGTGAGCGATCAACTGCGTGCTGCTTAATTGCTGGCTGGGGCTAAACCACAAGACACGATTAGCACGGCACAGCAGTATGAGACCAACAATTGCCTGAAGGCTACAAGTGCTGGCACTCCCTCAGGTCCCTGCAGATCTGATACGATGCAAGCTCCACTGTTAACGGAGTCAAGGGAAAATGGAAGCAGTCAACAAGATGAGTAAGACTCAAGGGGAACATCCATGGAATATTCTCTATTTTCAGGCAAGTTCCAGTTTTCTGACTTTCCTCCAACCCTGCCTGACCTTGAGGCGAGTCAGAGACTAGACCTAGGTGAATGATGTTGTTTGGCCAGGGCCAACAGATGTGTCTAACTGACAGTGACTGGGGTGGCCCCTTCCTGACAGCCAGACAAAACTCGGCCTGAAGCACAATGCAAAGCTGTGCCCATCAGGACAGCCACAGTGGTTTTTGGCGAGAGCTCTCCTACTCCTCACCTGGTTCTGTAGCTCAGATAATCGACTGCAGCGAGCAGGAGACTCCTCCTGTGAAGAAAATGCAAGCGTTTCTTTTTAGTCTCCAGTTTGGTCGGGGCACGGTTGAATATATTCAACTTCCGTTATTAGGTCTGTACTGGGGGGCTGCTGCCACTGGGAGTTGCCATTGTTCCTCCTTGTGGCCACAGCCTCCTCCCACCAAGTCAGATTCTGTCCTCACCTCCCTAGAAGCAGGCATCTTGTGCTGGTCAGACTCCGAGAGAGAAAATCCACGGGCATCTGGCAGCGACCGACCACCATAAACTCTCTTCAGTCTCCTCCGTTCACATTCCACCTGCACGTTGCAGAGGAGAAAGGGTCACAGAAACCTGCCACCGAACAAGGAGCAAAAGGACCTCTGGACATCACGCCATGGCAAGGAGATGTCTGCTCAGAGACTGTTCATTGCACCAGAGAACGTTACGGGCAGAAGGCGCTCGATGTAGACTGTGCAAAGAGAAAGAGCAAGAGGAAACAGTTCCTGACACACACGAGAGTCAAATGGGTGTGTGGGCGAGAAGGGTGGTACCGGAGTGAATGTGCATTTGTGAGGGCAATGGGGTGCCAGAAGAGAGGGAAAGTACAAAAGTGTGTGTCCACAGGGGGAAGTGGGAGAGGGAAGGAAACAAGCAGAGGACTCCAAAGCGCTGCCTGTGGAAATGTGTTGTGCTCCAGAGGACCGCGAGGCTTTGCAGAGGCGGCGAAAGCCTATTTTACCTGCTCAAGAGTCCTCCTGAGCTCAGCATTGAACTGCTGCAGCTCTGTCTTCTCATGTGCCAGCCTCGCAACTGCTCGCTGCAGACATTCCAGCCGCTGCAACAGGAGTCCCTTCTCCGAGAGCCACGGTAGCTGCTCCCCTTCTGCAACAGCCTGCTGGGTGTCCAGAGAGGAGATTATGGGAGCTGGTGCCACATAAAGGTTAGGAGGGCCAGGATCAACACGCCAGGGAGAGTGAGCGGACTCGGGAATGGACAGTGCCAAGTCCCTTCTTCTCCTCCTGGTCCACAGGCCAAAACAACACACGTTCTTCCTCGGGGCCCTCCTCCACATCAACTTGGAGAAATGCGCACAAATTTGCCTTCGTGCTTTTTGGACTGTGGCACACGGACATCCTGAGTGTGCAGTGAAGCTTTTACCCTGATCAGGCAACGCTACGAATTCCATTCTATTTAATACAGTGGAAAAGCTGCACCTCAGAAATCTGCACCTCTGAAAGCATCCTCTAAGCACCGGCAGTGTAGCTGCTGTTCAGACATCGCTATAAAATTCTACCAAGTTTAGCGCATTAGTTTGGTCCGCTGTGCCCTTTCCTTTCCATGCCCAATCCTAACCATGACACGCCGGCTAAACTTGCCTAGACAGGAGATGGGAATTACCCACCCCCAACCTTTGGACTTGACTGAGTTTTCACAGCAAGCTCTGTAGTTCTTTGAGTACTTCTGGACTCAACAGAACACATTCGAGCATGTGAACGGTCTCTGGCCGCAGCTACACAGACAGGCAAGCCTGCTGGCTGCAATCCTGGTTTCTTTGGCCAAGCAGGTCATATCTTTATGGGAAACATATATTCCCATGTTTTTATGGGAAACATCTTTAGAATCCCTTCTAGACATTTTAGGTGACTGATGATCAATCACAGTGCCTACCTGAAGATGAAACCGGTCCTTGTCCCTCTCCGAAACCATACTCTGCAGGATGGCTACTTCTTGCCTCAGAGTCCCATTGGCCATTTCACTCTTGGTGAGGGCAAGAGTCAGTGCTTGTGCCTTCTCTTTCCATTCGATTTCTCCGCTTTCAGTCTGCTTCAAAATAGCAACCACACGCTCCAATTCTTCCCCCTTTGCTCTCCTCTCATCTTCCAGTTGTCGGCTTAGCTCCTTCTGCCTTTTCAGGAGATGGTCTCTCTCCTGGAGAACTTTCCTCTTCTCGGCTTCCTCTTCCTCCCATTTCTGGAGTTTCTGGATTTGTTTCTGTAGGGTCTCCCCTTCACCGTTCCATCGCAAAGCTGATGCCAGTTTTTTCACGAGTTCACTCTGCCTCCTAAGCTCTCGTTCTCTCCCTGTCAGAGTCTTCTCTAAATACCTGACTCTGTCTCTCTGGCGCTTGATCTCTTCATCCTTCTTTGTCAGAGTCTGCTGAACGTGCTGGAGGTCTTCCCGAAGACCTCTTATTTCCTCTTCTAACTCTTGTAGCTCACCTTGAGCCTTGGTCTCTCCTTCCCTCTCAGGCAAGCCTTCTTCCAGGAGCTTCTCTTGCTCTCCGTGCTGTCTAAGCTCTTCGTTCTTCTTGGTTCGCCTAAGCTGGAGATTCTGCAAGGCCTCCAGGTCTTCTTCTTGGAGCTCCAGTTTTTGCAGAAGAGTTGCATTGTCTTCATCTCTCTTCCTCACCACTTCCTCAAGCAGATTCACTTGCTTCTGGCAGGATGCTAGTGCTTCTTTCACGCTTTCTTCATGAAGCTGCAACATGTTCATTTGCTCTGTCTGCCTGAGGAACTCCAAATGGTTCTTCTTCACTATTTGGCTCATTTTGTCTAGATCCTGCTCTAGACTCTTGGCCTGCTTGCCTTCCAACTCCTTCTGCTCCTGAAGGGCCCGGACATGCTCTTGCAAAGACACTATCTCTTGATCTCTAGCTTCTAGAAACGATTCAGCATGTTCTAGTTTGTGCAGGATGGCTTTAGTCTGCAGCACTGCCTCCTCCTTTTGCTGTTGAAGCCTAGAGATAGTCTCCTCCAGAACCTCTATCTTTTTTTCGCTGTCTTTCAGAGTCAGTTTTGGTGCTTGAAGATGTGTTTGAGATGTGTTTTGCTCAGCTGCATGCTCTTCCTCCTTTTCCTTGCGTGCCTCACATTGCTTTCTAAGGCATAAGATTTCTTGTCCTTGCTCCTGTAGTGCCACTTGAAGATGCTGCAGAATTTCCTTCTGCTGTTCAGAGTCTTGTTCTTGTTTTTGGAAGGCCTCAATCACTTCCCTCTGAGACTCAATCATTAAATCCTTGTCTTGCAGTATTGCCTTAGTGTATTCTAAGTCTCTGTGTAAGATATTAATCTGTTCTTCTGTTTTTTCCTCATAGCTCCTTGTTTGCTGCTTGTGCATGTCTAGGAGTCTGTCCTTTTCTTTTAAGGTTGCTGAGGTCTGCTCCAGTTGGTCACGGACAGTCCTTAACTGCATTCCCATGACTTCTTCAGCTTCCTGGATTTGCTTTTGTTGTGACTCAAGCTCTCGCTCTTTTTCAGATAAAGAAAGTGTCATCTTCTCTACTTTACCACGAAGCTCTTGCAGGTGTCCCTCTTGCTGTTCCTTGTACCGCTGCAAGAGACTTAACTGATCCCTTTGAGAATCACACTCACTCTCTCTGTCCTTCAGAAGTGCCTTCAGGTGTTCAAGGCTTGCGTGCAGAGATTTTACCTGTTCTCTCTCCTTTTCCAGTTCCTGCATCTGCTGAGTCAGAGACATAAGCTCTAAGTTTTTCTCCTTCAAGTTTCCTTTCATATGATCAAGATCCGCAAGCAGATTTCTCACTTGTGATGTACCGCGTTGCTCTAGAATCATTATTTTCCCCTCCTGGGATCTGATCTCCTGGTCTCTCCCCTCCAGCTCTTTGCTCATCTTGCTGACAGCAGCCCTCTGCAATTCCAGCTGCTTCTCCAGCTCCTGTATCTTTTCTTGCTGGGATCTGATCTTCCGGTCTCTCTCCTCCAGCTCTTGGCTCATCTTGCTGACAGCAGTCCTTTGTTTTTCATGCTGCTTCTCCAGCTCCTGTATGTGTTCTTGCTGGGATTCTGTCTTCTCTTTTTCCTCTGCTATGTCCTTAATAACCTGATCAAGAGCAGTTTTATGCATTGCTTTCTGCTTTTCCAGCATTCTCATCTGTTCCTGGTATAACTTCAATTCTCCCTCCCTCTCTGACAGGAGGGCAGTCATGTGAGTGAGAGTATCCTGCAAAGCTTTCACCTCTGCTGCGTCTTTCTGTAGCATCTGGATTTTCTCCCACCGCATTCTCAGGTCCTCATTTTCAATTTTTAACATAGACAATGTAGTTTGGAGTTCATGTTCCCGGGAGTGATTCATATCATCTCTTGCTGTATTTGCTTGGGTTTCAGAGCCTGTGACTGATTCCTGAGGAAGTTTTATCTTCCATACCAGTTTTTCTCCAACTGCTTGAAGCCTCTCCCGTTCATGCTGCAAAACAGGGAGGAAAATATCTATTTTCATATATATATACAGAAAAATATATATAGGTCTAAAATATATCTAGACGTTTGTTTTTCCTACAAGAGTTGAACTCCAGCTCCAGTGGCAGTCAAGCACTGAAGTTTGAGCTTTTACTAGAAATTAGCAGCTATTCAGTTGGTTTCCCTGCTCGATGTAAATGTTCTGCTGTCTCTCAACGAAGATTTGGGAAGTGCACTGTGTTTACCAAACTCTGTCCACAGCTGATTTTTGGAGTCATTGTGAAATGGAGAAGTGGGAAAATATTGGTCATGTAAGAACAGCTGCACTGGCTCAAATGTCTGAGCTACTCTCCTGCCTATAAGCGCATACACTGGGAAGAAAGCCTCAGGGTGGGGTAGACTGACATGATACCTCCCCAAGCCCAGCACTGTTCCAGCTTGTGAGAACTTTCGCAGCCTCCTCCTGAGGCCATGCAGACCTGCTGTATTTGCAGCACCCTTTGCCAAGGCGTTCAACAGGCCTGCTCTGCTGTAAGTACACCACCTCCTGTCCTCTGCCTGCAGCAGAGGCTCTCACTACCTTCATCAGGTGGCTCTTGTTCATCTCCCGGAGAAGAGAGTGAACGACCGCTGCCCCCTCTCTCCCTGCCTCTCAGGACGGTGGAGCCCTTTCCTGCACCACTCTTTAGGTTGCGTCTTGCCCAGCTTCTTCAGCCAGCCCCATCTTTCTTTTTGCCCCTCTCGGAAGCTCTTCTGGCTCTAGTGTGTTCTTCTGGGCAGGAGCTGCCAGAACTGCAGCCAGGATTTGAAGTCCAGACTAAGCATCATTTAGGCAGTGGCATGATGAAGTTCTCTCTATTAGGATGGGAAGAGAGAATACCTCATTCACCTTTTTTTTTGGTTTTGGACTTCTACTGTGCAGAATTTTCATGGTACCATCCTCTAGAATCCCACTGTCCTCTCTTGAAAGATTAATGGTCAGATTACAGTCTATCACTCTGCGTTTCTGTGGCTGAAATCAGGACTAGTTTTCCCCTTGCAGACATGCATATTTAGCTGGATCAGCACTTTCATTTCCCAAATGCCTCTGTTTTCTCCCCGCTGTCTGTGCTCAGACGGGCAATGTTGAACAACTTTCTGTTATTATCCAGCTTTGTCTTCTCCCCCTGTTTTCCTGATCCAGACATTGAGAAATCTACATATGGATTTGGACACCAATAATTGCCAAACCATGCAAGGTAAGTAAGTAAGCAAGGTAAGCAACAAGTTTGGAAATTACTTTGACTTAAGCTTCAAGCGTAGAAATCTTCAGAACTGAGGAAAATAAACACCCCAAATCATAACTGAGTTTTCTATGACTATGGCATCTTTTCCTACTTATTCACAAGAACGCAACTGGAAATGTTAAACCAGAAAAAACACCACTGGTCTAAGCAGTATTCTTCTGCTCTTGTAGTGGTCTGTGGTCTCTCCACATAGTCTGTGACATTGGTCATCCTAGCAATCTCTCCTTTCTGGACTGTCTTCTCTTACCCAAGGCGATGACCCTGCTAATGCAGCTACACGGCCTGGCAGGAAAGCAAAAGCCTGGGAAACAAGGAAGGAGGAGTGGAAGGAAGGGGAAAATGAGGGAAACTACTCTGCATCTTCTCACATCTGGACTGAACCTGTACACCACCACCCAAAATCAGCTCTCCAACGGAAAAAGTTGCTCCTCAGAATTAGTAACAGAAGGCAAAAAAAAAGTGTAAGGAATGGCGCTTCACGGCATCTGCCAGCCTCACCAGGACATCCTTCCTTTGCTTCTCGGTGCTCTCCAGTTTCCTTGCCAAAGATGCCACCTCTTGATGCAGAGTCACAGCCTCCTCCTTTAGAGCAGTGGCCTCTTCCTGCAAGGCAGCTTGTAGAGAGTTCTTCTTGCGTTCTGCCATCTGTGTCTCTGCAGCAGCAAAGGGGAAGGAGAAGGAGAAGGTGAAAAGCGAAGCAAAACCAAACCCTGATTTGCACCCTATCGAGAAAACATCATTTTTTCTCTGCCTGTCTGTGTTTTCCAGGACTAAGCCCACACGGGCTTTCAAAGTAGACATGAGTACAGGAAACTTCCAGGCAGAGAAAAAAAAGAAGAATGGAATGTGGCAAGGTTCAGAAGAATATGAAAATGTGTTTGCTCTTCTGCTTGTTGAAAGGCCGGGGCTAAGGGCATGGCAGCACATCACCCACAGTGTCAGAAGCAGGTTGAACCAACGTCCACGAAGCAAGGACACAGACAGCAGGTGAGAGCCAGATCTAGTGCGCGAAAGGAAAAGGAAGCAGCAGCAAAAGCAAAGACTGACTATAACACAGCTAATTGACCAGGAAGACTTAAGAGACGTTAGAGAAAAGAACAGATGTCAGTGTTGTGCTTGAAGATGCACTTTGCTACTTGTCCAAAAGGACGCTGGGCAGTACGTTGTGCATGGGCAGAAAAAAGAAGAAAGGAAGTATCCCAGTGATACTAGGACAACAGCAAGGCCAGAACAACTGAGCATCACACCAGGACCGAGACCTGAAGCAAGGAGGACTACAGATAGACAGGAGCTAAAACTAAGCCAATAGACCAAACTGATAGACAGGAACTAAAGAGGAAAAGAACTGAGGCGTGGGCCAAGCAGGATCCATCCAATGGCAGAATTTAAAGTACAGAAGCTCTTATCATATGTAACACATGTGGTAAAACTACGGCTGTTCCAGAAAAAGGGATGATCTAAGGTCTGAGACAATCTCTCCTGTAAAGAGTCTGAAAAATGACCAGCAGTGCCATCTCAGAGCGGGAACATGAAGAAATGCTGAGCACGTAAAGGCAGGACATGAGCAGGCGACAGCCTGTGGCAGAGGCAATGAGCAATGCCCACCCTTCCCTGTTCCTGCAGTCTGAGACACGGAAAACAAGGCGATGAGATGAAAAAGCTTTTCTGATGGGGAGAGTGGGAAAACAATGACAGAGGAAGGAGCAGGGATGCCTGTCCAGCTATGATGTAGAGAGGCCAATAGCCCTGGAGGCTCTGGGATGGCCTGCAGATTAGAGGAAGAGGTGACTAGCTACATGTGAAAAACAGTTTATAGATAAACCCAACGTGAACACGTTAGCAAAGGCATAAGTAAGAAGTGGCTAGGGAAGTCAGAACCTGTGTTTGCTATGGCTCTAAGCTCAGACACCAAATCAGTATCAGCAAGAAAACAGGTAAGAAGGATGCAGAAGCACGAGGCACCGGGGAACGAGGAAAAGCAGCAGAAGAAAGGATGCAATAACACAGGAACTTAACACTGAACTAACGCTCGGTGAATCTGCCACGTAAGAGGAAAAGGAAGTCACTAAAGACAAGCCTTTTTGCAGGTTGGTGCTGTTACAGAGCATATGGAGACGGATGCTGTGAGGCATCAAGCTACCCCTACCTAGCAGTGACCCGTGACCCGAAGGCACCACCTCTGCACATGTGTCACCGGTAGCACAGCGAGATGCACTGCCAGCCACTGGATCCTTCTCTCTCAAAAGCTTCCACTAGTAGTTCTACCGAGAAGTCTCTTGCTTGTTGTTTTACTCCCTTTCCCATCTCTGGGCACTGCACTTTCCCTCCGCCTGGTATCAGAGAACCCCGCTGGTGAGACAGGACGGGGTCAGTGGGTTGGAAAGGAGAAGCTGTACCTTCCTGGCTTTGAGCCAACTGTTTCTGCAGCTCTTGATTGTGGGCGCTGAAATGGTCCCTCTCAGCTTGCCTCTTGCTCAGCTCCAGCTCCAAGTCCTCTATCTTCTTCCTCGCATCATTCTGGAAGAGGAGAGAAGAGAAGCATCACCTCACTGCTGGCAGGAGACAAAGAGGTGCAAACGCTAAGGCAGAAGTAGCCAAGGCAGGAGGGGGTGTTGGACAGTAATGGTAGCTGTTATCATCATTCTCCTTGCTCCCCACGGCAGCAAGCCAACCTGCCCTACAAGAATTTACCCCCATTCTGGCTTGGGCACTCTGCTCGTCGGTTCTGTCCCGCCGAGGGACAGGATCTCTGGCTGCACCAGACATACGTTACCAGATCTTGCTGAGTCTGCTTCAGGTGCTGACGCAGGTCTTGTAGGGCTGCTGCCACTCTGTCCACTGTCAGCTCTGCAGGGGGGTCCCTGGCCTGAGAAACAGTTTGGCCCCACACATGTCCCTGTTCTGAAGAAAGAAGCCATTCTGTTTCAAGCTTTAACTGAAGGGCCTCCAACCAACAAGGCCACCTTTCTACACAGGAGAAGGTGGCGGTGCCTTTGACGTCGTCCGAGAGCTCACATTACAGCAAGACGTGTGTCACAGGCTAGCGTTATTTGGATGACCGCTAAAGCCAGCGCTGCCCCAAGGAAGAAGGCACGTGCCCTCTGACTTGGCATGACTTGGGCCCTCTTTCATTTTCATGCTGGTCATTTCTCCATGTACAAACATGGACTTGCCTCTCTGCAGCGATGACAGGCTTTCAAGACTTCCCGAGGCTTGAGGCAGCCGAAGTGGAAAGGATGAGGCTACCACATCGGGATTACAGCGAACCACCCCTCCCTCCATCTGCTCTCCTGTACGTGCTCTATGGACTTGCTCAGCCAGTCTGCCACACTTGCCTGAGCTCCAAGCGACCAAGTCTCTGCTGTCACAGATCGTGTGGTGGAGAACCAAGTGCAGTTGCTCCAGCTGGGATCGCGCTTCACAGCGGGCGCTGTCAGCCTGCTGACGCTCCGCGGCCAATGCCTCTGCTCTGTTCTCTGTGCTACGAAGCCTCAAGTGCAGTTCAGACGTCTCAGCCTCCAGCGTGCGCAGAGTCTCCCTCAGGCAACGTTCGCCGGCTCGGGACTCCTCCAGATCCTGCAGCAGCTGCTTCTCTTGAGCTGCCAGGTCAGCCTCCTTCTCCAGCACTACCGCCTGCAGTGACTGTATCTAGAACACAGACGCACAGAGCCTCAGGGACACCGCTGCTCCTGAGGCAGCGGAGCGGGAACTAGAGGAAGCAATGAAGGAGAAATCACCTCAAGCAAATCAACCACTGGAAACAGAAGGCACAAAGCCAAGGATTCAAACTGAGCAAAATAAGCTAGAAACAGGTATCCAGAGGCTGAGGGGCCCGAAGGCGGTTTCCCCATCCCCAAAGGAACGATCAAACTGTCAGGCTTTCGTGCTTTCCAACCTCAGAAACGAAGCTCTGTGGGCGGGGTGAGTGTGAGAGCGGGTGGCTGGCAGGTGAGGTGGCAGATCAAGCATCCCCACATGGAGAGAGGGGCTGCCAGGGATGCTCAGGAGTAGAAGTGAAAGGGAGACAATCAGCATCCTTCATGGGGCATCTCCAAAATGCCCGAGGAACCGGCTGAGATGGAAGTGACTTCCACAGACTGCCATAACCACTTCTGTTTCACCAGACTGCTCAGTGCCCGTCGAAGGCAGAAACGCCATCTGGGGACGACGTTTGTAACAGAGGTACTGAGAAGCTCCAAAGGAGCCTTCCGTTTCTCCTCAGAGATTTAATGCCGTGAACCATGAGAGAATAGGGGAAAGCACAGGCAGAACATCGCAGATCCAGCCTTGACCTCCATGTGCAAAGTCCCTGGGCAGAGTACAGCAGGTGTGTACGTTGTTGGGAGGGGAAACAAGCTGGGGCCTACAACCTGAAGGTGGGATTCTATGTCCCTGGAGAAGAAGATGCTAGTGCCTAGCTCACCTGGTTGTTGAGCTCTTGTATTTCCCTTCTGTGGTCTGAATGCAGCTTCTGGGCCTGGTGAACAGCAGAAAGAAGCTGAGACACCTCGTTTTGCTGGGCAAGGTTGTTTTCTTCCAGGGTTCTGAGGCTCAGTTCCTTCTCTTCCAGAGACAAGGTCAGCCTGCCAGACAAAGCATGCAACTCATTACTACGTGGCATAACGTTTAATAAACTCTTAGGACTTCCACCACCAAGGGGAAAAGTGCTTTGTCTGCTGAGGTTTGTCTAAACATCCGGGCTGCTGCTTCAGTCCTAAGCCAGGTTGGCAGCCACACCCAAGCATGTGCCCACTACGCTTGCTTCCACAGAAGAAAGGGGAATTACTGCCTACATACCCGATCTTTCTGGAGATGGGAATGTGAATAGAAACACAACCAAGTCCTGAAATGAAGACATCAGGGAAGAGGAAAGTTTTTCTTCTGACTAATGAGATGCCAAGGGAGACGTTTTGTCAATAATGCAGAGACATTTTCTCCCCCTAGCTTGTATGTCCTGATAGGAAGAGCAGCAACTGACAGCAAGGTGATCTTTGGGGAGTTTTGCCAGCACCCATATCACTTTCAGCTAGAGAAATGACGGCTGACACCAGCCGTGGTAATGGAGGCTTGGAGGAAATGCTCAGATCCGTCTAGAAGACGCAGGATCCCTCGCAGGGGAAGCAAGACTGCACTGCCTTTTATTTCTCTTCTTCAGGGAAGACATGTGCTGAAGACTGGCAGGACTTTACCAGGGGAAGTAGCCTGCCTACCCTTTCTCTTCTTTCGTGCACTCCTTGGACAGTCAGTCCTATCTGCAGCTGCTGAGGCTGGCAGGGACCCTGCTCGAGCCTCTCCAGACACCTGTGGGGATTTTCTGAGGAGCGAGGAAACAGATGGCAATCAGAAACATTCTTCTTTCTTGGGTGTCTCAGAGGGGAATCTGGCTTAGTTCAAAACCATGGTTTTAAGATGGCTTCTCCCAACCAGAGGTATCGGGCTGGAAGACCGATACAGATCCCAAATGCTTCAAGTTTACTGGACCCGAGGAGGAGCTGATGGATCAATCCAGCTCACTGTACTGCAGCTCCACCTGCCTCCTTCGGTGCATTTCAGGTTTGAACCCCCTGAAAGTCTCGTTTATCAGTATTAATGTGCCGACCTAACAAAAGAACACCGCCTTTGAAGGAAAGGACTACTCCAAAAGCCACCGTCTTCAGAAAAACAGTAACTGAAGGATTAGAAGAAAATGAAACACAGCATCAAGAGAATGAAACATCTCTGCATGGGTAGTTCAGAAGTCTGCTTTTTAGGAAATGCTGCCAGAGCCGCTTGTATATGCAAAGATCTGGAAATGGCATCAAGCCATCAAACAGAAGGGAGAGTCTCACTGGCTTTTGTTTACCTGGCTTTTTCACTCTCAAGGACCTTCAGCAAAGCCTGAAATTCTCTGTTGCAGTGCTCCGCTTCTTCCCATCGACTCCTTTCCTCCTGCAAGGACTGCAGACACGCTTGCAGCTCCTCATTCTGATGTTCTGCCTCCTCCCATTGACTCCTCTTCTCCTCCAGGATCTTCTGGAGGTGCACAACCTCCAGCACCTTCTGCCTTGACAGTTCCTGTGCCTCACTCAGATCTTGCTGAGCTTTGCGGCCAATCACTTGCTGGGACTCTTTGGAGGCTGCTAACTGAGACGTCAACTCTTCCACCTCAAGCAAAACAGAACAAAGCAGTCAAAGACTACAGCTTGTCACTGCCAGACATATCACACACTGTGAGGAAAGGGACAGAACAACTTTAAATTTCACCCTGTCACGACAGTACTAGATTCACAGTGGATACAGCCGACTTGTTGAAAAATCCACGTGGGTCACCACGTTCATCTGAAAAACCACCTCACGAAACATGGCTAGCAGTAACTGGCCAGCAGAAATCCATTCTGATGATCGCTGGCAAACAGGCAGAGGGACTAACCCATCTGTCCAGGGCAGCAGCTGCAATTCAGCTGACCAGTAAGTCTCCTTCAGACCAGCTGAGATGGAGACCACAGTAAGGTGGCAGTCGGAGGAACTACCCCATCAGCCTGCTGCTCTGCAATGGAAAGGCAAGAAGGGGAGAGACCACCTGTTTGATGACTGGAGTCATCTATTGCTGTTCCAGTCACCTGGTTTCGTAGAGCATCCCTCTCCTGCAGAACAGTGTTAATTTCCTCTTTGGTGGTTTGGATTTCCTCATTGTGCCTCTTCTCCACTGCCTTGATCTCTCTCCGAGTTTTGTCCAGCTCTGCTTGCAGCTTTTCTGTGATGTTCTGTAAACACAAATGGAGAGCAAGTTACTGGGACGTGCCATCAGGGTCACCTCTCTCCTCTTCCTGTCTCAGAATCACATTCACTCAGCCACTTCTTTCTGCTTTTCTGCCCCGCTCTGCTTCTGCTTGCCTGAGGAGTGGAGGAAAAGGCTTCAAGATGAACTCCCAGACAAGCTCCGCAAAAAAAAAGCAAAGCTTCATCCCTCCCACAAACCCCCACCTCAACAGTGCACAGCAGTGGCTCTCTGCCATCCATAAATCATGTCCCATCAAGGAACTTAAAGGGAGGCTCAGCACAGAGAAGAACCATAGAATCATTTAGGTTGGAAAACACCTTTAAGACCATTGAGTCCAACCACAAAGAAAAGGGGATGTCTCCTTCCCCTCTTTGATGGCTGCCTGTTTCCTAGCACCTCTCTTCTCATGATTTCTCTCTATTCTCAGAGTCTCTATTTTCAAAGCTCACCTGCCTTTTCATCAATGACAAGGTGCAGGTGGACTGCAGGGTGAGAAAGAGACCAGTACCCTGATGCCCTAGTCACAACACAGGCCACGAACTGAAGTACCAGGAACCAGGGGCCTGTTCCGTAAGCTGCCACGCTTTGGGTGGAGACCACCCAATCTTCTGTTGAACTCGTCTTACGCCCACACAGAACCTGTGGCTGCATATACTCTCCCACCATAGCCCCGTGGGTCTTCACGGGCCTTCAAGTGCGAGCCATTGGCTCTGCTGCCTGGCCTAGCAACGTGTGGCCTGTGACAGATGATTGCTGCCCTTTCACATGCTCAGGCTCTTCTTCTCCTGAAGCCAGCCCACAAGGCTTGCGTCAAGAATTCAGAAGCATATTGTTTCCTACCAGGTCTTGCAGGAGCTTGTTTATTTCCGCTTCATGATCAGCCTCCCGAAGCTGGAGGGTACTGTCACACTGCTGTTCTGTCCGCAAGAGCTGCTGCACCATGTTTTCCCGTTCCTGCTTCATGAGAGATCGCTCTGCTTCCAGCTCATATCGAAGGCACTGCACTTCCCCTGCAAACACGGCAAACAGCAAGATTCAGAGTCTACACAAGCAGCGCTTCTGACTTTACTGACCTTACGCCATTTGAATTTCGGTCTAGGAGGGATCTGCCTCCAGCTCCTTCACTCCTCAGAAGCACTGCGGACACAGAGCCATTTTTATACCACCTTCCCTAGGGCAGGGCACCACCAGAAACAAGGCACATGAGGCTCTCACCTTGTATCACCTCCTTGGCTTGCTTGACTGCGTGAAGTTGGATTTCAAGCTGACTCCTGCTGATCTCCAGCTGAAATAAGTGCTGCTGAGCCTCAAACAGGCTGGATACCAGGGTCTCCTTCACAGACCTGCAAGTTGTGAATACGGAGAGAAAGGAGCTTCTTGCTCCTGACATCCACGCAGACTTATTCCAGTAGGAAGTCGTTCAAGGTCCCTACACCTGAGGATGGAAAATGGCTTGCATGGAAACGTGTATACAGACATCACATTTCTACCGTTGCAAGAGCAATGCAGGCCCCTCCGAGGGAATGCCCGGGCTTTCCTTACGACCTAGCGTAACGCAAAAAAGCCCAGCCGAGTTTGATCTCAGTAGACAAATCTTAAATTGCTGTTGTCCGATCTAGGACACGCGGGTAGCTGTGCCCACAACGTCTGTGCCGGCAAGCAAAAGCCCAGCCTCTGCTCGCAGCCCTTAATCTCATCAGCACTTCCAGGTTGCTCTGCAGCAGCACAGAAAACAGAAGAGTATTACCCTGTCTGACTCGTGACTTTTTAGTGCTGTTCATAGCATAGGTATAGGTAGGTAGTTTTCCAGACTCCCTATATTTAAAAGGGGCCAAAGAAATACATCAGGTGATATAGTAAAATCTCATGCTGGTAGCAGCATTTGTAAGAAATCAGAACTAGATTTTATCTGAACAAGAACGATCTGAAAGGAGAGACAGGTATCCTTCCGTTTAAACGCTGGGAAGGTCAAGAGAAAAACTTGCTACCTTTATTTCCACGTTGCTAACTAAGTAGGCAGTAGCCCAAATGACTTGTCACTCCTTAGACAGGAAGCTGTAGTACTGCAGAGGCAAACTGTTACTCCAGAGACTTCAACCAGCTGGTGCATAGATACACAGGATTCTGGAACCAGGAGCTGCAGTTACCTCCCTGACCTCACACAGCGCCCTGCGTGCCAGCGTCCTCCAATACACAGCACCGCCTCACTAGTACAGGGATGCCATCAGGGTAACGTCCTTCAGGGCAACGGGGCACCCGAGTGGTACAACAGTAAAACCCTCAACGGGAGGATTTCACTGCTTTGATGGACAACGGAGGATCGATCTCCAAGAAGGAGAACAAGCACAGATTTCTGATTACGCCGATCTCGGGCAGTCCAGAGTAAATGTGCCCCATTTCATGGATAAATAGAACTCAGGCTCTAAAACAGAAAAGATGGGACTCCAAAACTGTGACAACAAAAGGCTCTTGAGAACAGCATCTGGCAAGAACAGTTGCTGATTTTTCATTATCTATTGCCAAAGGTTCTTCATAACTAACTGATCTCTTTTTAAAAATAGCATTTATCTCTTTGGCGGAAAAAAAAAAAAAAAGGAGCTGAACATTTAATAATTTAATAACAGCCCAATAATTGACCAAACATAATTCAGTTGGATCAAATAAGAGAAGCTGGAGCTCCAAAGAAGCAGCAGCTCTCAAGAAACACACTGAGTCAAAATGGCGTTTATCAGCCTTGCTAACAACATACTCTGGAGTGGTAAAGTGTAGAAGTCAAGAAGTACGACAATCAATCTCAAATACCAAATGTACAGATCTGCAAGTTCAGGAGTCTTCTAAAAAACACCTAAGAGGAGGACAAACATCTCAAGTCTTTTTCTCTTTTTCTTTGTGGAAGGGAAAAGCAGAACTTGTCACATGTGATCTCAGAAACCCGATACAGCAGAAGCACAGAAGCTTGTTCCTTCCCTGCATAACTTCTCCGCAATGTCTGTCTCTGAACAGCAGGTGGTAAGGAGCCCAGGACCCAGGCATCAGTGATGGGCAACAATCCCCAAAGACTGGTGAGAATTCAAAAGAGGTTTCTCTGCTGCTGCTGTAACCAGCTCTAGGTCCTGCACCATACTTGACAGGAGTTAGCTTAGAAACAGAAGGCCCTCAAGATTTTCAGCCTCTAGCTTCACCCTAAATGGCAGTGTCCTCCTCACAATGTCCGTACGCAACAGCCTTGAATTCTGAAGATCCCATGCCAAACTACTTATTAAGGGAAGATCTATGTTCAAAGGCACAGAACAAGAAACCAAAACTAGAGAGAAACTTCAGGTTTCAGTAAATGTCTGCATGGTTTAATTGCTACTCAACGCAGAGCCAAGTTGGCTTGCTTTGGACTTCACACCTGTGTGAAGTGCAAGGGGGCAGAAACATGAGCCCAAGGCTCAGGGGAGCTTTAGCTGTCAGAAAATAACACTCAAATCATGGTAGACGCTTTTTTCTTTTGGCTCGAGAGTCTTCCATTTTCTGTGCATGGAAGGTGAAAACATCTGAAAAGCACGCAAGATGCAATAAATCCTCGTGTAATGATTACCTTTATAATTACAGACATTAAATAACGTCCTGCCTAGGCTCTCCTCCCTGCCTTTACCTGGTTTCCGCCAACTGCTCTGAAAGGCCTTGGTTGTCCCGCTCCATGGCTGCCAGTCGCACCTCTAGGGCGGCCTTCTCATGCACCAGCAATTCCTTCTCTTTGGATGCCTCGGCCAGCGCGTGCCCTTGGCGACAGGACTCCTGGCGCAACTGCTCCAGACCACTGCTTGCCAACTCTTGCTGATGGTAAACCTGAAAGCGGGACAAAATACAGTTAGAGCCCTTTCTCTGGAGTTCTGTGCAGAGCCAGCCAGTGCCACTGGTGAACCAGCTACCGCAGAAAGAGCTCCTGTACCGTGGGCTGAAAGCTTAACAGCATCTGCTGTATACCGCGCTCATACCCTGGGCTGCCAAAAGGCACTGGCACCGTTAACTTGGAAGAGATGCGTAAGGCCCTGCTGGCGTGCCGGGGACCACACAGCTCCTTCACGACAAACGTACGTATCCCACACTACGTGTTTTCATGCACAAATTCTGCATTTTCCAGAACTGCCACCTTGCAAACTGACATTCTACCAGGATCTATTGTAGTGCTGGAAATTTTCAGGAAGGTTTGAGCAAAAGCATCTTTGCTCATGGGAGAAAGTGAAAATACACATGGTTTCACCTTCTAGAAAAAGAAAATACTCAAAGTGTCACCTACTTTGGTGTCTAAAGTCTGGCTGATGTGGCCAAAGAGATGGTAGACTCTGTTGGCACAGTAGCTCACGTCAAGAACACTGTTTACTTGTCTTACACAAACAAGTTGTCTAATATACCTTGCTGGTATTCCAGCTTGAAGATTAACCACAATTTTTGGGCTTTTTTCTTCAGTCTAACACCGCTGCTGGGTATTTGCCAAACATACCACATACTCCAAAACTAAGGCTATCTAACAGAGAACAGACCGTCAGAAACAAACAATTCTCTCAAAGCTATCCCATAATACCCAAGATCATACATTGTGACACTGACATTTCCGTGATGACAAACTCCCTAGTCTCCTCCAGGGACATGATTCTCCCAAGCTCTTCTTCCAGGCTACCAAAATCAGTTAGTCCTGACTGAAGAGTCTTGTGTGATCACCTCTTTCTCCTCTTCTTCCTCAACGCCTAAAGAGACTCTAACAATCCATAGAATCACAGAATCATTTCGGTTGGGAAAGACCTTTAAGATCATCGAGTCCCACCGCACACCTAATAATGGCCAAGACTGACACCCACCTCGCTACAACCCCTGTTCAGGTACTTGTAGAGAGTGATAAGGTCTCCCCTCAGCCTCCTCTTCTCCAGGCTAAACATCCCCAGTTCCCTCAGCTGCTCCTCATCAGACTTGTGCTCCAGACCCCTCACCAGCTTCGTTGCCCTTCTCTGGACACGCTCCAGCACCTCAGTGTCTTTCTTGGAGCAAGGGGCATAAAACTGAACACAGTAGTTGAGGTGGGGCCTCACCACTGCCAAGCACAGGGGCACGATCACTGCCTGCCCTAGTCCTGCTGGGCAGGACCTGTTTCTGACACAAGCCAGGATGCTGTTGGCCTTCTTGGCCACCTGGGCACGCTGCCAGACGATACGCAGCTGGCTGCCGACCAGCACCCCCAGGTCCTTTTCCCCTAGGCAGCTTTCCAGCCACAAAGTTGCATGTATGTCTTACAATACCATTTCAACAATTTCAGGATGTCACTGCCGCTCTTAGCAATACATGACAGCAGGCACTGACTTGCAGCTTTGTCCCGCTCTCTAGGCTCAGACAAATGGAGTTTTGAAAGTTGCAGACTTCTCAATGAAAAACATAAATAGGAACATGCAGCCCTGCTTTTCACCTCAGAAAAAGGACTCAGAGCTACACAGTTTGCTGCTTTGGCCACATGTGAGAGTAGTAGCCCCACTCAGATTCATGGACAATGCAATCGTCTCTTTGCAGCTTACCAAAAGCTCTGCAAGCCATCAAGACGTTTCCAAGAAGAAGCAAACATGACAGTAAAAGCATGACCTCCAGCACTGCCATGTGTCTCCTGGACAAAACCACTGCAGAATCCAACGGATGCAGCTTCACTGAGCCAAGCAGCCCAATGCCCACCCAGAAGCACCAGGTTTTTGGTCTCACCTGACTGAGTTTCTCTTGGGTTTCTTCCTTCTCCTCTGCCAGCCACCTCAGCTCTGCCTGCAGCCTCTCCTGTTGCTCCTCTGCTTCCTGCAGCAGCTGCTCCAGGTGGGCTTTCTCTGCGCAGAGCTCGTCATTTGCTCTTTTACACAGGCTCAGCTTCTCCTGGTCAGACATCTTTGCTCTCGCCATGTCGGCCACTCTACCTGACAGAACTTCATTCTCTTGCTCCAGCTACAATCACAGAAGCAGAGAGGAAACAAAATACAGTTTTATGTATAAATAAAATACAGAGTTTACTATGAAGAAGCTTTGGCATGCACAGGAAGAGGAACAACATGTCCATATTCAGTCAGCCGTACGGTCGGAAGGCAAGAAGTCTCAGAAGCAGCAGCAGCTGGAGACAAACACCTCACAAGCTCTTTGGCAGCGCTGCTCACCTGCAGCACAAGTTTGTTCAGCTGCACTTTATCCAGTGCGAGAGCTTCATTGATGCTGCTCATGGTTGCTGTTGCAACATGCAGATCAGCATTTTCAGCACTCAGCTCACTGTGAGCCCCGGTCAACTCTGCTACCAACTGCTCAGCCTGAAGAGACAAAAGAACAACATGACAATAAAAGCAGGAAAATCCCCGACTTCAAGCAGCAAGCCCACACCCCCGTGCGTTTCTGACATACTCCCAGTTCAGCGCTCCCAATAAGCACGTGGGGACTAACTACCCCAAAGAGCCTGGGTGCTCTGATCACCGTTTTCCAAGATGGAGAACAACGTTGTCCCTGTTCTCTACTGCCAGAAGCAGCATCTGCGGTGGGATTGTTATCACAACTCCCTCTCCCACAAGTGCTGCCTAGCAAGATGGTGACCATACCTTCTCCAGTGCCACCGTAAGCTCGTGTTTCTCTTGCTTCAGCAGATCTCTCTGAAGGTGCGATTCCTCCAGTGCCTCTCTCGCAACTGCCAGCTCACTCTGTAATAATGAATGTTTGCCTTCAAGTGCAGCTAAGTCCTTCAGTCTAGGAGAAGGGGAAAGGCAAACAAGTGGTTAATGTAAAAATATGCTCATTTCCAAAACCAAGAGCACATCCTGTGTCCCAGATATGGCAGTTTGAATGACTTCCAACAGCTTCCTATTTGCACCTAACAAATACTGGAATTCCCTGACTAGAGCTGCCTCACTCTTTGTCATTGATGTAGGTGAAACACTTGTCACTGAGAAAGTAAAACAAGCTTCCAGAAATCACAGAACGTTTCCAAAAGGTTCAGGTACTCTCAACCGCTTCCTGCCTGTTAGTTCTCTCTCTCCTTTTCCACACATTGGATACGAGACTTTCCAAAGTTCGTCTTTGGGCAAGACAGACTTTCTAAGTCCAGATTCATATTCCCATAATTGCTCTTGCCTTCAGCAGTGAGATGAAGGAAGAGCCTGCAATCTGTTTGGGGAGGAGATGTGTATGAATTTCCAGTCCAATAATCATAGGATCACAGGATGGTTCAGGCTGGCAGGGACCCCAGGAGGCCTCTAGCCCAATCTTCAACTCAAAGCACCTGGGGTCAGCTATGGGATCAGCCCAGGTTGCTCGAGGCTCTCTCCACTCGGGTCTCCCAAATTTCAAGGGATGGCATCTGGATGGCCTCCCTGAGCAACCTGTTCTGCTGCATGATCGCCTTCATGGTTCAAATTTTTTGTTCTCCTTGAATCCAGTCTGAGCCTCTCTTGTTTCAGCTTATGCCTGTCAGCAACTACTCTGGCCAGGTTTGGAATGACTTTTTTTAAAGGGTCATAAAGAAAGTACAAGGAGGCAGCTATGCTGTGTGTCAGTAGGTAGCCAGACCTGCCCACGCAGTCCCATCACCCTTCTGTGCTACAAACGAGGAGCACGCAAAATTCATTCTTTTACGGTGGGCCTCCTCAAGTCCAGCAATGCCCACCCCTGCCCAGAGAAAGCTTTAACGCTCACAGGAGCTCCTGGTCACAACGTGCTCTCTCCATCGCCTGTTGCTGCTCCACCTTTTCCCTCTGGGCTGAATCTCCCTTCAACTGCAGTTCAGAGTTACTTTGACGCAGACGCGAGGCTTCTTGCTCCGTTACTTCAAGCTGTTGCTGTAGCTCTTCCCTGGTTTGCTCAAGGTTTGCACAGTCACTGCAGAGACAAGGCTCACTTAGAAGAACACAGAGGCCTGAAGAGTCACAGGTCCCATTTTCATCACGCCAGGATGGAGTTGTGGGGAGCACGGTAAGGAAGAACTTGCTCTCCCCCTTGCCAGGTAACCGAGGAGGGAAGGAGAAAGGAAGGCAGGCTTTTGCCTTCATTCAGTGAGCAGCAGTGGCTAGGAAGGGCACCCAAAGAACACAATTCAGAGAAGCAGCATGTCGAGAGGGAGGCCTCTTGTAGTCCAACAACGCTCGGAATCTCCAAGACAGCCTTACGATGCACAGTAGAGCATGAAAAGCAGTGACAGGAGGATGACAAAGTGCCAAGCGTGGCAGGGCAGGCGAGTTCTTTGCTCATAAATCCTCCGGACTCCCAGCACTGGAAGCAGATTGCCTCTAGAGCGCAGGAGGAGGAGGAAACACTCACCTTTGGAGGGCTTCTACCAGAGCCTGGAGGTGCTGCCGGTGGCTGCTGGACGCCTTGCATTCCTCCTCCAGTTGCTCAAGCCTTTGCTGCAGCTTCCTGCACTTCTCTTCCTGCTGTCTGTGCTGCTGCTGCAGGAAATTGAGAGAGTCCTGCCTGGCAGAAAGCTCTTCTCTTACGGCCTGCAAGGAATGGGCAGGGAAAGAGCACAAAAAAGCCATAAGGAGCAGGGAAGATGGCTCCAGGTAGCTGGAGTGGAAGCAGCAAGCAGAGAGACAGCTCACCTGAAGGCAAAAGCTGTCATGAGGGGGTGGAGATCAAGGAGAGAAAAGAAGTAGAACACAGAGCTGGCGAGACTGCCAAGGTAATACTCAAGGTAGCAATACTCAATAGCAAGAGTGGGCAGGCTAGAAAGGAACTGGCTCAACTGGCAAAGTAAATGGAAAGCTGTCAAGCTAAGCATGGCATTAGCAGCTGAGCCAGCAGGGAAGACAAGCAGAAATTCTCACCTGTGTTGCTCCTCGCCTCCTTGCCAGTGCTTCCTGAACCAATACAAAGGCACGCTCTGCATCAAGGGGGCTCAGACAAGAGAGGATGTTGCTAGGCTCTGCATGCTGGGAACTCTCAGGGCAGGTAATGCTGACCATACTGTCACTGTCATCTAACACCACCTGAAAGCCCGCATCAAGCCGTTACTCTTTGCTCATTCTATTGGGCTTCCTTTATCTATTTCTCCTTTTCCCCCCACTTCACCCTAGAGTCATTCAAAACTCAATTCTCTCATTTCTTCAGTCAACAAAGCAGTTTTGTCCCTGTGGCCACAAGTGCTCCGCGATTGTGGTCCCAACTCCTGAGCAACCTGATCCAATTAAAGATGCCCCTGCTCACTGCCGGGGGGTTGGACTAGGTGATCTTTAAAGGCCCCTTCCAACCCAGACTATTCCATGGTTCTATGATTCTCTGAACTCTGTACTCACCTCCATTATATCTTTTATCAGCTTCTGGAGGGAAAGATTCTCTTCTTTGACACTTCTAGTCAATGAAGCTTCATATTCTTTCTCTAATTGACTTCCTTCCTGGGAACAGAATAAGGCAAGGGTGGGCAGGGGAGAGCTGCTCCTCTCTGTAGCATTCCCATCCTCAGTAGCACTGCCATGCCGATAAGCCTCAGCCCTAGTGACTCCAGTATATTCCCTCCCACATCTATTCAATTTCTTCTTTGCAAAAACTAAGAGGAGAAAGACCAACAGCTAGTTTCTACAGACTGCTGTCAAGCTGTCCATTCCAAGGAACTCTCATCCCTAGAGACTGAAAGCCACAGGCACAATAGCACTGCTGCAACCCCCCTGAGGAAGACACCTGAACTGTCTCCAGCCCCGCTGCCACTGCCTGCACCTGGACTGACTCCACATGGGCCCAACGCACGAGGAATATTGGGCCATGTGCCTGACGTTCCCAGACAGTTAGCACCTTTGCCACTCTTTCTCTTGAGGAAGCTACACCTCTTTGTGCTGAGCCTGGAGAGCAAACGCTGCGCCACCTCCCAGATAAAGGGAAAACATACTAGAATCTCCACGGTGTCGTGAAGTGTCCTCATGGTCGTCTCCTTCTCCTCATTCTGTTTCTGAGACTGTACAAGCAAGGCCGAGAGCTCCACCACCCTGAGAACAGAAGGTCCACGTGCCATTCCAGAAGCATTGCACACCATCGCCTGTTAAAGAGCTCAGCAGCTCCCAGAAGCATAGCAGAGAAAGTTCAACCCAGAAAATACAGCAAGGGCAGCATTCATCTCTACAGGTTCATATGCTCAATGTTGCAAAACAGCACTTCTTGCCCCAAAGAGGCCTTCTGCACTCAGCCTTGCAAGGACTTGTCAGTACACAGGTGCTACACTGCTTATGATGGCCCTGGGCAAATGCCTCCCAACTCCCTTTAGCACAGCCCTGGCTAGCAAAAGGACTGTACGCGAGACAGAGCTCTCTTTATACTGGTCTCAACCGCTCACCAAGAACCACTTAACGGCAAAAGCACTGAAAGACGCAATCTCTTTTCCAGTCCGGGCTTACTCAGAAGAGCTGCTGTCACTCAGACCATTTTTTCTGTCCTTTCTGCGGAAGGCAGTACTTTGACGAGGGACAGAAACAAGGCTGTGCAGAATGGCTGTGTTTTAAACGTGAGCACAGCCCAGCTAGGAATCCAAGCAGCAGCCACAAAAGATCACGCTGGCAACAGCCACATTTAAAACACCTTCACCTGTCTTGAAGCTCCTTCTTCTCCAGGTCCCCCTTGACTTGTAAGCTCATCACTTCCTGAGTCTCCTGGTTTATCTCCTGTCCCGCTTGCTGCTCTGCCCGATCCTTCAGGACAGCTCTACCCAGCGTGATGGGCTGCCGGAGCTGTATGACGGATTTTAGATGGGAGCAGTTTACAAGTATAGATCCAGAAACCCTCATTTGCTCTGCCTTCAGCTCAGACAAATCTCTGAAGAAGAATAAAGAAAGAGCTCATGTTCACGCCACCATCTTTAGCAGCCGACTCACCTCTGAAGCACGTAATTGTGCAACAGTAAAAGCTGGCAGGAAAGATGACATCTTCGTTGCGGACGAATCATTCATCTGACACTTTGGGACCAGGACACATCTTGACAGGTGAGCAACAAGTCTAGGGACGGTTGAGAAATGAGCCTGTTTTCTCCTCAGAGAGAGGAAGAAATGGAGGGCACAGCCAGAAGTCTTCATGAGCCTCTCATTACTCTTATTAACTGTTGCTCCTGCTCTCTCTTATTAATATCCTCTAGTTATCATCAACAGATGTAAGGCATTTTACCAAGGTCCCCAGCTTCTATACCTACCTAGGGGATCAGCCTTAAGCGGGCTATTATTATCAACCCTTGGACTGCTAAGAGGCTCACAACAATATCTACATAATAAACATTCCAGCAAGGTGCTGTAAGAATAAGCTTAAAATGTTGTAGCAAAAAAAGCACAAATATCACAAGAATTGAATAGTAAGTCAGGCACACTCCACACACTAAGGATGGCTTATCGCCAAAGAAGGTAAATGGCTGACAATAACCCAGAGTTGGAAATAAACTGCATGCTGACACCAGAAGAAGGTACTGTTACGGCTACGCTACATTTGTTTGTGTAGAAGGCAACTGTGAGAAAGGAACTTCAGAGAGCCCAAATACAAGAAAACAATCACAAAAAGAGGTATTGGACTAAGCAAAATTAATTGGATAAATGCAGAAACAGGGTAGAGAAGATATTCTTTCTCTCAGCAATGCTGGTACAGGACTAAGCACATACAAAGCGACCAGAATAAATGTAAGCTGGAATTGAGAAGAAAAAAAAAAAATATATCCATGAATGATCTCTCCATCGGGAGCAGTGGGAAAAGAAACTCAGTGAGATTTAAGGCAGATTTTCATCATTCTATAGAAGGGACTGCTCTACGTGCGGCATGCATAGCGCTGGTGAGTCTCTTCCAATGTGTCCACACACGCCTGTGTCTCTGTGAATATGCCCAAACATCACCATAGTCAAGTCACCTGAATAAGGCCCCTGCATTGCCTATAGCCCGAGCCCCTCAGCGTTACCTGAAAACCAGCATCGAACAAAATGCTTCTGAAAATAGCCTAAAGCACGCTTAATGCTTTAGGAGAAATCTGAGCTTTAGCCACAACTAAAGTTAACATCGAGGCTCAAAAAGCAGGTGTGAAGGGAAGCTACAGCTCTTCTGCAAGAGCTCTAGCCTTAGCTTCTACTCACCGGTCAGTGGCAGTCTTCATTGCCAGGAAATGACGGCGGAAGGTTACCACCTGGCACCACAGGCCGAGGAGACGGTTATGTTCACCCCTTAAGTAGCTGTCATAAAGCTGAACGTGCAAAGACAAAAAGAAATGCCAAGTCAGCCTTCGCTGCCACTGCACAAGTCTCTCTACACAGGAGAGACTACAGCCACCATCCCCAGGTCTCCTTTAGCAACCACTGCAACAGGGGCATCAAGGGCTCAGGAGCCACCACAGAAGCATCCTCAGCAGACCTGCCACCTGACTGCCAAGAAGGGAACGTCCACGCTCCTCCTGCAGGAGTGGACGGCAGCAAAGCAAACTGATCACGATTCCTCCTCTCGCCTTGCCGAGGTGTCCAGCGGTCGTGGTGGAGGAAGACAAAAACAAGCCCCTCCGAGACCCGCGTCAGATTTCCTGCCAACAGGCTGTTACGGGAGGTAAGGGAGGCCTGCCTTGTTCTTCTGCTGGCTCCTCTGAACCTCAAAGCACACAGTCCTCTCTGGTCTCCACTGCTCTAGACAGACACCTCAGGACTATTAAAAAGATGAGCGGTCCTCTGTGACTGCCCTGCAGTGTCCAGCAACAGCAAGCATTTGCCTCCAAGACCGAGCAGTACGCTCACAGCAGGTGGGCACATTCCATCACCACAATTTGCTGACACTCCTCCATCTCACACCCCTGGCTTCTGCTCGTCAACACCAACACAGCCTCAACAGAGCCACAACCTTCCCACAGCAAGGCCTCTAGGCCACAAATAAAATGCACTCGCATTCCACCCTGGCATCGCCCGTGACGCTCCCGTAGCCGCTCCTTACCTCACGTTCAGCGCGCCGTTCACTTTCCCTCAATTCCAGCTCCTGCTGGGCCCTCATCCAATCCGCCGTCAGTTTTCCAACATTTTCTCTGAGGGCTGAATTAACCTCATTCGCTTTATTGAGGTGCTCCCGCAGGACAGTGTTCACTTTGGCCAGCTTCTTACACCTTTGAAAGGGAGAAACAGCAATGAGGCCTCTGAACAACTGCTATCCACAAGCAGCATCCCCGTCATTTCCCAGCTCCCTCCACACAGACTTTGTTGTCAAACCGAGAGGCAGTAGAAGTGCTTTCTAGCATTAACTGAGAGCTCTCTGTGAGGGCAAGCTCATTTGCTTAGGCTGGAAAGGGTCCTTTGGATGTCGCCGGGAATAGCCCCCCACCCAAAACAGAGCTGTTCAGCACACATCCCTAGGACTGCCCCACGGAAAACAGACTGTGGACCTTTCTCCTTTCAAAGCAGCTTGCCCAGCCGCTTCCCCTGGGGTGACCAGGTAGCACTGACAGGTTTCCCCTCACTTCCACGAGCATCCAGTGTATCAAGTATGAGGGAACGCTCCTTCCTGGTACCTTTGCTGCTCCTCTTCCCACTGAAGCAGTGCTTTCTCCAGGCTGTGCTCTTCGGCGGCTTCCCACCTGCCTGCAAGGGAGCCCTGAAGGAGAAAGGACATGTTTAGTCAAATTCTCCTGTTCCCTTCGCTCCTGTCAGCACCCATCGCTTTCCCCTCCCTTTGTTGGCTATCATCTCAGGAGCTCGGGGCTCCTTCCCGGCGTAACGGTGTTGTGACTACGGACAGGAAGGGAGGGGAGGGGCGTTACTAGCTAATGGCAGCAGCTCTCCTCAGTCTCCCACTGTTGCACTCTCACAGCGAGGTATCCTCAGCTCATGACCGCGAGCGCTCACTTTGACCCGAACCCCAGGAACGCTCTCCCACTCTCCTGCCCTTCGTTCCCTGGGTTCACTTTAGCCGTGAAGCAGAAAGAAAAGCGCAGAGCCGGCTCTGCATGTGGAACGCCAGCATTCTCGCCTTCCAACATGCCATGTTTCAAGCGGCTCTTTTGCAGAGACAGCCATGTAGCGTACCAGGCAGCACAGCCCTCTCCCGAGCCCTAGGACAAACGCTGCTCCAGCAGCAAAGCCCTCTTGCACGCAGCTAAAAGCCTTCCTGACAGGCTTTTCTGGAGGGGCATTTCTGCACCTACCGGCTGCTCTATGAGCGGCAACCGGACAAACCACCGACGGGCAACCGTACAGGGCTTCCTTCCAGCCTCAGGTGGCAGAACCTCGTTTTCCTCTGCCCCGGCTTCGGGGAGCTTTGTGCTGTCTGCGTCAACGAATGCTACGCAGGCGAACTCTCGTCCGCAACCTGCACACTCACCCCTGCTGCTCCCGCTCGCCGCTCCAGCTCTCGACACCGAGCCCGGTACTGCAGGACCTGGATGGGCACACGCAATGGCCATGTGCGGCTGCAGCCTGTGAGGGGCTCGGCTACTCCTGCCCCGGCTTTTCTCCCGGTCCCGACAGCCCCAGCACCGGGCCCTGCCCGGCGCTGCCCACACGGGCAACAGGGAGCCGTGGCGGCCCGGGGCAGCTCTCGACACGGGCCGGGCAGGCGCCCGCGTTCCTCACCTTCGCCTGTAGCAGCCGCACCAGCACCGCTTGGCGCTGCCGCGCCTCCTGCGAGCTCTGCAGCCGGCGCCGCAGGGAGGCCTGGCTCCGCGCCGCCATGGCGCCGCTCGCCCGCCAGGCCCGCCGCCCGCGGGGCTCCGCCGCCTGACGGGCCCCGCGGCGGGGGCCGCTCCGCGGCCGGCCCCGGCGGACCGAGCTCAGGCGGCTCCGGGCCGCGGGCTGGCGCCTGCCGGGCCGGGCGGAGCGGCTCACCCTGCCCGCCGGGCGCGTCCGGGAGCCGGGCCGGGGGCCGGGAGCGCCGGGCTCGCTCGGGGCCGCTCTGTGGCAGCGCTTCCCTTCTCGCTCCTCGCTGACGATGCCGCGCCGGGCTGCGGGGCTGCCGCGGGGGAGAGGCCGCCCAGGCAGCGGTTTGCTCCGGCGCGTTCTGCGCGGAGACCGTTAACGGCCGCGCAGAGCGCTGCGGGCAGCACGCGCTCCGGGGAGCGTCCGCGAGAGCAGGAGCGGCGGGATGCAGCCCCTGGCACCGGGGCGGCGATGGGGCGTGTGGGCACCCTGGGGCGGGGGGGCTGGCACCGCGGCGGCACGGGGAAGCTCCCTCGGCCAGGGCAGCCCGCGGAGCAGCGGCAGCTTTCGGCTGAAAGCTCAAGCTTCAGCCCTTGGCTGCGCTGGAGCAGGAGGCCCCGTCTGGTGCGAAACCCAGAGCTCCGCGGGTGGAGTCGCTGGCGCTTCGTCTCCCCGGTTGCAGCACGAACGGGACGGGCTGCAAGCAGAAAAGAGAAAACACGCTGTGGCAGACAGAACTGCAAACCCACTGCCAGGACAGCCTGCTCTGTGACTGAAGCTCGCTTTCAGCAGCTGGTGAAGAAAGACAACAAACACACACGGCAAGCGGGGCTCAGTCCCCTTTGCCCAGACCAGGCTGTTACGTGGATTCCCTTATCCGCCACTCAAGCCCTGAGGCTGCAGAGCTTACACTTACTTAAGTAACGCTTAATTCCTGCGCTTGCGAGCTAATCAAGAAAAAGGGCTAGTTCCCTGGCCAGGGTGCTCCTCCTCCCTGCTCCGGCACGCTGCGGGCGTCCCCCGCATCTCTCTGGGAAGCGCCACAGCCTCAGCAGTCCGGCTGCTGTTGGATCCGCTCCCAAGGCGTTTGGGACCGGCTGATGTTTTGTACCTTCCAGCTTGGCAGTCTGGTCTCCACCATCGCCCAAAGTCAGCAGAGTCGGACAGAAGATCACACCAGTGATGTCCAGCAGTTCAATTTCTGTTGCGATGCTGACAACCCGGCCAGTGTCGTCTTTGACAGCGATAGTCCCGTGGTTCTGGTACGCAACAGCTTGGTCGTAGCTGCTGATTAAGGAGTCCAGCTCTTCCAGTTGAGAGCACACTGTGCCCCACAATGTTCCTAAGGGTACGGACCAAGTTGTAGGCAAGAATTGCACCAGCATTGGTGTGAGGTTTGCTTTACAGTTTCTCTAACACCGTCCACAAGTTTCTGGCACTGTAACATTTCAGAGAGGGACAAGGACTGGTTTAGTCTTCACATCGGTGCTGTGCTTGATCATCAGTCGTCTCAATTGTCTGTGAAGGATTCTGATGATGTTTCCCATGAAGATGTGCGAATATATATTCCCACAGATATATGTATGACCTTCTTGGCCAAAGAAGCCATGATTGCGGCTGCCAGAAGGAGCAAGTGGTGGGTTCCTGGCAGATTAATTAACTTGGTGCTCTGTAGGCAGCCGTAATCAAAGTAAAGGCAGTTAGAGAATGTTGGTGTCCTATGGGATCCTGATTGGTTTGAGTCACCTCATCTGGGTCCAAGCCTCACCGGCTTACCTAAAACACCAGATGCAGCACTGACCAAGCCTGTGACAGGAAATAGATCTTAGATGATTAAGATTTATGTGCAGGTTACACTGCCCTATCGACACAACTACCTGGGCAATATTGGAAATGTGGAGAAAGGGCATTCAAGCATTTGCCCGCGGCCCGGGGTGCGAAGTGTATTCCAGCTGCAGGAAAAGCACCCACAGCGGTTAGAACCAGTATCTCTCCCGCCTCTGTAGCTCACAACTACCAGTACATATAAGAAAAAGCACTACACCCCTCTGATGGAGTGCAGCACTGAGTTCCACCCGCCTGTAAGAGCTCTTATGCCATGGTTAGGGCTTCTTGAACCACAAAGAGCTCTTGCAAATAGCTAACTACATTACTCATAACTAAGTAACTAAAGCAGAGCTGTGTGATCGATACTGTTGTCATTACAAATCCAAAGTAGAGCACCACACAGCTCCCATGAAGAGAATTAACTCTATGCCAGCCAAACCCAGCACACACCGGCACCATTATAACTAAAGGCCCATACACCCGTTCAGTTGCAGACACAGGCGTAAAATATATATAAACACAGACACAATTAGCGTCACAGACACCACACCCCGCAAAATTATTCATGCAAGAAAAGTCGCACAAACCAGTACGCATACGACTGCAGATACCATTACAGATAAAGACACGATTACACGTGCAGTTGCAGATACAAGCACACTTTCCGTTACACCTACAACTCCAGCCCCCGCTTGCGGTACCGTTACTGATGGAGGCGCCGGTAAACAGGTGTGGTCCGAATGCGACTGAAGATGCACATACAGGTGCCCGTACAGACGCAGACACAGGCACAACGAGGCACGCAGGTACCCACAGAGATACCACTGCAGACGCGGATACTGGAACCATTAGAGAGGCCGTTGCAGATGAAGGTGCCAGTGTAGATGCCCGGGCAGACGCAGACACCCCTGCCGAAACACATGCAGTTCCTGATGCGATTGCAGGTGGAGGTGCCACTGGAGATGCAGGTGCCCCTCCAGATCATAGACTCCTAGACTCATAGAATGGTTTGGGCTGGAAGGGACCTTTGCAGGCCATCTAGTCCAACCCCCCTGCCATGAGCAGGGACACCTTCAACTAGATCAGGTTGCTCAGAGCCCCGTCCAACCTGACCTGGGATGTTTCCAGGGATGGGAACACCTACCACCTCTCCGGGCAAGCTGGGCCAGTGCTTCACCAGCCTCACTGTCAAAAATGTCTTCCTTCGATCGAGGCGAGATCTTCCCCTCTTTCCGTTTAAAACCGTTACCCCTTGTCCTACCGCTGCAGGCCCTGCTAAAAGGTCTGTCCCCAGCTTTCTCAGAAGCCCCCTTTAAGCCCTGGCAGGCTGCACTAAGGTCTCCCCGGAGCCTTCTCTGCTCCAGCCCGAAGCACCCCAGCTCGCTCAGCCTGTCCTCACAGCAGAGCTGTGCCACCCCTCTGAGAATGTTTGTGGCCTCCTCTGGCCCCGCTCCAACAGGCCCGTGTCTTTCCTGTGCTGAGATACCCTGCATGTGCCGCTGCAGATGGAGACAAAACGGGACATGCAGAGGCCCTTGCAGATAGAGACAGCGTTGCTGATGCACATACCGTTGCAGAGGAAGGTATCTTTGCAGAGGCCGTTGCAGACGCAGATGAAATTCAGGATGGAAATGCGGATGGAGATACCTCTGCAGATGCCGACAGCATGGCAGATGCCGACAGCATGGCAGAGGGAGACGCCGCTGCAGATGCCCAGACCATTGCAGATGCCCATACAGGTGCAGATACCATCGCAGGTGCAGAGGCCATTCCAGATGGAGATACTGCTGCAGATGCACAGACCATTGGAGATGGCGTTGCAGATGCAGAGGCAGTAGAAGAAGAACATTTGCTGGGGGGAGACACCACTGAAGACAGCTTTGCAGACGCCCTTGCAGATGCAGATGACACCACTGCAGATGCACATACAACCACAGGTGCCCTTGCAGATGCATGTACAATTGCAGACACAAATAGAGATGCAGATGCCAGTGTGGCTGCAGACACCGTTCCAGGTGCCATTTGCGGATGCAAATACTGTCCCAGATGGCACCAGCCCGCAGCCAGGGCCTTCTCTGTGCCAGCTGGTCCAGCCTGACGTTTGCTGGCAGACGACAAATCTCCCACCAGCCACCCCACCTCCCCCCGCACACTCTGGGGAAGATGCAGGCACTCGCCCCCGCGCCAGTAGCCGGCACCGGGCACATGGGCTGCCACCCAGGGTCCAGCTCCAGCCGCCAGTGCTGAGCGCGTCACGGACAACGGGCTTTGGGGGCAAGCGGGGCAGGCCAGGCTCTGCTTCCTGCCAAGGGTTTGACTTGTCTCCGCGGGGGGCCGAAGGCCTCCCTTCCCCAGGGGATGCTGCACCTCGCAGGGTCAAGGGCCCAGCCTGCGGCACCGCAGCGTAGCGAGTTCCCGGTACAGAGGGGGCTGCTCCCGCCGCTCCCTTGGGGTGAGCCCTGGCACCGCCTGCCTGAACCTGCTCACGTGCACGATTCTGGGCCTCCGCAATATACCCGTCCCCGGGCTCCGGACAGACGAGACCCAAACGCCGTGTGGCAGAGCCGTCCCCGGAGTGGCGAGAAGTATTCGTGCAGAGCCGCTTGGGGAGCTCGGTCGGAGGAGAAAGGGCCCTGGAAAAAGGCTCTCGAGGCAAAGACCAACATTACCCTTCACACAATGTGAAAAGCAGGCTTCCGAGAACGGGACCCGTCCCTCCACCAGCCCGGCAGCAAAGCTTGCTAAACGAGGCAAAAATGCTGGCTACTTCTCGCCTCCCTGGTTAAGATTCCCTGTCAAATTGGGCCTTAGCGTGAGAGAGGCTGTCGGGGGGAAGAGGATGAGACAGGTTATAGCAGGGAAAACGCCCAGGCCCAGTATGGCCTGGCTTGAACGAAGGTAGGCACAAGCAAGCACTTGCGAGTGAACACTTTATTGCGAGCACAAGGGTGTAAGGTCTGTCCTTGGTGCCTGGTGGAGCTGCCCAGGGGCTCTGCACCTCTCTTGCCACACGCCTCCTCAGGACGTCGTCCACAAGCCTCCCAACTAACGCCCTCGCTTCTCATACGGGCTGCTGGGGCTCGCCTCGGACAAGTGCGTGACGCGCACCGATCTGCGCCGTGCTCCTGTCTGGGCAGGCGGCTTCGGACCTGCTGGGGGGACGGGCTGTCTGGAAACGCGTGCGCCCGTGGTGGGGAGGGCGTTCTCAGCGGGACAGCTCTCCTTTCCACCTCGTGGTCTTGGCGGTTCTGCTACACGGCTTCCAAAATGAACTTTGGGGGTCCGTGCAGTTTGGATGCCCTCCCTGGCAGCCGTGCGGCTCAGTCGCAAGTCATCGGCAGCGGTTGTGTTTGCCAGTGGTTGCGACACAGGCAGCTTTGCTCCCTTGCTTGCTGCCAGGCTCCGCTGTTCAGACGCTCTGGGCAATCCTCGTCCTTCTTCCCCACCCTGCCTTGAGAAAGGTGTCTGGGGTGGCTGCGGCTGCCTATTGGAGACATTTCCCCTGGGAAGCTCCAGGATTTTGGAATCGCTGCAGCAAGAGTGTTGTTTAAACGGGGAAGCCACAAAGGACTCCATGGTGCAGCAAACACCGTCAACAACTTCTCTGGTGAGCCTGGCAAGGGAAGCCTCTGAAAATGCTCTGTCGGAAGCTGCCATTTCCGCCTGCCCCGATTTCTCTTCCTCCCATTTGCCCACTCGGCTGGCTCCTTCGGCAACAGGCTGCTCCTTCCGCCTGGCTGCCGGCCCTGGCTCGGACGCTTTGGGTATGCTGGACGCCAAACGGTTGCCCAAGCTCTCCAACACGCTCGCTGCAAGCTCTTTGGCCAGCAGGGCAACCTCCTGACAGCAACCTGGAGGAGAAGTCTCCGACGGCTCTGCTCTTCCGGCGCTGCCGCTCATTGTTCCTCTGATCGCCAGGGCAGCCCTCCTTAAAACCCAGGCACACTGATCCCAAGGAGCCTTCACCCTCTCAAACACCTCCTCCACCACAGTCTCAGCCACCTCTCCAAGCTTCTGGGCTCCTGCTGCAGGTTGCTGTGCAGAGGCAGCTCGGAACCCGCTGGCTGCATCGCTACTGACCCCCCGGGGCAGCTTGGCACCTTCCTGTCCCAGCTCAGCTTGGGAGCAGGTTTGGCCCTCGTCGCAGGCTGCTTTCACTCTTCTGCATCGCCCCGATTTCAGGGAGTCCTTTCTGCTCTTGGGTGGAGGTGAGCAAGATGGCTTCCGAGGGCGCAGCAGCCACTCTGCCAGGCAAGATGTGTTGCTCGCTACCAGCGGCTTGGGGACGTCCTTTAATTTGGGCAGCTCTTCCCAAAGCCTTTCCTGAAAGGAGACAGCAGGTTGTGGCTCGCTGTTGCCTGGACAAGCGCTCACGCCCCTGCGCGCTGAGGCTTCACGCGGGCCCGGGCCAGCGCTCTGCTTCAGCCACGCGTCGCGGGCAGACGAGAAGGGCTTCCCTCCGGCCTCCCCGTGCTTCACGTGACCGTCCTGCCCGTGCCCGCCCCAGCACCCTGCGCTAGCTCGGCTCCGAGCCAGCTGGTCCTGGCCCCGCCACAACGCCCGGCCCAGCAGCACAGGCCTCGCCTCTTCTGCGCCGACCGCCTCCCCGAGATGCGGCAAGTAAAGCCCCAGCCCTCGGCAGCGCGCCGCCGGCCGCTGCCCGCCAACACTGAGCTTTGCCTACCTCTTCTCGCCTCGACCTCTCTGCCTCCAGCTTGAGCCTGGCCAGGTACTCCCTGTACTCATTGAACTCCTTCAGAGTGCAAACCACCTGCGGAGAGACGAGGGCAGAAATGCCCCGAGTGCTGTCAAGCCAGCTACGCAGACTGCCTTCCCCGAAACGGCCCGAACCCAGCGGTTCGGAGGGCAGCTGCTCCCCTGCACACCCGCCCTCTGCGCTCGGGGAACCCCGCTCGGAGGGAAGCCTTTTTACCAGTCCGACGACGTCCAAACCTACTTTGCCGTCGGCGGTGACGTAACCCCCTCTCTTCAGCCTCCGGATGTTGACTTTGCGCTTGTGGTACACCCGCAGGTGCGGGTCATGCAGGCTGTTGTACTCTGTGCGCGTTAGGCGACAGTAGGGATCTCCCAGGTCAAAGTAGCACGAGGGCCGGTGAAGCTGTAAGAGGGATGTTCCGGACTAGGAACGGGGCAGCAGAGCGCAGCAGAGACGAACGCACCCCCGAGCTCCTCCCTCGCACAGGGCGGCATTTCCAAACCTCCGAGGTACAGGCTAATCCCGGGCTTACTTCCCACCCAGAGGAAAGGTCTCTCTACTTCCGAGACTCTCCAACGGAGAAGCGGCCCTGTGCCCCCATCCTCCGTCTGGGGGCTGTCTACTGTTGCTGTAGCAATACAAGGAGCTGCGTACTGCGGGCGTGAGAGGGCTGTGCCCGGCGCTGCAGCTGGAAGGAGCTAAGCTGAAGCGGTGCCTACAGCCGGGTCTTTTCCTCGGGCAATTCAGTCCGATTGCAAAATGGGAGGTGCCACAAGCCGCCCTTGTGGAAAGGGAAAGGTAGTGGGAAGAGCTGACTCCAACACTCTTCTCCATCCACCTCTGGCCAGCCTGGAACTACGGGCAAGTCCTCCTTCCTCTCGGCACCACGGAGCCAGGCGCCTCCCTCGGCTCCCCAGCCCTGTCCGACGCAAGGGCTGCAGCTGCCGCTGTACGGCAGGTGGCCACGAGGGCTTCTCTGCGTGACGGGGACCCCGCCAAAGAGCAGAGCTTTTCTACCCCTTTCTACTGCCTTTACCTTTTCCCCCAGCTTTGCCCTGCAGAAGACAGGCTTGCAGCCGGGCGGCATCGGGACCTTGAACCCGAGGGGGAGGTCCAGCAGCCTAGGGTCCATCAGCCCAGCAGCTCCTTCTCCCGGGTCCCGTCTTCTGTGCCCGCACTAGGAAGACAGAGACAATCAGGCGCTAGCTCAACAGGCCTCCTGCACGGCCCTTGCAAGACAGAGCACGTCCCCAGGGCCCGGAGCAGCCCCCCCATGGCGCAGGCTCCCCGGCCCAGCCCCCTCCAGCGGCCCGCTGCTCACCTCTCTCCCCTTCCCTGGTGCGCTCGGCATTGCGTCTGCCTTTCGGACGCCAGCAGCGACACGGCGCTCCATGGCCTCTTCCAAGAGCTCTCCTGGAGCTGCGACCCTGCGCTGGCACCTCTCGCTCCAGAGGCACCCAGCTGCGGCCGCCCCAGCCGGTCCCCCAGCCAGCGGCTATAGAGCGCAATCGCGCATCGTTCCATCATCGCGTTGCCACGTCGCCACATTGTCACCTCACTGGGTTGCCGAGACGCCGCCCGGCTGCTGTCCACCGGGCGGTGGGGCGGGCCCGCCTGGAGGCCTGTTTGGACAGGCCCGAGGACCACCCGCTCTTGCTGACCGGGCTTTGAGAGGCCATCTCCACAGGCCCCTTCCCACCTCGACTGTTCCGTGCTTCGGTGAAGCCAAGCCGGCATCCTCGCCCACTGGCAGGAGACGCAAGGGACTGCCGCACCAAAGGTGCTCGGGCTTGGCTCGGGTTTACCCCCTTTTCCTTTTCCGACCTCTTCCCTGTCACAGGCAAAGCAGCCTCAAGTCGGGGACTTGCGCTGAAGAAGTGGATGTAAACTGACCAGAATAAATGTAAGCTGGGAATGAGAAGAAAAAAAATACATCCATGAACGACCTCTCCAACGGGAGCAGCGGGAAAAGCAACTCAGTGAGATTTAAGGCAGATTTTCATCATTCTATAAAAGGGACTGCTCTACCTGCGGCATGCATAGCGCTGGTGAGTCTCTTCCAATGTGTCCACACTCGCCCGTGTCTCTGTGAATCACCAAACATCACCATAGTCAAGTCACCTGTTTAGGGCCCCTGCATTGCTTCTAGCCCGAGCCCCTCAGCTTTAGCTGAAAACCAGCATCGAACAAAAACGGTTCTGAAAATAGCCTAAAGCACGCTTAATGCTTTAGGAGAAATCCGAGCTGTAGCCGCAACTAACGTTAACATCGCAGCTCCAAAAGCAGGTGTGAAGGGAAGCTACAGCTCTTCTGCAAGAGTTTTAGCCTTAGCTTCTACTCACCGGTCAGTGGCAGTCTTCGCTGCCAGGAAATGCCGGCGGAAGGTTACCGCCTGGCGCCACAGGCCGAGGAGACGGTCATTTTCACCCCTTAAGTAGCTGTCATAAAGCTGAACATGCAAAGACAAAAAGAAATGCCAAGTCAGCCTTCGCTGCCACTGCACAAGTCTCTCTACACAGGAGAGACTACAGCCACCATCCCCAGGTCTCTTTTAGCAACCACTGTAACAGGGGCATCAAGGGCTCAGGAGCCACCACAGAAGCATCCTCAGCAGACCTGCCACCTGACTGCCAAGAAGGGAACGTCCACGCTCCTCCTGCAGGAGTGGACGGCAGCAAAGCAAACTGATCACGATTCCTCCTCTCGCCTTGCCGAGGTGTCCAGCGGTCGTGGTGGAGGAAGACAAAAACAAGCCCCTCCGAGACCCGCGTCAGATTTCCTGCCAACAGGCTGTTACGGGAGGTAAGGGAGGCCTGCCTTGTTCTTCTGCTGGCTCCTCTGAACCTCAAAGCACACAGTCCTCTCTGGTCTCCACTGCTCTAGACGGACACTCCAGGACTATTAAAAAGACGAGCGGTCCTCTGTGACTGCCCTGCAGTGCCCAGCAACAGCAAGCATTTGCCTCCAAGACCGAGCAGTACGCTCACAGCAGGTGGGCATCTTCCATCACCACAATTTGCTGACACTCCTCCATCTCACACCCCTGGCTTCTGCTCGTCAACACCAACACAGCCTCAACAGAGCCACAACCTTCCCACAGCAAGGCCTCTAGGCCACAAATAAAACGCACTCGCATTCCACCCTGGCATCGCCCGTGACGCTCCCGTAGCCGCTCCTTACCTCACGTTCAGCGCGCCATTCACTCTCCCTCAATTCCAGCTCCTGCTGGGCCCTCATCCAATCCGCCGTCAGTTCTCCAACATCTTCTCTGAGGGCTGAATTAACCTCATTCGCTTTATCGAGGTGCTCCCACAGGACAGTGTTCACTTTGGCCAGGAAAACCTTGGAAAGGGAGAAACAGCAATGAGGCCTCTGAACAACTGCTATCCACAAGCAGCATCCCCGTCATTTCCCAGCTCCCTCCACACAGACTTTGTTGTCAAACCGAGAGGCAGTAGAAGTGCTTTCTAGCATTAACTGAGAGCTCTCTGTGAGGGCAAGCTCATTTGCTTAGGCTGGAAAGGGTCCTTTGGAGGTCGCCCGGAATAGCCCCCCGCCCAAAACAGAGCTGTTCGGCACACACTCCTAGGACTGCCCCACGGAAAACAGACTGTGGACCTTTCTCCTTTCAAAGCCGCTTGCCCAGCCGCTTCCCCTGGGGTGACCAGGTAGCACTGACGGGTTTCCCCTCACTTCCACGAGCATCCAGGGTACCAAGTACCACTCCTTCCTGGTACCTTTGCTGCTCCTCTTCCCACTGAAGCAGTGCTTTCTCCAGGCTGTGCTCTTCGGCGGCTTCCCACCTGCCTGCAAGGGAGCCCTGAAGGAGAAAGGATATGTTTAGTCAAATTCTCCTGTTCCCTTCGCTCCCGTCAGCACCCATCGCTTTCCCCTCCCTTTGCTGGCTATCATCTCAGGAGCTCGGGGCTCCTTCCCGGCGTAACGGTGTCGTGACTACGGACAGGAAGGGAGGGGAGGGGCGTTACTAGCTAATGGCAGCAGCTCTCCTCAGTCTCCCACTGTTGCACTCTCACAGCGAGGCATCCTCAGCTCATGACCGCGAGCGCTCACTTCGACCCGAAGCCCGGGAACGCTCTCCCACTCTCCTGCCCTTCGTTCCCTGGGTTCACTTTAGCCGTGAAGCGGAAAGAAAAGCGCAGAGCCGGCTCTGCATGTCGAACGCCAGCATTCTCGCCTTCCAACGTGCCATGTTTCAAGCGGCTCAACTCGGGGACTTGTGCTGATTGGGATTTTTGACCCATTGCTGTTAACATCTACTTCCTGATTTGTGTCTTTAGAGAAAAGAAGACAGAGGGAGGCCAGGCATGGCACAGCAGAACTCCCTGTGCACTCGATGCCAGGGTATCGGAAAAGGAGAAGGTTCTAGTTACACTAAGAACCCCTCCAAAGGTTTGTCAGACCTCTGCAGTTCAATCATTCCTAAAATAAAGACTATTTCATAATTGTAGTGTGTTAGGTATCAGTAAAGATCAGGGGAAGGATCTGATGGCTACACATCAGCTGGGATAGCCTGTGATGCTGTGAGCATGGTGACATCCCTGCAAAGACATCCACTGAATTTTACAGCAGAGAATTTCAGGAGCTCAGCGAGCAGTAAATCAACACAACATGACAAAAGAAAGAGAAAAAGAAAAACGTTGTTAAAACTTCATCCTGGAATTTGAAAGGGATACGGCTGTTAGGTGCCAATCCTCTGTGACACTCCCTGGCAATCACACACACTCTCTCCTGGAAGATCTGAACGTCCCAAACGCACGTGCTGCATTACACATTCAATGTCTGCGCAAACCTATATCGCTCATGTGAACTGCAGACCTGATGAGAATGGAGATGTGTAAAATTCCAAGCGCATAACAACGCCCCCAGAAATTTCTGCAGTGAAACCCACCCTTGAATTGTTACTACCTCCCGCATTCCCCTTTGAATCTTTCCTGCTCATCACACTTTGTGATAGCGTTGTCCCAAACATGGAGTCATATAGCCGGTGCGCAACACGCCAATATACACACAGAGTTATTTTATTTATAGCATATTTGCGCAGATACGGGTGCTAGGTGGTATTCTACAAAGCTAGCACCCCACACAGAGGAATTACCACATATTTATCCTGTTACATTATCCTGTTATCAGCAAAAACAACAGAGAACCCACCAAGGTTAAATTCACTGGCTGGTAATTACCACATTGCCCGTTACTGGTTACACATACTCAAATTGGTGCGCATGGTCCTAGAAAGAGTAGGGGGGTAATTCACAGAGTCCCTCACTTGACTCGGTGGTCACGATCTCCCTCTGCCACCTTTACCTTTATCCCAATTACTGTGGATTCTGCTGACCTCATGACAGTTACGTTTTTCAAGAGTGCGGGAACAGCTAAGTCTTCACGGTTTACTGCTTAAGTACAAACACTTCTTCGTCTTCTTGACCACCAGGATCTGGTTTCATTCTAATGTTGTAACCTTTATGGTATTGTTAACTCCTACCCACCTGCACACTAGAGCCTCCCATTTGCCTCAGGTAACTACTATTATGGATTCTCCCAAATGACTGGATGAGTCGCAAAACTAGATTGCCTTCACACACAGTGAGCATTAAACAAATTGAAACCACTGCCAAGACTTTTGCTTTCCCAACACTAAAACAATTGGCCTTGTAGACATTCAACATCTACATAAGCAAATTGCATTTTAAAAGTCCCTGGTCAATCGAAGCTTGAGTTCTCCAGATGGCGTGGAGGTTCACGTTTCTTGATCTGGTTCTGGTGCCCTTTTCACTCGTGTGTAGTGTATCCAGGAATCAATCCCCTCTACTTTGACTGCAGTATAAGTCTTTAATAGTACAGTATAAGGTCCTTTCCACTTCTCCTTTAGTGGTTCATCTTTCCAGGTCTGTAGGTAAACGGTGTCTCCTGGTTGGAATGGGTGAACTGGTGTATCCAATGGAAGAGAAACCTTTTGATTTAGGTACCCGTGCAGTGAAGATAAAGTCTGTGAAAGAGAAATCAAATATTCTTAACGTTGGTCTGTCCTTTTATATGCATTTGGTCTCCCCTGATGGTCAGAAGATTCGCCTTCCCATATACAATCTCAAAGGGACTTACTCTTTCCTTAACCCTAGGGCTTATTCAAATTTGCAACAGAGCTAAGGGTAAGGCCTCTGTCCGCTTAAGGTGGGCTTCCTGACAAAGTTTTGCAACTTGTCTTTTGAAAGTCTGATTCATTCTTTCTACTTTCCCACTAGACTCTGGCCACCAAGGGGTGTGCAACTCCCACTTAATTTGTAAAAACTTGCACTACTTCTGCAGTAGAATAAAGCCCAATTTCAGAAGAGATACCTTCTGGAATACCAAATCTAGGTATAATTTCTTTTAACAAAATCCTAATCGGTTCTCTAGCTTTGTTGGTACAGCAAGGAAAAGCCTCTGGCCAACCAGAGAAGGTATCTACTAATACCAATAGATACTTATATCGGTTACATCTAGGTAATTCTGAAAAGTCTGTTTGCCAGTATTACCCAGGAGTTATTCCTTGTTTCACACTTCCTCCTATAATCTTTTCCCCAATTTTGGGTTATTGGTACGGCAGATAGTACATTTCTTCACTACAACGGCTGCTACAATCTGCATTTTCAGTCAAAAAAAATTTCTCTTAGCAGTTATTATCAGCGCATCTGCTCCTGTATGTGTTTCTTGGTGTAGTCTTTTAAGCAGATTTTCCACCATTTTCTCAGGGACCAAGAACTGTTTTAGTGGTGTTACCTACCATCCTTGATCATTTTTGGTGCAGTCTAATTGTTATGCCAGTTGGTTTTCTTTCTCAATGTATTTTGGTGGCAGCAATTCTAAACAAGACCCTGAATTAAAGCTCCTTCTAGGTTTGAGTCTTTTAGGGCTGGCTCTCTAGCTAGCCAATCTGCTTTCTTATTTCCTTTTATAATTTCATTATTTCCCTTTTGGTGGGCTCTACAATGCATTATTGCAACCTCTTTTGGTTGGAGGACTGCTTGTGATAGCCTCATAATTTCTATTCCATATTTTATGAGAGTCCCCGGTGAGTTTAATAGCCAAATTGCCCCATGTACATGTACCACTCCAAATGCGTATTTGGAATCAATATATATATCCGTGTTCTTTCCGCAACTTAGTTCCAGTCTCGAGGAACTTATAATTAATAGCTAAATTAATAGGAAATAAATTAATAGCTCAAGGCTATTAATTCTGCCTTTTGAGCGGATGTATGACTAGGCAGTGCTTTGGTTTCTCATGTCTGGGTATTGGTTACCACTGTGTATCCAGCTCTTCGTTTTCCTTCCCTCGTGTAGCTGCTGCCACCAGTGAAGAGCTCCACTTCCGCGTCAGGCAGGGGTTCATCCCGTAGGTCTGGTCTGCTGGAATACACTTGTTCAATAGTGGTTAGACAATCATGTTGCAGTTCATCAGACTCAGAGATTGGGAGTAAGGTGGCAGGATTCAAGGTGGAAGTCAAAGAAAGTGTGACATCACCTTCTTCTAATAACACAACTTGATATTTAGCTAATCAATTTGGGGAAATCCAGTGGTGTCCTTTATTTTCAAGGAGGGATCATACAGCATGAAGCACAAGCACAGTAATGGGTTGCCCCAGTGTCAGTTTTCAAGATTCTACAATTCGGGTTACAGTCGCTACTACTGCCCTCAAGCAGGTAGGCCAACCTTTCCTGACCTCATCCACTTGTTTGGAAAAGTACCCCACTGGTCTCTTCCAGACTCCCAGGTTTTGTGTTAGTGCTCCCAATGCTATCTGTTGTCTCTCATGTACATATAATTGAGAGGGTTTTCTTAAATTCGGTAGTCCCAAGGCAGGGGCTTCCATCAGTTTTCTCTTAATTTCATCAAAGCTTTCATGGCATTTTGCTGTCCATTCTAAGATCCCTCCAAGTCCTTTTATAGCAGCATACAACGGCTTGGCAATTAGTCTGAAATTAGGAATCCGTAGCCAAGCCCATCCGGCCATTCCTAAAAATCCCCTTCATTGTTTCTTTGATGCAGGTACTGCAATCCTACAAATAGCCGCCTTCCTTTTGGTACTTAATTCTCTTTTTTCTTTTGTAACCTCAAATCCCATATGCTGGACTCTTTCTTTTCCGATGGGGTTTTTTTCTTGGACACTCGGTAGCTGGCTAAACTGTGCCATTGCTCTAGTTCTTTTGCCAATGCATTACCAAACAGTGTGGGGCTAATTTTGAACCCTTGAGGGAGGACCGCCCAGCAGAGTTGCATTTTCTGTCCTGTGGTCAGGTTTTCCCATTTAAAAGCAAAAATGGTCTGGCTCTGTTAGTTCACAGGTATACAAAAGAAAGCATCTTTCAAGTCCGATACGGTAAAGTAGGTATCACTATCAGGATTGAGGCGAGGAGGGTATATGGATTTGGAACCATAGGGGCACGTCTGTAACTCTTGCATTAACCTCTCGTAGATCCTGTATCAACCTATATTCATGAGAGTGAGGTTTCTTTACAGTCAGAATTGGGGTGTTAAACATTGACTGACATTCCCCAAATTGTCTATGTTCTAAGAAGGAATTGTTTATAGGCTCCAGTCCCCTCCAAACTTCCCATTTAATAGGATATTGCTCCTTTCTTACCGTCTGGGCTCCTGGTTTTAGCTCAATCTTGACCGGAGTCACATTCTTTGCTTGTCCTGGCGTTCTCGAAGCCCATACTAAAGGTATCACCGCATCCAGAATGCCTCCTTCATCTGGAATGCCTCCTTCTTCCACATCATTATTCTCAGTTAACAAACACATCTGGGCCCTCCATGCATTCTCTGGAGGAATACGTAACTGAACAGAATCCTTAGAGAAGGTTAATTGTGCATTTAACTTACAAAGTAAATCTCATCTGAGTAATGGTAAAGGACATTCTGGCATATAGAGGAATTTAAGTGTCATCCCCAACTGAGAGCTCCATAGGCTGTAAACATGGTCTGGAAGTTCTTTTCCCTGTCACACCAACAAGGCTTATCTTAGTCTTGCTTAATGGTCCCTTACAACTAGTCACTACAGAATGGGTGGCCCCACGATCAAACAGAAAATCTATTATTTCATTCCCCAGCTTAACTAGAACCAGAGGATCGGCTGGGGAAACTTTAATAGATTCCTCTGGTCCCCTTCAATCTAATGCAATCTCTGTCATTACCCCAACAGCTTCCCCCGTTTCCCTCTTTTCTCCATTCAAAAGACGTGGACATTCTTTCTCCCAGTGACCCTCCTGTTGACAATGGGCACATTGATTTGTTTTTAGAGGGGTTTCACAGTGGCCTCCGCTACTACCTCCACAACCCTTACCTCTACCTCTGAACCCTCCCCATACACTTCCTCTGCCTCTTCCTCTGACATCGTTTCCATTTATTGCTGCTGCCAGCAAAGATACTTGCGACCTCATTCTGCTGTTTTTCCTTTTTTTTTCCCTCCTCCCAATCGTTATACGCTTTATATGCCATTTCTATCACTTGCAAAATCGACATTCCCCCAGCCCCCTCAACTTTCTGCAACTTTCTCCTTGTATCCTGAGTCGACTGCCCAATGAACATTTTAAACATATTGAACATCCTCTGATTTACCGCATTGTCCAGATTCAAGCCCATCCATTTTCTAACTACTTCACCTAATCTCTCGTAAAAGGCCGATGGATTTTCACTGGGGCCCTGTCTCACCTCTGTCCTGGTTTTGGCTGAGATAGAGTTACTTTTCTTCCTAGTAGTTGGTATAGTGCTGTGGTTTGTATTTGGGACAAAACCAATGTTGATAAAGTACTCACGTCCCCAGCCAGCGCCAAGCAGTCAAGGACTGTCCAGCCTCCCACGCCGGCCTGCCAGCGAGAAGGGGGCGTGCACAAGAAGCTGGGAGGAGGCACATTTTTCGGTTTTGGTACTCCATGCAGGACCCCATATAATATTAACTGTTGGTATTGCCTCAGCTGGGCTCTCCCCGCCTCTATTAAGATCCCACTCTGGATCTTTTCTAGGAGGCAAATAAACCCCAGGGTCCTCCTGTTGATTTCTTTTCCCACCCTCTTCCCTGGCTTTTATTATCATTCTTTTTTCCTCTGCTGTAAAGAAAGCGGTTGTACACCTCCCTGGCTAGGATTGTAAGTCAGTCTCTAAAAGCCAGTGCATTCCTTCAGGATTTTCTCTGTACAAACCAACAGTTTCCAATTAAACAGGTCAGAGGTAGCGAACAGAACATGTACAAAAACTGGCAATCGCTCAGTCCCACTGCTTGTCTCCAGGGAGCCTCAATAACTGGCTGCGTGTGCCCTCTAGTCTGACTGGAAATGGGGCTGACATTCTCATCACCCGATTGTGAATTAGAATCAATTGGCAATTGTCCCACGCTATTTTTCAATACAGGTGGGGCTGCTGGGACTAACAGTTGTACATCCCTCTGTTCTTTTTCATCTGCAATTTTTTATTATCACAGCCTAGGCTACAACCGCTCTTTTTTTTTTTTCTAATCAGAAGCTGTATACATCACTAGGTCAGTTGTTAGTTTACATTTTTTCTGAATATCAGGATTTCTGTACAGAATCATAAAAGCATCAACATACAAAACTTCATCCCATTTTCCCAAGTTGATGACAAAACAACATTAACTGCAATATAGTGTTATACTTCAAAGGCCCATTTTCAGGCCATCTTTCACCATCTTCCAATTGATATTGTGGCCACCATTGGTTACAATACCATTTTAATTTATCTTTAGTCATTGGTCCCCTCCAAATTTATTCCAATTCTTTAGGATGCATCCTAAGAGAGAAAAAAGAGGAGCTTTTTAGAAAGATAGTACTTACCCATTTCGGTACTGAGAAAAATTTCCTAAGCCAACGTTTCATACGCAAAAACTCCAAATACAAAACGAGGGATCTCTTCCCTATGTTACAATGTGTGGAAACAAAACTATGCTACTGCTGCGTATCTTCTCCGAAGCGTCTTATGCAGAGCTTATACAAATAACAACTTCAACTTCTTCCTTAAGAACCGGTGTGCAACGCGCCAATATACACACAGCGCAGAGGTGTTCTGTTATTGCGTCTTTGTGCAGATATGGGTGCTGGCGGTATTCCACAAAGCTAGCAGCCCACACAAAGGAACTACTACGTATTTATCTTGTTACTTGATTAGTAAAAACCCACCTAAACCTATGCTCACTGGCTAGTGATTACCGTAACACTTGCTACTGGTCAGTTATCTTTCAATTAGCCTCGCTTGCTATGTCAATCAGCACGCGTGCTCTTGGCAGGTGGGGGGGCAATTTGCACAGTCCCTCAGTTGAGTCAGTGGCTGCGATCTCCGCCTGCCGCCTTTACCTTTCCCCCACTTATGGTGGATTCTGATGATTTCATACCAGCGCTTCCTTGTGGCAAGATGTTTCCTTCATCAATCCCTGAAGTCCCTCTTTCCAGTTCCTCCTCCAGAGGCTGGTGGTTAGTAAGGCACGCCAGAAGTAACCCGGCCTCCTGTTTCACAGGATACTTAGTGAAAAGTCTAATTTTCTGCTGTACACCAACTTCATACCTCTTCCTAGAGGCCATTTCTTCACCAGGAACAGTCAAACACATCCTTGCAGGAGTGGGCAACACCAGGTTGGACTGTTGGGACTGTTTGCAAGCCCGGTGGTTGGTACGGCTGTCGTGCTGCGGCTTTAACGGCAATATCTGTTAGACCATTTCTTAACTCTTCTTTTGTCCTTCTGTGGGTGTGGGCTGGCTGATGAACGACAGCAAGTTTCTCTGGAATTGTACAGCTTTTAACAGTTCAGTAATGTGAAGAGCATTGGATGTTTCACTTCCACTAGTATAAACCCACACAGCCTCCATAACTGCCTAGTAGCATGGCATACTCCAAATGCATGCTGAGAATCAGTACAAATATTCACAGTCTTTTCTTTGGCCAGCTGATAGACCTCTGTTAATGCCATTAATTCTGCTGCTTGTGCACTCAGCTTCAGACTGAGTGGTGAAGTCTCCACTACTCCATTCTCCGTAGTTATTGAATAACCCATAACACACTTGCCATTCAGATAATATGAAGACCCACTTACAAATAGTTCCAGACTGGGATCTAGAAATGGCACATCTGTTCAATGTCCTCGAGCCTTTTCAGCTTCACAGCTTGTTACTATACAGTCCTGATAGGAGTTCCTTCCCCAGGTAAAGGGAGCAGAATAGCAGGGTCCAGTGTATTACACTGCTTAAGTTCTATGTTTTTCATTGTTAGAATCAGCTCATAGTGGTGTATTTGCTGTGGTGACATTGCCTGCTTATACCATTGGAGGATGTCCAAGCACCAGTTTCCACTCTGTTCAACTAGGAGTGCTGCAGCAGCGATTGCACAGACGCAGGCAATGGATCCTTGAGCTACGGGGACTGGCTGAGTCGAATAATATGCAATTAGATGCTATCATTCCCCAAAAGCTTTGAATTAACATCCCTGAGGATGGGGGGGGATGTTTTTCTGGATTTTAGTAAGGCTTCTGACACTGTCCCTCACAGCAACCTTCTGGACAAGCTGTCCATCTGTGGGATGAGCAGGTTTATGGTGCGGTGGGTGAAGAACCGGCTGAAGGGCAGGGCCTGAAGTGTTGAGGTGAATGGGGCTACATCTGGCTGGCGGCCGGTCACCAGCTGTGTCCTTCAGGGCTCAATCCTGCGGCCAGTTCTGTTCAATATTTCTATCAATGATCTGGATGGAGGAGTGGAATGCACCATTAGCGAGTTTGCTGAGGATACGAAACTGGGATGTGCTGTTGACTCTCTTGAGGGACAAGATGCCTTGCAGAGGAATCCAGATAGACTGGCGCATTGGGCAGGGACATCTTCGACTGTATCAGGTTGCTCAGAGCCCCATCCAACCTGACCTGGGATGTTTCCAGGGATGGGGCATCTACCATCTCTCTGGGCAACCTGGGCCAGTGCTTCACTGCCCTCATTGTCAAAAATTTCTGCCTTACATCTAGCCTAAATCTACCCTCTTTCAGTTTAAAACCATTACCCCTTGTCCTACCACTACAGGCTCTGCTAAAAGGTCTGTCCCCAGCTTTCTCAGAAGCCCCCTTTAAGCCCTGGCAGGCTGCACTAAGGTCTCCCCGGAGCCTTCTCTGCTCCAGCCCGAAGCACCCCAGCTCGCTCAGCCTGTCCTCACAGCAGAGCTGTGCCACCCCTCTGAGCACGTTTGTGGCCTCCTCTGGCCTCGCTCCAACAAGTCTCTGTGTCTCCTGTGCTGAGGGCTCCAGAGCTGGACGCAGCACTGCAGGGGGGTCTCCCCAGAGCGGGGCAGAGGGGCAGAATCCCCTCCCTTGCCCTGCTGGCCATGTGGCTTTGGGTGCAGCCCAGGCCCTGGCTGGCCTTCTGGGCTACGGGCACATCGCCGGCTCATGTCCAGCTTTTCATGGGGTCTGACACAGCCCTTGGGTCTCTCTGAGATAGCACAGAAATCCATGCTTCCACCTGGCTGCACATCTCAGAAGCACCCCACTTCCTTTCAGACTGCGACGGCTTCAAGGCAGGACCCCCGGCCAACAAACTGCCAGCCCCACTTTTCCTCTTCTCAGGGCTCGTCATGGGGTGTACACGGCTGGCCTCCTGCACCGGGGGCTTCTACACACACGTCTGCTGAAGACCATCAGACCGTTACCAACGACGCCGTGAGGCAGCCGCAGCAGCGAGCGGCACCCCCGAACACGGCCCGGCCCGACCCGGCCCGGCCCGGCCCGCCGGAGGAAGAGGCGGGGCGGCGGCGGCGGCTGCCTTCCACTTCCGGCTTCCGCGCGCAGGCGCCGCTGGGCCGGAGCGCTGGCGGGAGCCCCGCCGCGCTGCCATGGCGCCGAGGCGGCGCCGGGGCCTGGCCGCGGCGGGCTCCCTGCTGCCGCTGCTCTGCGCCCTGCTCCGCGCCGCCGCCGACACCAGCACCGGCCGGGTCGGTCTGGGAGCGGGAGGGGCGCCGGGCGGGGCGTCGAGCGGGGCCGGGCCGGGCGGTTCTGTGAGGCGGCGGGGCCGGTGGTGCCGCAGCTGGGACCGGGGTACCGTGGGGCGGGAGGGCCGGGGCCGGGTTGTGCGCTGGAAAGCTGGGCGGGCAGCGGCTCCTCGGCGCCCGGCTCCAGCCCCGTCGCCGCCCGCCAGAAGCCTTCGTGCATCGGCTGTGGGCCCTCGTCCTGCCGCGCTCCGAGGCGGCCGGTCTTGGTTGCTGCTGCCGGGCCGGGCTGGGCTCAGGTGTGCGGCCGCTGGCAGCCGTTCTGCTGTGCCTGGGCAGGTTGGGAACCGGCAGGCGAAGGCAGTCGTGCCCCTCCTGTGTGCTGCTGAGCATCAGCGTCCCGGGAGGAGCTTTGGTTGGTGCGTGTGCGTTGTGTCGTGGCCCTTTTCCTTCGCCCGCTGCCGCGTCCGAGCCTGGCCGGGGGGGAAGGGGATACGCGAAGGTAGCCCAGCCCCCGTCAGAACTGTTTTGGTTAGCGTGCTCTGCCCTTGCTGCTCAAGGACAGCTTGTTTTGGTCAGACCGAAGGTCCGCGTGTTCCAGCACGCTGTTTGTCAGAGGCCAGTGCTAGGTGCCAAGGCAGTGGTAGCAAATGTCCAGTCTCCAAGTAGTTTTGTAGCTCAGGTTTGTCTTGAGCCATTGGTGATGTCCGTCTTGAATAGCTCTGTATGTCCATTTACTTGGTGAACTTTAACGTGCCCGGCCCAGATGCTGCCTTACACCTTTTTTCTCCTGGTTTGGAAGCAAGGCCTTCCTGTCTTGCCAAGGGATTCTGGTATCTTCTTGTTGTCACAGAGAAATGGGGATTGTTCTCCCTCTTGAGCTCCTCCTGACGTGAGCCTCTCTCCCGCTGCTGTGTTATGCTGAGGGAAAGTCGTGCATCTCCCCTCCCCGCTGCTCTGAGTGATCAGGCTGCCAGTGTGAGAGCAGCGCGCACAGATGGTTCGTCAGTGTTTGTGTCCTGTGGGTCAGAGGGAAAGTCCTCATGGCTGGAAAAATCTTAGAGGATATATGTCGATCTCATAGTAATCCTTGTCCAAGTATTGAATCGGAGGGCTGGAGTGTTGGCCAGAAGAAAGAAAGTGAAAATAGTTGAAAAGTTATGGTGGAAAGTTTATGAAAGCAAGCGTTCATTCGGGTTTTATTGGCATTTGCTCATAATAGCGAATTAATCCTTTTTCTTGTGGTATCAAAGTGAAGGTGTGGGGCGGGAAGAGAGGGGAGGGGAAAAAAAAATCCTGAATTAATGGGCGTTTTTGAAAACGCTGTTCTTAGCCTTTTGACAAATTTGACATGTGGTTTTATCTAGGGCTGCATTTTGTGGGGGCGGCGGGGAAAAGGGGCAAAGCTCCTTGAGGAGAGTTGGCTATTTTCCTGTTCTGACAATTTGCTAGATACCTGCTATTAGTAGAGGAAAAGTGCATCTAACCAGAGTCCCTGCAAACCTTCTGAGTGTGTTTTTTGGTTGTTTTGTTTCTTTTTTTGAAAGAAATACTCCTGTGCTTAGTGCAAGTGTAAAGCTGAACCTGTGTTTGCAGGGATTGCCCAGGGCCGTTAAGCCGTTTGCTTGGAGTGGTGGTCCAGAGGCAGCAGTAGGTGGTCGGCAGTGGGTTATTGGGAGCATGCTGCTGTGGGGACTGAGAAATCTCACAATTGCAAGGCAACAGAGTGCACAGGAGGTCTCTGGAACAAGGACAGGGCTTCTTGGGCATTTCTGATGTCTGCCCCAGTTACTCAGTAGGGATGGCGGCTGTTTTTAATAGGCAGGTCTGCATGCCTCCATCACCCTGGGGACCTCAGCGCTGCTTGACTGGCCCAAATTACTAGTTTCAGTGAAGTTACCTCCACTGAAAGCAAATGGTGGCATCATCCCAGTGTGAAGGGGTCTGTCCTGAATACTACGGCGTGTTTGGGCCGTGCAGAGAGGTCTCTTAGGTTGCGTGATAAAAAGCTCATCTGCATACCCACAGAGGAGCATGGAGAGGCAACGGCAGGTGAGGGAGCCCAAATAAATCCCCTGCCCCGGCACAGTGGTGCACAGAAACCCAAAGTGCAGACTTGGAGGAAGGGGCAGCCTTTTCTAGGCTCCTGCAAGGGCTGTGGCAGGGAGCTGCAGGCCCAGTGCCCAGGGCTGACATGACTCAAGATGGATCAACAAAAAACCCAATAAAATAAATCTAAAGGATATACATTATCCACAGTCCTACAGAGACACCTACGTCTACTCAGTAGCACCAAGAATCTGTTGTGGGTGTAATTAAAAGCAGTTAAAACTCGGGAGCTGCCACCGCTCCATGCTCCCAGGTTGGCCTCATCCTCTACCAAAATCCCTTTCCACGTCTTCAGACTGGCCCCAGAACAAGGTCTGAGTTTTGAAATGCTGCCCAAGCCTCCTCTGCAATGGGACTGGGACCCCAGGCTCTGCCCTAAGCCTTTCCACCTGTGCCCAGCTCATGTTATTTCTGCGGTGAGGTCTATGGTGGGTTCCCACTGCAAGAGCAGGCGTCCCACACTGAGGAAGCCCCTGGCCTGAGGCAGCAGCTTAGAAGAGGATGCGGCAGGGGAGGTGGCTTTGTATACAAGCCCTGTGGCCACAGGGATGTAATATTAGCATGTGATCATGCGTTTCCCTCCAAAGCTAGACAAGAACATTTTGTCCATTGGCCACCTATTCCCATAGCTGGGTTACCCAAAGAGCAGCTCGTGTTCCGGAGACAGAAACTGTTGGAGCTCTTCTACATGACAGGCCCTCTGTCTCCTCAGGGCACAAGGCAGTTGCTGCTTTAACAGCCAGGACATCCTTCTCAGCCCATTCTCGGGCTAATTAAGAGGCTTTTCTTTGTGGGATGGAACTGGCTGGTAATTAGAGATGTCCGCCTCTGTTCCTGCTAGATGTGAGAAATGAGGCACAGCCCAGGTGCGCAGGGCCCTCTCTGCCTCTTTTGTATATACACAAACAGTTGCTGCGTAGCTGCCCCGTTCTGCAAACTGCCGTTAGAAACTTGAGGTCCCGCTCTTGCCTGTTTCCCAGTGGCCAGAGCAGCATGCCCTGTGTGTGGTTGTTGTGAGTGTCCAGCCCCTTGAGACTGTTCATCTCCCAAAAATTCTCATCTGTCCAAGTAAGACTCAAATTAAATACAGTAGGATGGCTCTGCTTGTCTTTCTCCTTCCTCTGCTCTCCTCCTGGTGGGAGGAAGGGACATTAGCAGGTTGGTGAGGGGCATCTGATGTACGATTTAGTCTGTTGCAGAAAATTAGTCTTTCATCAGGTCTCCGTCTTGCCAGAGGCGCTGAAGGAGTAATACCTGGCTTTCTCTGGTCTTTGTCTCTGGCACTCTTGCTTAGTATCAAGAGGAGACAATGGACAATGTGAGAATACATTTGTGGATTCACGGAGGCCTTCGTATGCTGCTTGTCCAGCCCTCGGGCTCCTGGGTTCCCCTTGTGTGAGCTTTGTCCAGGATGGGCTCTTCAGAGGACATTTAGGTAGAGAGCTCTCGCCAAGGTGCCTCGCACTCCTCCCTCATCCGGGAACTGCCTGCAAGAAAGCTTGGCCCGTCCGGGCAGGCCTTGAGACAAACAAGTCTGGGGAACTCATCAGACATTCCCAGCTCACTGGTGATACCGCAGCATCCCAACCAGTGTCTGATTTGCTTTAGGGTAGAGGCAGCAGCAGTTACGTTGCTGCTGCTGATGGAGGCTGGTGTGTCAACAAATGATTAAGGGAAAGGCAAATCAACGTTCCCAGAGGTTCCCTTCATGCTTTTGGCTCCACAGAGCCATCCTCTGGGGATCCTGCTCTCTGCGTGCTGCTCCATCCCTTCACTATCCAAAGGCATTTGCAGTCTTCCGTGTGTTTTTGGAAAAGACCTGGGAGAATTATTTGTGGGAACTCCTTGCCTTATAGTGAAAAATAATGTTCAGTCTCAACTCGGAGAGGATGATGAACTGATTAGTATACAAGCGTCTTTCTGTGGAGAAAACAACTACGTACTGGAGAGATGTGAGAGTCAGTGTATCACTGTAATGGGCATGTATTGAGCTTTATAAGTAATGTAATTACTTCTTTTAACTGCCTTCTTTCTTAGAATACAAATAGTGCGTTTCCAAGCTGGTGTAGAATAGCAGTTGTAGCCGTCAGCGGACACTCCTTAACAGAAGAAATTCATTAATTGTAATAGCAGGAAAACCGAACTAAACATTGTTTAGCCATTTCAGAACGTAAGTGTGGTAAGGCCTCTTGGTTGGGCTGTCCCCGTGGTGGCACTGTGCCGAAGTCTGGAAGCTCACCGCACAGTTGTGGTAGCACACAGGAGAAACGTCCATGGGTTTCTGATCCTTTTTGGCGTCAGTGTGTCTAGCGTTAACATGAGGAGTGGGACTGGTGAAATCCAAACTACCCTTTTCTGAAGGAATGCTTTGGGTGGTTTCAGGGTGATTTCTAACAGCTCCTTGTTGGGGAATATCCGCAGCTCTTCCCGAGCAAGCAGGGTGACGCTGAACAGCAGCAGCCCCGAGCAGTGGCACAAAAGGGAAGAAAAATGTCTCTTGCTGTGCACCAGGAGTTCAATCCTTAGCTCAAGCCAGCAAAACCTGTGGTTTTGGTCAGTCTGAAAATGATGTTAAAATACACTTCACTCCTCTTCCGGATCTCCTGCATGTCAGGAGAGGTAGCTATATCAATCCACTGACGCCTGCTGTTTGTCAGCCAGCCAGAGCAAGTGGTGCTGTAGTTCACTTACCTTGGATGCTCTCCACCATGTGGCTCAGGCAGACAGATGACTCGTTGCTCAAGAGCTGTCTGTAGCCAACCTGATGGTCATTGCTCATGTCCTTTTTTTTTGTTGTTGTTTTCCTGGGAGGGTGAAGCAAAGTGGGGCCTTAGCTCAACTTTTCCACTTGTTCTAGTTTGACCTTGAGGCCAGTGCTTGGGGCACTGTAAACTGTGGCTGACCCTGATGACTTTCTCCCAGGTCATCATCGAACGCTATAAAGGGGAGAAACAGCTGCCAGTGCTGGACAAGACCAAGTTCCTCGTCCCAGACCATGTCAACATGAGTGAATTGGTCAAAATAATCTGGTGAGTGGGGTGGCCCCGGCTGGCGTGCTGTGAGCCTGTCCTCACCCACAGGCCCTGCACACAGGGTGGTGGGGTGAGGGTGAGGCAGAGGCAGCTGATGAGGGTGGTGATGGGGACATGACAACCACAGCATCCTTGTGTTGTGGTACAGTGCTTGGGGGGCTGAGGGGAGGCAGGTTCCTAGCAACTGGTGAGGAACCGTGACGTCTCCCTCATAGGGATGCCCCATGAGCTGATGAGGGGGACTCCAATCCCCTTCTTTTATCCTCCAGCTCAGATGGAAGAGGCCCCTCTGCTTTGCCCGTGCCGGCAGCGCTTGGAGAAAGGGGCTTTGCAGAGTCCCGACTCCGGAGGCCTTGGAGCCCCGAGCAGCTCCGCTGGGCTCGCAGGCACCATGTCCTGAGCCTGTGGGAGGGCCTGGCCCCATGTGAACAGCATTGCTGGGGGGAGGTGGACGTGCCGTCGCGGTGCCTGCCCCAGGTGGGTTGACTCAGGCCCTCCTGCCCTTGCCCCCACAGGCGTCGCTTGCAGCTGAATCCCACCCAGGCTTTCTTCCTGCTGGTGAACCAGCACAGCATGGTGAGTGTGTCCACCCCCATCTCAGAGATCTACGAGCAGGAGAAGGACGAGGATGGCTTCCTCTACATGGTCTATGCTTCCCAGGAAACCTTTGGCTACTGAGGCCTGCCGGGAGGTGGCGTGTCGAGACAGATGAACTGTGACGCACAGGCCCCCGGCCTTGGAAGACAACACAACCAGAGGGGACTGTGCTGACTCCCTTTCCCTCCCTCCCCTTCCCATCACCCTGTCACCAGAGGCTCGTGGCGTGTGTTGGACTTGCACAGCCCTTCACCTCTGTGTCGATGGGTCCCGCTCCCTCCACGCACGCACACCCATGTGCGCACGTACGTACAGACACCCACGCGCACCCATGGGGCCTCGGCTTCCCATCCCCTGCGTGTAACCTTCGGCTGCTCTCACCGTGCTGTGTATGTGTGTGCGCGCGTCCCTGTAGCCTGCTGCCAGAACGGTTCGGCCGGTGACGGGAGAGAGGACAGGACATTGTCGCCTTCGCTTTCAGCACAGGGAGAGCCGCCTCTCCTCCAAGACACTAGTAAAGGGCAGGAGGTCTGCAGAAGCAGCAAACAGATGTTACCATTGCTCCCGAGTTTTAATTGATTTTAATTACACCCATATCAGATTCTTGGTGCTACTGAGTAGATGTAGACGTCTCTGTAGGACTATGGATAATGTATATCCTTTAGATTTATTTTATTGGGTTTTTTCTTTGGGTTTGTTTTGGGTTTTGGTTTGTTTGTTTTAAGGGATAGATTGGAATGGGGAGAGGGGGTGATCTTTCCTGTATTCTGTAGGTAAATAAATTGGGCTTCGTTGCACTTTAAAGCATAGTAGATGTCAGAGTGGAATTTACTTTTAATTTATACGCGTTGGCCATATATAGTGCTGCTCCTCTGTTGACAGTTGTACCTAGATTGTCTTTATTCCTTTTTTTTTTTAAATAAAATTGATTTCCCTTCTCTCTGTCTCCCCATTGCATGCCATTTTTCAGTCTCAGTGTGGCAAAGAATTTGCTCAAGGAATGTACTGATTTATATTTGCTATGTTCCCGTTCCTGTTTCTCATGTATTATACCAAAAAAATGTATATGATAAAATCTCACCCAGTTTAATCTAGACAAAGGTAAATATATATAAAAATATATATATATATAAAAAATAAACATGAATTCAAGTTGTGTCTTGTAGGAATGTTCTGTTCCCATCTCATTTGTCTGTGTTAATGTCCCTGGTGTCAAGTAAGAGCGATGTGTGTTCCCCGTGTTCGCTGGCGCATTGTTTGCCTGCCCAGGCTTTGGAGCTGGTTAGTCCAAGCTACGGCAAAACCGGCTGGCTGGGGTTGAAGGGCTGAGGCAAAAGGTGGAAGCTCGGTTTAGAGGACAGAGCACTGGTTAGCCAGGTGGGAAGCATGGGAAGCCCTGCCCTACCTGTTACATAGTGTTAGGTAAGTCTCTGACCCTGTGACCAAGTTTCCTCATCTGGGGGGAAAAAAAAAAGAAAATAGAGGTGGGGGGCATTTGCAAAGTCTCTGCTTTTAAAGGAAGCTTTGAGCAGTGCAGATAATCTCCCTGAGCACTCGGTCAAAACTCTTTTCCAACCAAAGGCAGGGGCTGGTGGCCGTTTAGCATTTCAGTGTGTTTCCCTGCCCCTCGGCTCGCTCTAATTCCTTTGCCCAGCAGAGAGGGGTTTAGATACTGTTTCCCTGAGTTACAGCTGACTGTCTTGTTTATGTCCCACGCCTGCAGGAAATCTCCTGTCCAGGGAAGGAGCTAGTGTAAGGGACAAGACCCAGCGGAGTGCACGCAGGTGGGCAAGCGCTGAAGAAAGATGGTAGGAAGCCAGCTGGAAGCAACAGCAGCCAGCAGAGTGTGGGTGAGAACAGTTGCCCCACTGGTCCTGGCAGTGGGAGCAGCAATGGGGCTTGCCCTGTGTTAAGCACCAGCCTCATGGTATTTAAACTCTAGTCGCTGAGCAAAGGTCCTCTCGCATCCACCTCCCTGTGGGATGGGCTCCTGCAGGTGATGCGGCCCCACAGCAGCGTCAGCCCAGCTGAGGCGTCTCCCTTTGGGAGTTGGGAAAGGAGTGGCAGATGTGCTTAAACACAGTGGGCTGGAGCCCTTGGTGGGGTATAGTAGTGGAGCTGAGGTGTCTCACTCTCTCCACCATGAATGCAGTCACCTGGAGATGGGCTGATTCACCTCACCACGATGGGTCTCTGCTACATGTGCTTCAGTCAGCAAAAGGATGCTTTCAAAAGGCAGAGCTATGGGAGAGGCAAAACGGCACTGCCTGTGTCAACGTATTGCATAGAATCAGAATACTTTGGGTTGGAAGGGACCTTTAAGGGTCATGTAGTCCAACCCCCCTGCCATGAGTGGGGATATCTTCAACATGTTAGGGCGCAAGTCTTCTGAGGAACAGCTGAGGGAACTGGGGATGTTTAGCCTGGAGAAGAGGAGGCTGAGGGGAGACCTTATCTCTACAACTACCATAAAGGAGGTTGTAGCGACGTGGGTGTCAGTCTCTTTTCCCAAGTAACAAGTGATAGGATAAAGGAAAAGGCCTCAAGTTGTGCCAGGGGAGGGTTAGATGGGATATTCGGAAATATTTCTTCACCGAGAGGGTTATCAAGCTTTGGAACAGGCCGCCCAGGGAAGTGGTTGAGTGACCATCCCTCGAGGTACTTAGAAGATGTGTAGATGTGGCACTTACTCAGAGACATGGTTTAGTGTTGGACTTGGCAGTGTTAGGTTAATAGTGGGACTCGATGGTCTTAAAGGTCTTTTCCAACCCAGATTATTCGATTCAATTCTGTTCTGTTCTATTCATGAGGTTGCTCAGAGCCCTGTCCAACCTGACCTGGGGTGTTTCCAGGGATGGGGCATCTACCACCTCTCTGGGCAACCTGGGCCATTGCTTCACCAGCCTTATTGTCGAAAATGTCTTCCTTAGATCTAGTCAAAATCGACCCTCTTTTAGGGTTACCCCTTGTGCTATCGCTACAGGCCCTGGTAAAAAGTCTGTCCCCATCTTTCTTCTAAGACCCCTTTAAGCCCTGGCAGCTGCAATAAGGTCTCCCCGGAACCTTCTCTGCTCCAGGCTGAACCTCCCCAGCTCTCGCAGCCTGTCCTCCCAGCAGAGCTGTTCCAGCCCTTGGAGCATGTTTGTGGCCTCCTCCGGCCCCGCTCCAACAGGTCCATGTCTCTCCTGTGCCGAGGGCTCCAGAGCTGGATGCAGCACTGCAGGGGGGTCTCACCCCTGTGGAGTAGAGGGGCAGAATCCCCTCCCTCGCCCTGCTGGACACACAGCTTTGGGTGCAGCCCAGGACAGAGTTGGCCGCCTGGCCTGCGAGCACCCGTTGCCGGCTCATGTCCAGCTTTTCATCCACCAGTACCCCCAAGTCTTTCTCCGCAGGGCTGCACTTGAGTGTATTAAAAGCAGAGGAAATGACATCAGGTTACTGCTAGAGCAGCTCCCCTTCAGAATAGCCCAGAGTTGCTGCTAAATCACTTTATTTTCTCTCCCTTTTGCCTCCTATGTGATATTGGCTTTAAGGTTCAACCACTTCCAGAATCTCTCCTCTCACTGATTTTCAGGTGGTTCTTTGCTGTTCTCCTTTCCTCCACTCTGCCCTTAGTTCCCTGTGACTTGCAAATGATGGTGAGTAACAGTTGGAGCTCATCCCCAGAGCCCCAGGGGCACATGCCAGCCCTGCTCATTCGTACACAGTTCTGTTTATCCTATAGATTCAGCTGGAGTCCGCGCTGGCCTGGCTTGTAATACCTACGGGTTCTCAAAGGTCTCCGGATGGAAATGCTGCTCTCTTGCCCCTCCCTTCCCATGTGGGAGATGAAAGTGGACCTTTGCCTTGTCCTCCCTTTCTGCTACCCTTCAGCTAGAGAAGCTCGGGAAGTGCTGGGTGTTTTGATGCAAGCAACTGCTGGTGCATGAGGGCCTGCCTGGGCTTTTCGTAGCCTGGTGCCGCTAGGTGTTGCTTGACTAGAGAAGTTAAACTTGCCAGACTGGCTTAACGGACTGACCAGAACTGACCCAACCAGCTAACCTGACCCAGAGCTGAGCCACTGAGCCAAGCAGATTTTGCGGCACAGCTGTATGCAGGTGCTGGCTGATGCCAAATGATGGAACCCCCAGGGCAGGAGGAAGCAGATGTTTCTCTGGGGGCAATATGACCCAGATGAGCCTGGGACAAGGATACGTAGGGCAGGGCACCCAGCAAGCAAAGATACAAATGCAATGCCGATCATTTTCCTCATGATACAGAACGGGGTGAAGATCTGAAGATGAGCATTAAAGTTTTAGGGGGCACTTTCAGTCCACTTTTATGCCATCTACCTTACCACGTATAAATGTGTCCCAGTGCCAGTCTGTTAACCTTATTGATGCTGTGCTGCTGTGCAACAGACTTGGGTGAATCTTTGCACTACACCGAGATTGTGGCACTGCCTTAAGATAAACCTGAGTGCTGCAAGCTTCTGAACGTTACATTTGACACAGCAGCAGCCAGGCCCATGACACTGTAAGAGATCACCTGGTGATTGCTAACAACACAGACTGCAGCTGGTGTTAGTGTGGTCCCATCTTCCTGATAACCACCTCGGAGGCTCCATGCTAGGCTGCTATCAGGGCCACCAAAGCCTTCTTGTCTCCAGGCTAAGCAAGCCAAGCCAAGCTGTATTACAAGCTGTGCATGCCAGCCCCCTCACCACCTTGGGGGTCCACAGGACTCGCATCAGTTTAGCACCGTATTTCTTGTCATGAGGGAGCTACAATTGCATGCACGACTGCAAAAGTGGGGGGCAAGTGCTGAGTAAAGGGAACCAGACGCTGCCCTCCGGCCATCCAGCCTGGTCTGTTGCCACCATCGTCACTCCCAGAGTACATTGCTCCTGTAATGCTGAGAAAGGCATCTGGGATGCCTGCGGCTGTCTGATAGTGGGAAGCTTGAGGATGAGAACCAGTCAAGGGCAATGTATGCCTGTATGTATGGCCCAGTATGGTCCAGCCTGATGTTTGCTGGCAGACGACAAATCTCCCACCAGCCCAGCCTGACGTTTGCTGGCAGACGACAAATCTCCCACCAGCCACCCCACCTCCCCCCGCACACTCTGGGGAAGATGCAGGCACTCGCCCCCGCGCCAGTAGCCGGCACCGGGCACATGGGCTGCCACCCAGGGTCCAGCTCCAGCCGCCAGTGCTGAGCGCGTCACGGACAACGGGCTTTGGGGGCAAGCGGGGCAGGCCAGGCTCTGCTTCCTGCCAAGGGTTTGACTTGTCTCCGCGGGGGGCCGAAGGCCTCCCTTCCCCAGGGGATGCTGCACCTCGCAGGGTCAAGGGCCCAGCCTGCGGCACCGCAGCGTAGCGAGTTCCCGGTAGAGAGGGGGCTGCTCCCCCCGCTCCCTTGGGGTGAGCCCTGGCACCGCCTGCCTGAACCTGCTCACGTGCACGATTCTGGGCCTCCGCAATATACCCGTCCCCGGGCTCCGGACAGACGAGACCCAAACGCCGTGTGGCAGAGCCGTCCCCAGGTGGAGACGCCGCTGTCCGTCCCCGGAGCGGCGAGAAGTATTCGTGCAGAGCCGCTTGGGGAGCTCGGTCGGAGGAGAAAGGGCCCTGGAAAAAGGCTCTCGAGGCAAAGACCAACATTACCCTTCACACAATGTGAAAAGCAGGCTTCCGAGAACGGGACCCGTCCCTCCACCAGCCCGGCAGCAAAGCTTGCTAAACGAGGCAAAAATGCTGGCTACTTCTCGCCTCCCTGGTTAAGATTCCCTGTCAAATTGGGCCTTAGCGTGAGAGAGGCTGTCGGGGGGAAGAGGATGAGACAGGTTATAGCAGGGAAAACGCCCAGGCCCAGTATGGCCTGGCTTGAACGAAGGTAGGCACAAGCAAGCACTTGCGAGTGAACACTTTATTGCGAGCACAAGGGTGTAAGGTCTGTCCTTGGTGCCTGGTGGAGCTGCCCAGGGGCTCTGCACCTCTCTTGCCACACGCCTCCTCAGGACGTCGTCCACAAGCCTCCCAACTAACGCCCTCGCTTCTCATACGGGCTGCTGGGGCTCGCCTCGGACAAGTGCGTGACGCGCACCGATCTGCGCCGTGCTCCTGTCTGGGCAGGCGGCTTCGGACCTGCTGGGGGGACGGGCTGTCTGGAAACGCGTGCGCCCGTGGCGGGGAGGGCGTTCTCAGCGGGACAGCTCTCCTTTCCATCTCGTGGTCTTGGCGGTTCTGCTACACGGCTTCCAAAATGAACTTTGGGGGTCCGTGCAGTTTGGATGCCCTCCCTGGCAGCCGTGCGGCTCAGTCGCAAGTCATCGGCAGCGGTTGTGTTTGCCAGTGGTTGCGACACAGGCAGCTTTGCTCCCTTGCTTGCTGCCAGGCTCCGCTGTTCAGACGCTCTGGGCAATCCTCGTCCTTCTTCCCCACCCTGCCTTGAGAAAGGTGTCTGGGGTGGCTGCGGCTGCCTATTGGAGACATTTCCCCTGGGAAGCTCCAGGATTTTGGAATCGCTGCAGCTAGAGTGTTGTTTAAACGGGGAAGCCACAAAGGATTCCATGGTGCAGCAAACACCATCAACAACTTCTCTGGTGAGCCTGGCAAGGGAAGCCTCTGAAAATGCTCCGTCGGAAGCTGCCATTTCCGCCTGCCCCGATTTCTCTTCCTCCCATTTGCCCACTCGGCTGGCTCCTTCGGCAACAGGCTGCTCCTTCCGCCTGGCTGCCGGCCCTGGCTCGGACGCTTTGGGTGTGCTGGACGCCAAACGGTTGCCCAAGCTCTCCAACACGCTCGCTGCAAGCTCTTTGGCCAGCAGGGCAACCTCCTGACAGCAACCTGGAGGAGAAGTCGACGGCTCTGCTCTTCCGGCGCTGCCGCTCATTGTTCCTCTGATCGCCAGGGCAGCCCTCCTTAAAACCCAGGCACACTGATCCCAAGGAGCCTTCACCCTCTCAAACACCTCCTCCACCACAGTCTCAGCCACCTCTCCAAGCTTCTGGGCTCCTGCTGCAGGTTGTTGTGCAGAGGCAGCTCGGAACCCGCTGGCTGCATCGCTACTGACCCCCCGGGGCAGCTTGGCACCTTCCTGTCCCAGCTCAGCTTGGGAGCAGGTTTGGCCCTCGTCGCAGGTTGCTTTCACTCTTCTGCATCGCCCCGATTTCAGGGAGTCCTTTCTGCTCTTGGGCGGAGGTGAGCAAGATGGCTTCCGAGGGCGCAGCAGCCACTCTGCCAGGCAAGATGTGTTGCTCGCTACCAGCGGCTTGGGGACGTCCTTTAATTTGGGCAGCTCTTCCCGAAGCCTTTCCTGAAAGGAGACAGCAGGTTGTGGCTCGCTGTTGCCTGGACAAGCGCTCACGCCCCTGCGCGCTGAGGCTTCACGCGGGCCCGGGCCAGCGCTCTGCTTCAGCCACGCGTCGCGGGCAGACGAGAAGGGCTTCCCTCCGGCCTCCCCGTGCTTCACGTGACCGTCCTGCCCGTGCCCGCCCCAGCACCCTGCGCTAGCTCGGCTCCGAGCCGGCTGGTCCTGGCCCCGCCACAACGCCCGGCCCAGCAGCACAGCCCTCGCCTCTTCTGCGCCGACCGCCTCCCCGAGATGCGGCAAGTAAAGCCCCAGCCCTCGGCAGCGCGCCGCCGGCCGCTGCCCGCCAACACTGAGCTTTGCCTACCTCTTCTCGCCTCGACCTTCTCTCTGCCTCCAGCTTGAGCCTGGCCAGGTACTCCCTGTACTCATTGAACTCCTTCAGAGTGCAAACCACCTGCGGAGAGACGAGGGCAGAAATGCCCCGAGTGCTGTCAAGCCAGCTACGCAGACTGCCTTCCCCGAAACGGCCCGAACCCAGCGGTTCGGAGGGCAGCTGCTCCCCTGCACACCCGCCCTCTGCGCTCGGGGAACCCCGCTCGGAGGGAAGCCTTTTTACCAGTCCGACGACGTCCAAACCTACTTTGCCGTCGGCGGTGACGTAACCCCCTCTCTTCAGCCTCCGGATGTTGACTTTGCGCTTGTGGTACACCCGCAGGTGCGGGTCATGCAGGCTGTTGTACTCTGTGCGCGTTAGGCGACAGTAGGGATCTCCCAGGTCAAAGTAGCACGAGGGCCGGTGAAGCTGTAAGAGGGATGTTCCGGACTAGGAACGGGGCAGCAGAGCGCAGCAGAGACGAACGCACCCCCGAGCTCCTCCCTCGCACAGGGCGGCATTTCCAAACCTCCGAGGTACAGGCTAATCCCGGGCTTACTTCCCACCCAGAGGAAAGGTCTCTCTACTTCCGAGACTCTCCAACGGAGAAGCGGCCCTGTGCCCCCATCCTCCGTCTGGGGGCTGTCTACTGTTGCTGTAGCAATACAAGGAGCTGCGTACTGCGGGCGTGAGAGGGCTGTGCCCGGCGCTGCAGCTGGAAGGAGCTAAGCTGAAGCGGTGCCTACAGCCGGGTCTTTTCCTCGGGCAATTCAGTCCGATTGCAAAATGGGAGGTGCCACAAGCCGCCCTTGTGGAAAGGGAAAGGTAGTGGGAAGAGCTGACTCCAACACTCTTCTCCATCCACCTCTGGCCAGCCTGGAACTACGGGCAAGTCCTCCTTCCTCTCGGCACCACGGAGCCAGGCGCCTCCCTCGGCTCCCCAGCCCTGTCCGACGCAAGGGCTGCAGCTGCCGCTGTACGGCAGGTGGCCACGAGGGCTTCTCTGCGTGACGGGGACCCCGCCAAAGAGCAGAGCTTTTCTACCCCTTTCTACTGCCTTTACCTTTTCCCCCAGCTTTGCCCTGCAGAAGACAGGCTTGCAGCCGGGCGGCATCGGGACCTTGAACCCGAGGGGGAGGTCCAGCAGCCTAGGGTCCATCAGCCCAGCAGCTCCTTCTCCCGGGTCCCGTCTTCTGTGCCCGCACTAGGAAGACAGAGACAATCAGGCGCTAGCTCAACAGGCCTCCTGCACGGCCCTTGCAAGACAGAGCACGTCCCCAGGGCCCGGAGCAGCCCCCCCATGGCGCAGGCTCCCCGGCCCAGCCCCCTCCAGCGGCCCGCTGCTCACCTCTCTCCCCTTCCCTGGTGCGCTCGGCATTGCATCTGCCTTTCGGACGCCAGCAGCGACACGGCGCTCCATGGCCTCTTCCAAGAGCTCTCCTGGAGCTGCGACCCTGCGCTGGCACCTCTCGCTCCAGAGGCACCCAGCTGCGGCCGCCCCAGCCGGTCCCCCAGCCAGCGGCTATAGAGCACAATCGCGCATCGTTCCATCATCGCGTTGCCACGTCGCCACATTGTCACCTCACTGGGTTGCCGAGACGCCGCCCGGCTGCTGTCCACCGGGCGGTGGGGCGGGCCCGCCTGGAGGCCTGTTTGGACAGGCCCGAGGGCCACCCGCTCTTGCTGACCGGGCTTTGAGAGGCCATCTCCACAGGCCCCTTCCCACCTCGACTGTTCCGTGCTTCGGTGAAGCCAAGCCGGCATCCTCGCCCACCGGCAGGAGACGCAAGGGACTGCCGCACCAAAGGTGCTCGGGCTTGGCTCGGGTTTACCCCCTTTTCCTTTTCCGACCTCTTCCCTGTCACGGGCAAAGCAGCCTCAAGTCGGGGACTTGCGCTGAAGAAGCGGATGCAAACTGACCAGAATAAATGTAAGCTGGGAATGAGAAGGAAAAAAAATACATCCATGAACGACCTCTCCAACGGGAGCAGCGGGAAAAGCAACTCAGTGAGATTTAAGGCAGATTTTCATCATTCTGTAAAAGGGACTGCTCTACCTGCGGCATGCATAGCGCTGGTGAGTCTCTTCCAATGTGTCCACACTCGCCCGTGTCTCTGTGAATCACCAAACATCACCATAGTCAAGTCACCTGTTTAGGGCCCCTGCATTGCCTATAGCCCGAGCCCCTCAGCTTTAGCTGAAAACCAGCATCGAACAAAAACGGTTCTGAAAATAGCCTAAAGCACGCTTAATGCTTTAGGAGAAATCCGAGCTGTAGCCGCAACTAACGTTAACATCGCGGCTCCAAAAGCAGGTGTGAAGGGAAGCTACAGCTCTTCTGCAAGAGCTCTAGCCTTAGCTTCTACTCACCAGTCAGTGGCAGTCTTCGCTGCCAGGAAATGACGGCGGAAGGTTACCGCCTGGCGCCACAGGCCGAGGAGACGGTCATCTTCACCCCTTAAGTAGCTGTCATAAAGCTGAACGTGCAAAGACAAAAAGAAATGCCAAGTCAGCCTTCGCTGCCACTGCACAAGTCTCTCTACACAGGAGAGACTACAGCCACCATCCCCAGGTCTCCTTTAGCAACCACTGCAACAGGGGCATCAAGGGCTCAGGAGCCACCACAGAAGCATCCTCAGCAGACCTGCCACCTGACTGCCAAGAAGGGAACGTCCACGCTCCTCCTGCAGGAGTGGACGGCAGCAAAGCAAACTGATCACGATTCCTCCTCTCGCCTTGCCGAGGTGTCCAGCGGTCGTGGTGGAGGAAGACAAAAACAAGCCCCTCCGAGACCCGCGTCAGATTTCCTGCCAACAGGCTGTTACGGGAGGTAAGGGAGGCCTGCCTTGTTCTTCTGCTGGCTCCTCTGAACCTCAAAGCACACAGTCCTCTCTGGTCTCCACTGCTCTAGACGGACACTCCAGGACTATTAAAAAGACGAGCGGTCCTCTGTGACTGCCCTGCAGTGCCCAGTAACAGCAAGCATTTGCCTCCAGGACCGAGCAGTACGCTCACAGCAGGTGGGCATCTTCCATCACCACAATTTGCTGACACTCCTCCATCTCACACCCCTGGCTTCTGCTCGTCAACACCAACACAGCCTCAACAGAGCCACAACCTTCCCACAGCAAGGCCTCTAGGCCACAAATAAAATGCACTCGCATTCCACCCTGGCATCGCCCGTGACGCTCCCGTAGCCGCTCCTTACCTCACGTTCAGCGCGCCATTCACTCTCCCTCAATTCCAGCTCCTGCCGGGCCCTCATCCAATGCGCCGTCAGTTCTCCAACATCTTCTCTGAGAGCTGAATTAACCTCATTCACTTTATCGAGGTGCTCGCGCAGGACAGTGTTCACTTTGGCCAGGAAAACCTTGGAAAGGGAGAAACAGCAATGAGGCCTCTGAACAACTGCTATCCACAAGCAGCATCCCCGTCATTTCCCAGCTCCCTCCACACAGACTTTGTTGTCAAACCGAGAGGCAGTAGAAGTGCTTTCTAGCATTAACTGAGAGCTCTCTGTGAGGGCAAACTCATTTGCTTAGGCTGGAAAGGGTCCTTTGGAGGTCGCCCGGAATAGCCCCCCGCCCAAAACAGAGCTGTTCGGCACACACTCCTAGGACTGCCCCACGGAAAACAGACTGTGGACCTTTCTCCTTTCAAAGCCGCTTGCCCAGCCGCTTCCCCTGGGGTGACCAGGTAGCACTGACAGGTTTCCCCTCACTTCCACGAGCATCCAGGGTACCAAGTACCACTCCTTCCTGGTACCTTTGCTGCTCCTCTTCCCACTGAAGCAGTGCTTTCTCCAGGCTGTGCTCTTCGGCGGCTTCCCACCTGCCTGCAAGGGAGCCCTGAAGGAGAAAGGATATGTTTAGTCAAATTCTCCTGTTCCCTTCGCTCCCGTCAGCACCCATCGCTTTCCCCTCCCTTTGCTGGCTATCATCTCAGGAGCTCGGGGCTCCTTCCCGGCGTAACGGTGTCGTGACTACGGACAGGAAGGGAGGGGAGGGGCGTTACTAGCTAATGGCAGCAGCTCTCCTCAGTCTCCCACTGTTGCACTCTCACAGCGAGGCATCCTCAGGTCATGACCGCGAGCGCTCACTTCGACCCGAAGCCCGGGAACGCTCTCCCACTCTCCTGCCCTTCGTTCCCTGGGTTCACTTTAGCCGTGAAGCGGAAAGAAAAGCGCAGAGCCGGCTCTGCACGTGGAACGCCAGCATTCTCGCCTTCCAACATGCCATGTTTCAAGCGGCTCTTTTTCAGAGACAGCCATGTAGCGTACCAGGCAGCACAGCCCTCTCCCGAGACCTAGGACAAACGCTGCTCCAGCAGCAAAGCCCTCTTGCACGCAGGTTTTAGCCTTCTGCGGCTTTTAGCCTTCCTGACAGGCTTTTCTGGATGGGCATTTCTGGGCCTACCGGCTGCTCTACGCGCAGCAACCGGACAAACCACCGACGGGCAACTGTACAGCGCTTCCTTCCAGCCTCAGGTGGCAGAACCTCGTTTTCCTCTGCCCCGGCTTCGGGGAGCTTTGTGCTGTCTGCGTCAACGAATGCTACGCAGGCGACCTCTCGTCCGCAACCTGCACACTCACCCCTGCTGCTCCCGCTCGCCGCTCCAGCTCTCGACACCGAGCCCGGTACTGCAGGACCTGGATGGGCACACGCAGTGGCCATGAGCGGCTGCAGCCTGTGAGGGGCTCGGCTCCTCCCGCCCCGGCTTTTCTCCCGGTCCCGACAGCCCCAGCACCGGGCCCTGCCCGGCGCTGCCCACACGGGCAACAGGGAGCCGTGGCGGCCCGGGGCAGCTCTCGACACGGGCCGGGCAGGCGCCCGCGTTCCTCACCTTCGCCTGTAGCAGCCGCACCGGCACCGCTTGGCGCTGCCGCGCCTCCTGCGAGCTCTGCAGCCGGCGCCGCAGGGAGGCCTGGCTCCGCGCCGCCACGGCCCCGCTCGCCCGCCGGGCCCGCCGCCCGCGGGGCTCCGCCGCCTGACGGGCCCCGCGGCGCGGGCCGCTCCGCGGCCGGCCCCGGCGGACCGAGCTCAGGCGGCTCCGGGCCGCGGGCTGGCGCCTGCCGGGCCGGGCGGAGCGGCTCACCCTGCCCGCCGGGCGCGACCGGGAGCCGGGCCGGGGGCCGGGAGCGCTAGGCTCGCTCGGGGCCGCTCTGTGGCAGCGCTTCCCTTCTCGCTCCTCGCTGACGGTGCCGCGCCGGGCTGCGGGGCTGCCGCGGGGGAGAGGCCGCCCAGGCAGCGGTTTGCTCCGGCGCGTTCTGCGCGGAGACCGTTACCGGCCGCGGAGAGCGCTGCGGGCAGCCCCTGGCACCGGGGCGGCGATGGGGCGTGTGGGCACCCTGGGGCGGGGGGGCTGGCACCGCGGCGGCACGGGGAAGCTCCCTCGGCCAGGGCAGCCCGCGGAGCAGCGGCAGCTTTCGGCTGAAAGCTCAAGCTTCAGCCCTTGGCTGCGCTGGAGCAGGAGGCCCCGTCTGGTGCGAAACCCAGAGCTCCGCGGGTGGAGTCGCTGGCGCTTCGTCTCCCCGGTTGCAGCACGAACGGGACGGGCTGCAAGCAGAAAAGAGAAAACACGCTGTGGCAGACAGAACTGCAAACCCACTGCCAGGACAGCCTGCTCTGTGACTGAAGCTCGCTGTCAGCAGCTCGTGAAGAAAGACAACAAACACACACGGCAAGCGGGGCTCAGTCCCCTTTGCCCAGACCAGGCTGTTACGTGGATTCCCTTATCCGCCACTCAAGCCCTGAGGCTGCAGAGCTTACACTTACTTAGGTAACGCTTAATTCCTGCGCTTGCGAGCTAATCAAGAAAAAGGGCTAGTTCCCTGGCCAGGGTGCTCCTCCTCCCTGCTCCGCCACGCTGCGGGCGTCCCCCGCATCTCTCTGGGAAGCGCCACAGCCTCAGCAGTCCGGCTGCTGTTGGATCCGCTCCCAATGAGAGGAGGGGTTAAGGGAATCTTAGCAGTTAATTAGTAGATGAAGCTTGAAATCTTGTTAGCTATTGTGTGAAGTAGTTAAAGCAGGAGAACTGTAGTTCCTCCCAAAGACAGGTCCTGATAAACTGAAAAGAGGAAAGAAGATTTGTGGGTCCTCACAAGGACGGTCCCTGATAAGAATTAAGAACTTACCTCAAGAAACTAGCTCTGCAGTTTGGATAGAAGCCAAAAAACAACGGAGCCTGCGCAAAGTCAAAAGGTTACTAGCGGTGATGAAGAGGAACCACCGGCCTTCATCCCCACGACCCCCGACGACCACCACCAGGAGGCAACACGCAAGCGCAGATGGCAGGAGAACTCATTTTAATACGAAGCGGGGATAGATCATGCATATGTATAGGTATATTGCTAAACTTTATGTATATGCAACACTTTGCTGTATATATTTGAAGTAAGTGCCTCGTTGGGCGCGCACGGTTTTTGGTGGGACTACCCCCCCGTGCTGCCCAGCGCTGAATAAACATACCTACTTTACAATCTTACAGATTGTGGAGTCTGTTTTCCGCACGTCAGTTTTGGCGAGCCAGGCAGGAGACTCTCTGCTTAACCGCGGGACCGGCTGTGGAGCTGTCACCGAAATCGGGAATAAACCTCGTAACACCAATGTAGTGTTAAAAGGCAGGCATTCTTTATTCACGGCGCCGGGAACACGGGGGATAGCTCCTCCTAAATCGTGTTCGCTCGATCAGTTCAAAAATCAAACATTTATAGGCAAGATTAATACATATTCATCAAGTGTCCATACAATGATTGGTTAAGTATTCCTCGCCTACCATGTAAATGACCACGCATGCTCACTATAATTTCTTGGGATTTTACTTCCTTAATCTTTTGAGTCGGAGGGTTTCTTGAGTGGGTGGTCTCTGAGTCGGTGGTCGCGATCTCCCCCTGCCGGAATTACCTTTCCTACAAAGTTCACTTAAGCTTGGCAACACTCAATAGATCTTCACAGGCTATCGGTCCAGTATGCAATCATTCACCCCACAGTCACCGGACCGTAGAACTGACCAAGGTGTTCCTTCTTTCTGACTACTTGTTATTAGAACAAAACATAATACCATGATCACAACGTTACACTTAACTCCTTGATAATTAAATCAAGATGAGAAGGGTTAGGTGGGTTCTCGAGCAGCATTGCTGGTGCATAATGTTCTTATAGTTACAACTTTCTACAGATTCACAAACCTATTTTCTAACCCTATTTTATTTTAATTCTCTACCACCTTGGTTACATTTCCCCCCTTTGGAAGTTTTGAAATAATTTCTTTTCAATACTTCCATTACAAATTAATTTCCTTATTAACATTCAATCACTTTATTGTATGATGGTAGGAGCATTATTAGTTAGTCCATTTAAATTTTGGTGTTTTGTAGTCAATGCAAGTGTAATTCTGCTATCAATGGTAGCTCTTTTTGTAAATTTCTTTTTCAAACAATGATAAATGAATAATATTCTCAAAGATATTATTAATAATAATAACACAGTATCAATTAAAGGACTTCACCCAAGAACTCAAGTTTTATCCCTATCCACTGAAAATTTTATCAAACCAATTTTCTTGCATGTCTTGTTGCATTTCCTGAGTATCCTTTTCTATTTTTCTCAATAAGTCCAAATCATATTCAACATCCTGGGTAACATTTGGGATATCTATGCAACAATGATCTATCCTATCCCTCAGGTATCCACAAACTCCATGTTCTTTTAGTAAGAGCATATCTAGAGCTATCCTATTTTGTAGGGTCATCTTCAAAGTGGCTTGTAACTGTAAATTTAGTTGTTTAAATCCTTTCCTCATTATTTTGGCTAATCTTTTCACTTGACCTGTCAACTTATATAACCAATCCCTATTCCTGTAAGTTGCCAAGGGAGTCAATAAGGATTCTAAGGCTCATCCAAGTTTCACTCCTGTCGAGGGTTCATTCCAATCATCATCATCAATTTGTGATCTTTTTGTCCATAAAGTTAAAATTTTCAGAATCTCCCCTAAAGGAAGATTTCTTTCAGATTGGACATAATCTTGGCATTCCTAAAGTAATTTGTTTTACTTTCCCGTCCATTGGTAAATGGGTGGTCCAAGTTCCATCACTCATTGCCCAAACTAAATGTCCTGGGTTCTGAACTGTAGATCTTCTACAACTAAATATTGATCCCTTTCTAATTTTATATACACTAGTCAAATTTAAATCGTTCTTGAGTCCTCTGCACTAACACTCATATTTCAATGCAGCTGCTAAGGGAGGAACTTCTCGGACTGCTCTATCAACTGCACTGCAATTACATATCTTTTTACAATTCCACCAGGGTACTATGTCTTCCTTTTCCCTGGATGTGGTTCCCCTGTCATTAACTGATGGGAAAACTGTAAAGATTGTTCCGTCCCAGGCAAAACACCATGAAGTATTAGCCATATATTGAAATTGAGATAGAATAGTCATAGACCACACTGAATCCCATGCAGCCTCTGCCTCTAGCTTAGTCTGATTTTCACAATTATGGACTACACGTCCAGCTTCCTCGGGATCATGTACAGGGAGGCCTCTACTTATTTCTTTGCATAATTGTTTATCCCTTGTGCTTACTGCACTCAAATTTGTTGTTAAGATTCCCCATGGAATTGATTCACCTACTGCTCTTGGAATTGGAAGACATGCGGTTATTTGGGTTACATTTTGTAAATTTGCAAATTCTTTTATCAATCCTACCATTAAATTTTCTTCTGGAGTTCTCCTTGGAATGTATATTAGCTGCTCTGCTTCACTCTCCCTTCCAATTGATCTATTATCATCTCAAATAATGCTCCCAACATCATCAGTTTCCAAATCAAAACCCATTTTTCCATATTTTCCAATGATAATTTCTTAAACATGTTTTAAAATCAACTTTGCAGTCTCTGAATCCCTATTGATGACCTTCCATGACGGGGCTTTCTTCACTCGGGTGTCGTGTATCCCCGGTTCCACTCCTCCAACCTTGATTGCAGTATAAGTTGTTAACAGTACCTAGAATGGTCCCCTCCACTTTTCCTGCAGTGGTTCAGAGTTCCAAGTTTAAAGATCACCTGGCTGATACTGATGTACAGGCAAGTGACCTAGTCAGCACAATATATCTCCAAAGTGCTCCAAGGACTTTTCCTAAAGAAATTAGATACACTTGCAAATCAGTTTCCCCAGCTACCTTCATATCCCCTGGGATTAAAGGAGTCTGGTACAGTTTACCATACAGGACTTCATATGGACTTATACCGTCTCTTGATCTTGGTTGGATCCTGATTTTCAAGAGAGCTAGTGGTAAAGCCTGTGGCCACTTCAAAGATGTTTCCTGACAAATTTTACTTATTTGTCTTTTCAACATTTGATTCAATCTCTCAATTTTTCCACTCGATTGTGGCATCCAAGGGGTATATAAGTCCCATTTTATACCCAAAACTTTACTGAACTATTGAACTACATCTGCCACGAAGTGTGGTCCCCTATCAGAAGACATTCCCAATGGCATTCCAAATCTTGGTATTATTTCCTTCAACAACACTTTAACTCCCTCTCTAGCTTTGTTGGTGCGGTAAGGGAAGGCCTCCGGCCATCCAGAAAATGTATCCATTAGTACTAATAAATACCTGTATCCGTTCTGACTGGGTAACTCAGAGAAATCAATTTGCCAATAATCTCCTGAAGAATTTCCTTGTTTTATCATTCCTAGAGGTGGCCTCTTTTGGTTCATGGCGTTATTTTTAAGGCAGATTGGACATTTAGCTATTATTGATTTAACTATTCCTGTCATTCCTACACATACTACAGACGTTTTTAAACTTGAAACCATAGCATCTACTCCCCAGTGTGTTTGTTCATGTTTTTCCTCTGTGAGTTATGTCATAATTTGCAGGGTTACTATCACCTGTTTTTTTGTTTTACTGGTACTAGTGCAAGGATACCTCGTTCTGCGGCCTCTTTTGCAGCTTTGTCTGCCAATCGATTACCTATATTTACAGCCGTCTGACCAAATTGATGAGCTTTACAATGCATTACCGCCACTTCTTTCGGCCTCTGCACATCTTCCAGGAGTTGGAGAATTTCTTCTTTATACTTTATTGATGTTCCTTGGGCTGACAGCAGTCCCCTTTCTTGCCAGAGGGCTCCATGAGCATGGATCACACCAAATGCATATTTAGAATCAGTCCAAATATTCACCCTTCTTCCTTCAGCTATTTGCAGAGCCCGCCTCAATGCCACCAATTCTGCTTTCTGTGCTGAGGTACTTACAGATAGTGTCCTTGATTCCAATACCTCAGAGGTGGTGATGACAGCATATCCAGCCATTCGTTTTCCTTCTCGTACGAAACTGCTTCCATCTGTATATAGCTCCAGATGAGGGTTTTCTAGGGGTTCATCTCTCAGGTCTGGTCTGCTGGAATAAACTTGTTCAATAGTTAACAAACAATCATGTTCCAAATTTCCTGTTGGATTCTCTGTTGACAAAAATATTGGATTGCTGGATTAACAATCGGTGTGGTTTTCAATTCCACATCATCTTGTTCCAATAGGACAACCTGATACTTCAGCATTCTGCTGGGGGATAGCCAGTGACCCCCCCCTTTTGCTCTAGAACAGTTATTACCATATGCGGTACGTACACCACCGTCTTTTGACCCATGGTCAATTTTCGAGCTTCTTGGATCAGCAATACTGTTGCTGCCACAGCGCGTAAACATCCTGGCCATCCTTTACTCACGTTGTCAAGTTGTTTAGAGAAGTACCTCACTGGTCGTCTCCAGGGTCCCAGCTGTTGCGTCAGCACTCCAAGAGCCAGATGTTGCCTTTCATGTGCAAACAACTCAAAAGGTTTGGTCACATCAGGTAGTCCCAGAGCAGGTGCCATCATTAATGCCTTTTTCAGTTCTTTGAATGATTTCTAACATTGTGGTGTCCAAGTCAGATACTGATCCTTGGATTCCTTTAAAGCCTCATACGGTGGCTTTACATATAATCCATAATCCAAAATTCAAAGTCAGCACCACCCAATCATTCCCAGAAAAGTTCTCAATTCTTTCAGGCTACTTGGTTCAGGAATTTGACGGATAACTTCTTTTCTTTCATTTCCCAATTGTCTCTGTCCTTGGGATATTTCAAATCCCAAATAAATTACTGTTTCTTTTCCTATTTGGGCCTTATTTCTGGAGACTCTATATCCTCCTTGGCCTAGGAAATTTAGTAAACTGATAGCAGAACACTTCCCTTTTGGTCCTGTCTCTTCCATATCTCTAATTCCTTTGCCAATTGATTCCCAAATATCGTAGGGCTATTTTTGAATCCTTGTGGAAGTACAGTCCATGTCAATTGGGTCTTTCGTCCTGTGGCCAGACTTTCCCAATAAAAAGCAAATATGTTTTGGCTGCCTATATCTAGAGGTATGCAGAAGAAGGCACCCTTTAAATCTAGTACAGTAAACCATTTATGTTCCTCTTTTAAGGAAGTCAGTAAAATATATGGATTAGCCACTACTGGGTGTATATCTTGGACTATCTGATTTATACCTCTTAAATCCTGAATCAATCGGTATTCCTTACCTCCGGATTTCCTTACTGGTATATGGGAGTGTTATATTCTGATTCACACTCTACCAATAGTCCATATTCTAAAAATTTTGTAATCAACCCCTCTAATCCTTTTCGAGCTTCCCACTTAATAGGATATTGTTTTTGTCTTACCGGTTTGGCTCCAGGTTTTAAAATCACCTTTACCAGCTCTGCCAATTTAGATCGTCCCAGAATTCCACTTGCCCAGACCAAAGGAATAACTGCATTTTCCACTTCTTCTGGAATCTGTTCTTCCCTGTAGGAATCCTGTAACATAAACACTCTTGCCTCTATGGCTTTTGATTCTGGCATTAACAACTTGATTTCTCCATCTTTGAAAGTTCTTTGTGCATCTAATTTACTCAATAGATCTCGTCCCAACAAAGACAGTGGACATTCAGGCATATACAGAAACTGGTGAGTTACCCATTGTTTTCCCAATTTAAACTTTAATGGCTCTAAAAATGGCCAATTTTCCTTCCGCCCTGTCGCACCAACAACATCTACTGATTTGTGACTAAATTTCCCTTTACATGTATACAATACTGAGTAAGTAGCTCCAGAAACTCTATTTCTTCATTCCCTAGCTTCAATGTAACCAGAGGTTCAGCTAGGGTTGATTCCCCCAGTCCCCTTCATAGTTCTTCATCCAGAGTCATTAATTTAATTGCCTGCAGAGCCGGATCTAATTCTCCTGCCTTAGGACATTCTCTTTTCCAGTGCCCACACTTCTTGCAAACAGCACATTGATCTTCTGCCAATCGGGGCTTATTTTCCTTCTCTCTCTGATATTCATTCCTTGTCCTCTCCCTCTGCCTATCCTGTTATTCCCTGCCAAAACTGCTAGTAGCTTTCCACCCCTTCGGGTTTGCCTCACCTATTTTTCTTTTACTCTATTGTTATATACAGCCTAAGCAATTTCAAGCATTTTACCTTAGCCACCCTTTCGGGATCCTCCTGATAGGTACCTGCAGTCTCTTTCCATGATCTTAAATCAGTAATTGAAAATTAATTTCACCACCACTGTTTCGAGTTCTCATCACATTTTCCCTTTTTCATAATCTTTACCATGGGATCATACAGATGTATTCCATACTGTCTCTGCCATTCTGGATGATTTTGTAGTGTAAAGAACAAATCAATATAAGCCATTTCTTCCCATTTACCCTCCTTTTTACAAAACAACATTAATTGCAAGATGGTGTTATATTGCAATGTCCCATTTTCTGACCATTTCTCCCCACTGTCCAACCTTGGACATACATTGGCCACCAATGATTGCAATATTCAATTAATTGCTTCCGAGTCAGAGGATCACCTCCCAGATCTTTCCAATGCCTCAAAATACATCCCAAAGGTGTTTTTTGTGGGATAGATCTTTTACTCGGAAATGTTCCCATCTTCCCAAGACTAGTGGGTGTGATTGTGCACTATCACAGGCACTAGTCGGAGGGACCCCTACTCTCCTCGAGGGTCCCTCTGGATCTTCTAGCCCCCTGCTAGAAATCCCCCAACCTCCTTACCTGGGCCCCTAGCCCAACCTTGCGAGGCTTTCGCCGCGTCTTATAGGCAGGCATTCCTTGTGAGGGTCTCGTACCCTCACCCTTTCCAGAGGTACCTTTCAGCCCTACTCTGCGTAGCTTTCGCCGCGCCTTACGAGCGAGCTAGTGGGACTCGAACCCACGTTACTTCAATCCTTTAAAGAATGCCTTATTACCTTTCCAGGGGACTTGCTCAGAATTCTTCGGTCCGGGGATCAGAGGTTCTCCCCAAGAATCCCTCGGTGCCGGCTGGAGGTCCTGTGATCCCACGGATCCGTCGAGATTCACAAGCAGGGTCCCATCTGGGTCGCCAAAACTGTCACCGAAATCGGGAATAAACCTCGTAACACCAATGTAGTGTTAAAAGGCAGGCATTCTTTATTCACGGCGCCGGGAACACGGGGGATAGCTCCTCCTAAATCGTGTTCGCTCGATCAGTTCAAAAATCAAACATTTATAGGCAAGATTAATACATATTCATCAAGTGTCCATACAATGATTGGTTAAGTATTCCTCGCCTACCATGTAAATGACCAACGCATGCTCACTATAATTTCTTGGGATTTTACTTCCTTAATCTTTTGAGTCGGAGGGTTTCTTGAGTGGGTGGTCTCTGAGTCGGTGGTCGCGATCTCCCCCTGCCGGAGTTACCTTTCCTACAAAGTTCACTTAAGCTTGGCAACACTAAATAGATCTTCACAGGCTATCGGTCCAGTATGCAATCATTCACCCCGCAGTCCTTTGTTTTAAGACAAGACTATAGAATGAATAATTACCTACCCACCGGACCGTAGAACTCACCAAGGTGTTCCTTCTTTCTGACTACTTGTTATTAGAACAAAACATAATACCATGATCACAACGTTACACTTAACTCCTTGATAATTAAATCAAGATGAGAAGGGTTAGGTGGGTTCTCGAGCAGCATTGCTGGTGCATAATGTTCTTATAGTTACAACTTTCTACAGATTCACAAACCTATTTTCTAACCCTATTTTATTTTAATTCTCTACCACCTTGGTTACAGAGCGGACGCCCCTGGGCGCGCCTCGAGCACTTTCCTCGGAGGGGAGTCCGCTGCCAGCCGCTCACCGCGGGAGCAGACAACAACCTCCTGAAGCTGCGGAAGAAAACGGTATGTTTTATGAGGGGAGCCTGTAAGTCGTACGCGTGGCCGGGGCAGCTGGTAAATCGCGCGGAGACGTCTGGCGTGCAGCACAGTCCCTGTAGGAGGAGGGTACCCTGTATGGGAATAAGGGGATTTGCTGACCGAAGGGGAGGCCGCTAGCGATCTTGAGGGTAGATCGAGCAAATCCGAGGTCACCGCTGCATCCCAGTGTCGGGAGCCAGGATGGACCTGCTAATGACTAGTATATAAGAAGCAGGAGAAGGGTAAGCGGACCTCCTCGCAATTGCGGTAGGGTTATTATTTTATATATTTGCAGCTGCTGGATGGGTGTTACCTGGAGTGATGAATGTATAAATTAAGTACCCGGGAATTTTATGTTAAAAGTCTTTGTCTTTATGTGTGTAATATATAGAAAGATTGTGAATACCTTTATATGTTAATGAAGAAGCGGGGCAAAGGGAATTACTCCTTCAGTGGTTCGGGCTCGAACCTTGGGGATATCTAAATGAAGGAAGACATTGGATAAAAAGGGGAAATGAACAATTTTATCTGAGGAGCGTATGTGACTCCTGCAGGGTGGAAAGTGGCCTCAGATTGGGAACAACCTTCAGACGTTTTTTGTAAATCCCAGTGTTGGTGGACAAATAGGAGTAATTCCCTGTTTTGTGTGTAGAAAGGAAAATCTAATCCCGGAAATTTGGGAAGTGTGGGAAAAGAACTGGAAAGAAACCATAAAGAAGTCTAAGGAACAGCTTGTGTGGAAACTTATTGAAAAGTATATCAGAAACTAAAGTAATAGAAAAGCTTTGCAAAAATGGGTAACACTCAAAAGGGAGTTTTAAAGAAAAGCCCCCTAGGCTGTGTGCTTGCTCATTGGACAAACATTGTTGGGATTGGGGGAACAGAAAGTAAAAAAACCCTTATTAAATATTGTAATCAGTGGTGGCCGTTGTATAAGTTAGAGAATGATGCTAAGTGGCCACTTAATGGATCTATAGACTATAATACCCTTTTACAATTGATGTTGTTTTTAAGGAGAGAAGGGAAATGGGATGAAGTTTCATATGCAGACATGTTTTTCACCCTCCGAAACCATCCGGAGTGGCAAAGGGACTGTGGAATGGTGCCACCACAGGACCCCCTGGTACTCGCACTTGAGCGGGAAAATAATAAAGAACTTAGAGGTAAATTAAAGCGATGTTGCTTGGCGTGCAGCATTGGACAAAGATGCATTAAAGTAAACAAAACCCACCAGGCACCGGAACCAGATTTAACTGACCTATTTAAGCCTCCCCCTCGATCTCAGGAACGGGATGTGGACTCAGACGAAACTTCCACCCCCCCAGATAGCCCCGTATCTTCCCGCACTAGGGGGAAGTCTGCTCCAGTGGCCTTACAGGCACCTCTCCGAGAGGCGGTAGGACCCGAAGGTGGGACAATGCTAATCAGAGTGCCTTTTTCTATTGCTGACTTACAAGGATGGGAAGGGGCTGCGAAGGATTACAGAGCTGATCCAGTGAGAGTAATGAGGCATTTTCAATTTATTGTGAAACAGCACAACCCTGACTGGAAAGATATACAGTTATTATTAGAATATATGACTGAGACAGAAAACCAGCTGATTTTACAGACGGCAGGGAATTTAGCCGAAGATCATTATAAGAGTATAGGAGGGGACGTCAAAGATTATTTTCCTCTCCAAGATCCGAAATGGGATCCTAACAAATCCTCACATATGGAAAGATTGCAGGGGTATCAGGAATGGATTTCGAGAGGAATAGAAAGAGCTATCCCCAAAACAATAAATTGGTCAGCTTTGTATGCAGTCAAACAGGGCCCCTCCGAGTCCTCGTCTGAATTCCTGAATCGGTTGAGAGATGTAATGCGCCGTAACACACCGCTAGATCCTGGGTCAGAAATAGGGATACAACAATTAGTTTCTCTGTTCCTGGGTCAATCTACAGGGGACATCAGGCGTAAGCTTCAGAAGCTACGCACTACAGAAGGAAGGAATCTGGAAATATTGTTAGATGAGGCATGGAGAGTGTTCAGCAATAGAGAAGAAGGATATAGACAAGGACAGCGGAAAGTAATAGCGGCTCTCAGAGAAGAGGAAGGAAAAAGGTACAAACGAGAACCATCTCAGTTAGGCAAAGACCAATGTGCACTATGCAGGAAATTTGGTCATTGGAAAAGAGAATGTCCAAACAAGGAAAAGAGACGGGGCTACCAGATTGGGAAGATGGTAGCCCATGTAAAAGAAGATTGACGGGGACCCGGGGAATCTACCCTAGCGGATCCGCTGGTTATAATGAGGCTAGGGAAAGAACAACAGGAAGTGGAGTTCTTAGTTGATACAGGGGCAACCTACTCGGTTTTGAATCAAGCCTTGATGCCCCTGGGGAATGATTACATCATGGTAAAAGGGGCGACTGGCCAAAGCGAAAAGGCATATTTTTGCAAACCTTTGAAGTATAAATTTGGAAAACAATGGGGGATCCATAAATTCCTATATATGCCTAACTCCCCAAAGGCCCTTTTGGGAAGAGATTTGTTAGAACAATTGGGTGCAAAAATTACATTTAGAAAGGGAGAGATTATTCTGGAGATAAAAGACCACGATTATATTCAAGTACTGAGCCTATTTCTAGCCAGTCTTCCTGGAGAAGGAGAGATTAGTGAAAAGATCCTAAATCAAGTATATCCTGGGGTATGGGCCACTGATGTACCTGGAAGGGCAAAGAATGCCCCACCCGTTGAAGTTAAACTCAAAGGAGGTCGGCAACCCGTAAGGGTTAAACAGTACCCCTTGAGGAAGGAAGATAGGGAAGGGATCCGACCAGTCATTGCAAAATTTTTACAATTAGGATTATTAAAAGAATGTGAGTCTGATTTTAACACACCTATATTACCTGTCCGTAAGCCTGACGGGTCATACCGCGTGGTCCAGGATCTACGGGCTGTAAATAAAATAACTGAGGACCTTTACCCCGTAGTGGCGAATCCATATACCCTGTTGACTGTATTGACACCCGAGCTAACTTGGTTTACTGTTTTAGATCTAAAGGATGCCTTCTTTTGCCTCCCTCTCCATAAAGCCAGCCAAAAATTATTTGCATTCGAATGGGAAAACCCCAAAACTGGTCGCAAAACTCAGCTCACTTGGACGGTGTTGCCACAAGGATTTAAAAACAGTCCTACCATCTTTGGCAACCAGCTCGCAAAAGACCTGGAATCTTGGGAAATCCCGTCTGAAAAAGGGAAACTGTTACAATATGTAGATGATATCCTGATCGCCACCAAAACAGAGGACGATTGTATGACCTGGATGGTGAGTCTACTAAATTTTTTGGGGCTTCAAGGGTATCGGGTATCTAAGAAGAAGGCCCAAGTAATACAGCAGAAAGTGATCTATTTGGGCTACGAAATTAGTGCGGGACAGAGAACTTTGGGACAAGCCCGCAAAGAAGCAATATGCCAAACCCCGAGACCTCAGACAGTAAAAGAATTACGAACTTTCCTGGGAATGACTGGGTGGTGAAGACTGTGGATATAAAACTATGGACTTCTTGTTAAACCATTGTATGCATTAACAACCACTGAACAGAAACACCTTGAATGGAACAAGGAGACCGCACGAGCCTTTGAGCTACTAAAGAAAGCTCTGATGTCGGCTCCGGCCCTAGGGCTCCCAGACGTGAGTAAACCGTTTTTCCTTTTTTCCTACGAGAAACAAGGAATCGCTCTGGGAGTATTAGCACAAGATCTGGGCCCCTATCGATGAGCGGTTGCATTCTTTTCCAAACAGTTAGAAGCAACTGCGAAAGGTTGGCCTGGATGCCTGCGAGCAGTTGCAGCTGTAATATTGAATATACAAGAAGCCCGAAAATTTACTCTGGGCCAGAAAATGACCATCTTAGTGTCTCACAGCGTATCCGCAGTGTTGGAAGCAAAGGGTGGGCATTGGCTTTCCCCACAAAGATTCCTGAGATATCAAGCTATACTGGTAGAACAGGATGATGTGGAGATCGTAGTTACTAACATTGTCAACCCAGCCTCTTTCCTCAGTGGAAACACGGGGGAACCAGTGCATCATGACTGCTTGGAGACTATTGAAGCAACGTATGCAAGCCGCCCAGATCTGAAAGACAGCCCTACGGAAAGCGGAGAAAACTGGTTCACAGATGGAAGCAGCTATGTCCTAAGTGGTAAAAGACACGCGGGATATGCCATTACCACTAGTCAAGAAATAATAGAGTCAAGACCTTTACCCATAAATACTTCTGCACAAAAGGCAGAAATAATTGCTCTGGCCCGTGCCTTGGAGTTGGCCCGAGGCAAAGTTGTGAATATCTATACAGATTCAAGATATGCTTTTGGAGTTGTACATGCGCATGGAGCAATTTGGAAAGAAAGAGGGTTATTGAGCTCTCAAGGGAAAAATATTAAGCATGCAGAAGAAATTTTGAGACTGTTGGAAGCAATCCAACTTCCTGAGAAAGTGGCGATTATGCATATTAAGGCACACCAGAAAGTAAGCTCAGAATTGGAAAGAGGAAATGAACTGGCAGATAGAGAGGCAAAACAGGTAGCCAAAGCAGAGGTAAAAACAGAAGGAGCTTTAGTCCCCGACAGGCGAATCTCTTTAGAAGGTAAGCCAAAATATACCAAGGAAGATCAAAAACTTATTACAGATCTGGAAGGATTATACAATGAAGAGGGGTGGGCTTATACCCCACAAGGAAAACTAGTTATTCCCTCTTGCCTAATATGGCATTTGGTAAGAGAGGAACACAGGAAGAGGCATTGCGGAATAGAGGCTCTATATAAACATTTAATTAGAGAAATTGTGGCCAGAAATTTATATACTACGGTGAGACAGGTTACTCAGCAATGTGATCTTTGCCTCCAGATTAATCCCAAGAATATTCCCAGGCTAGAAATGGGCCAAATTGGGAAAGGCAATGGGCCTGGGCAACAATGGCAGATTGATTTTACAGAACTTCCAAGAAAAGGGGGGTATCCATATTTATTGGTATTAACTGATACCTTTTCAGGTTGGCCAGAAGCATTTCCAACTAGAACCGCTAAGGCTCGAGAAGTAGTTAAAGCATTAATACAAGAGATAATACCACGTTTTGGGGTCCCAATGATAATGTCCTCTGATAGGGGACCACATTTTGTTTCAAAAATAGTACAACAAGTTAGCCACCATTTAGGCATAGATTGGCAACTTCATACCCCATACCGCCCCCAGTCAAGTGGCCAAGTAGAAAAAATGAACCACCTCATCAAGCAACAGATTGTGAAACTAGGACAGGAAGCAAATCTAGCCTGGCCTCAGTCTCTTCCTTTAGCCCTCTTGCGTATACGAACTAGGCCAAGGGCGAAGGAGGGACTGAGCCCATTTGAAATCTTGTATGGACAACCATATGGAATACAGAGAGGAATATCCACACAAGCTGGAAACGAAGTCATGACCTCTTACATGGTTGCCCTAGGAAAACAACTCAATAATATTAGAAAACACATAATTGGGACTAGGGGGAGAGGTTTGGATGGACCTGTACATAATATACAACCAGGAGACTACGTATATGTAAAATCTCTTGCAGAAAAGACTCTGGAGCCACAATGGAAAGGACCTTTCCAAGTCCTCCTTACCTCTTTTACAGCAATTAAAATTAAAGAACAAAACGCTTGGATTCATCATACCAGAGTCAAGAAAGCTCCTCGGCTACCATGGAAGTCAACATTAGCTGGACCTTTGAAATTACGCCTCCAACGAAAAGACGAACCCTGATCGTTTGTATAATGGGACTATGGGCAAAAGCTGTGTGTACATGGGACCAAAATATGTATGTACAAATGACTAAATCAATAGTAGATAACATGAACTTGTCTAGCTGTTGGGTGTGCATAGCTCTTCCCAGAGGTCAGATGGAGATACCCACTTTTGGAGTCATGTCTTCTAATTGGTCTATAATTAATGAAGTCACTGAGGTGGACATGTGGAAGTCAGGAAACACATCCAAACTAGAGTGTCAAACTAAGGTGACAATTAGAGAAAGAGGACCTAAATTTGAACTTCAGGTCCTGGAGGGAGGAATATTTTTTGAGGGATGTAAGAACAAGAGCTCCGAAGCATGTATTAGGGCCCCTCAATTTGGAAGCTTTAATTTGAGCACCATAAACTGTACTATCATTGATTTACAGAACAGGAATCAATCGGAACCTTAAGTAACCTGGTTAATGACGACCTACAGGTGACTTTGAATGGAATCTATCTTAATATAACTGCCCAAAGAAGGAGTAACGCGGCAAGCCCAGTACCTATATGTCCAACCCCTCAAGGGACTTGGTGGTTATGTGGAGATGGACGTGCACAAAAGATATTACCCAGAGCTTGGCAAGGGACCTGTACTCTTGGGTATCTCACAACACAATATAGGATCGTTAATCAAACTGAGGTACCTTCAGGAGTCCTGAGGAGCCCCTGGGTACGAGTAAAACGGAATAACCCATTGATAGATAGACCTACTAGTTTTCACAGTTTCGCTCGATGGTTCCTCCCTTGGTTAGGAGTAAGCGAACTTGAAAAAGCTATCCTAAACATATCAGCAACAATGGAGTTGTCTTTAAATGCAACAGGAGATGCCCTGTTGTCTCAGCAAAAAGAAATAGAGAGTTTGCGACTGTTTGCGGCACAGAATAGGATGGCTTTAGGTATTTTATTTGCTAATCAGGGAGGAACATGTGCAGTGATTAATAGTAGTTGTTGTTCTTACATTGATCAGAGTAAAAGAATTGCCGCAGACATCAACCAAATTTGGAAACAGTCAAAAATATTACACCTAGTAACACTAGATGACACTTCACTGGGTTTCTCTGATCTTTGGAATAAGTTGACTTCTTGGCTCCCAAACTTGACTTGGTTAAGACAATTATTTGTTCTGATAATTGCGATTATCTCTTTGGTTATAACTCTCTGTATTACAGTTCGATGTGGTCTCTGGTGTTTTCAGAACACAGGAGACTCTTACAGTGAATGGAAGAAAAACCAATTACGACGCAAATTGGAATCTAACAAGTACTTTGAAAATGTTAGATAAAGAAACATTGTATTAGAAATAGTATCAGAAATAAATCTAGTAAAAGAATTTACTAACTTTTCTAAAAAGGGGGGACTGAGAGAAGGGGTTAAGGGAGTCTTAGCAGTTAATTAGTAGATGAAGCTTGAAATCTTGTTAGCTATTGTTAAAGCAGGAGAACTGTAGTTCCTCCCAAAGACAGGTCCTGATAAACTGAAAGGAGCAAGAAGATTTGTGGCTCCTCACAAGGACGGTCCCTGATAAGAATTAAGAACTTACCTCAAGAAACTAGCTAAAACTGACTCTGCAGTTTGGATAGAAACCAAAAAACAACGGAGCCTGCGCAAAGTCAAAAGGTTACTAGCGGTGATGAAGAGGAACCACCGGCCTTCATCCCCACGACCCCCGACGACCACCACCAGGAGGCAACACGCAAGCGCAGATGGGAGGAGAACTCATTTTAATACGAAGCGGGGATAGATCATGCATATGTATAGGTATATTGCTAAACTTTATGTATATGCAACACTTTGCTGTATATATTTGAAGTAAGTGCCGCGTTGGGCGCGCACGGTTTTTGGTGGGACTATCCCCCGTGCTGCCCAGCGCTGAATAAACATACCTACTTTACAATCTTATAGATTGTGGAGTCTGTTTTCCGCACGTCACTGTCAGGTGCCCTGACCCTTGACCAGTTGTAGAAGGTGGAGGCTCATGTGCCTTCAAGACTGGGAAGACTGAATACATGGCTTCTGTCTCTTATCTGCAGTTATCTTCTGTGGTGAGCATAGGGTGCAAGAAGGAGCTGAGGCCAGCCATGACATCAGTGGGAAGTGTGTCTGTGAGCTTCTGGGGACCATAGGAATGAGGGGTGGCTCCAGCCAGGAAGAGGAAGAGTGCTGCCATCCAGTGGGGACTTCTGCCCCAGTGGCACCAGGACTCTATAAGCAGGACAGGCATCAAGGCTGTGGCTCCTCATGGAGCATGGAAGCTGGGGTCCTTCACAGGGTCCATCACAGGATTCCTCTGTGGGAGCCTGTGCCCTGGGCTCTGGATCCTCCTGCCAGCTGGGTGGGAACCTTGAAGTTAGAGTAGGAGGAGGGTGCTTTGACCCTGCATGCCTTTGTCCTCCCATCGGTAAGAGGAAAGTGGGGGTTTGAAGAAGTCCTAAACACCTGGGTCCTCCTCTAGCTTGCAGGGAGGAGGTTCCTTATGTCCTGGATGTTTGGTTGCTTCTGCAGACTGTAGATGAAGTGTTCAGTGGAAAGAGAAGGGTAGGGTGCCTGCAAACCTGGACACCTGTGTTTATCAGCCTTTTGTGGAAGTAAAGTCCAGGAGTTAGAGCAGGGAGCATGTCCTAATGCCTTGGTGACCTGCGTTCTCCCCAGGGCTCCTCTTCTAGCTAATCAGCAAGCCACACCTCCCCCTGAGAAAGGCATACCCTGATTATGACTGTAAGAGTAGTGGCTAATAGGACATTTGAGAAGATCCTGAGGAGAAGCGTGCAGTTATTATATAGGAGAAGTGTTGGGAACCCCCTGCCATAGCAGAGGGGATGCCTGTGAGAGGACACACTTGAAAATCTAGTTGCTGCTCTTCTTGGCTGCTCTCTGGGGACGGTGTTCCCTTTCCCTTCTCTCCTTCTCCTTTTGTTCTGGTTCCTCACCCCCCAATATACCTTTTGCCTAAATTTACAGTCAATGTCTGACATCAGCTGTAAATGTCAGCAGCAGGTCTGACAGTCTATTTCTGTCAGTGACTTTGAAATCAACTCTTACTAAAAAAAAAAAGCATTCTCCACCACCCACCTATCTTTAAAACTCAGTTCCCAGCATCTTTTTTCACCACCACTCTTTTTTTGGCTTTTAACAATTGCAAACTATAGGTTTGGATTTTGTTTGCAATGAGTAAACTTTCCTTCCACTCTCCCTTTTCTTCTTTAGTGAATTCATTCTGTGGAGACTCATGTAGAGTTTAAACTTTCAACAAGACAGAAAATATCTCATTATCAGGAGTTGAAGCTGCTGATTCTGCCCTGAAAGGACAGGTTGTTCAAACCTCAGAATAGCCAAACAGGAAGCAGCTGTGCTCAAGACAAAGACAGAGTGTGACCTTTGTCTCAACTGTTCTTGAGATTTCTCAAGAACTTTTTAGAGTCTGATGTGTAAAACAGATCACTGAATTGCTTGATGGGAGAAGGAGCACTGTTGGCTAATGGAAAGGACTGTGCGTCTGCCCTCTACCTGGGAAGAGGACTTCTAGTAAGGTTTCACTGACCACTTCTTCAGGGTCAGTCCTCTAATTGATTGTCCTTTTAGTAAGTAAGTGGTTTGTATATTCACATCAGCTCTGGAAACAAGAGTTAAAGAATGCCTTTATTACAAAAACATAAAAGCAGTCTGCTGACCAAACAGGAAGTCAGCAGTGCCAGGAAAAAGAATGTAAAGAATTAGGATTAAAATGATCATTAAGATAATTGCAACAAAACCTCTCATTTGCACAACCAAGGGCAAGTCGTTAATAGTGTTTTTGTTCCCAGCAAAAACCAGGAAGGAAAGATAACATGTTAGAGAGTGCTGGGTGCTGTAACTCTGACAGTCTATCCCTCCACTGGGCGAGGAGGGGGCTTTTGTAGGCTTAAGACAGGTGGTTGAGAGGAAGGATTCCTGGCTCCTCTTAGTCCAGCCCATTTCTCCAGCCCGTCAAGGTCCTTCTGAATTGCAGCCCTACCCTTCAGTGTACCCTTCAGTTCTCTCTCCTTGCCAGTGTTTTTGTTCTCACTTACTCGCATTTTGTCCCCAGAAATCATTTGCCTGAAATAATGCTTTATAGATTCTAATACTCATCATAAGGAGAGGTTTGACGGCGCCAGCAGAATCTGAGAGGAATATAGGTAAAAGGCAGGGAGTGCCCTCGCCCAGCGGAGTTGATCCCATTTCTCAGATCTATGAGCCTTGATTCTCTGTCTTTGGCTTGGCAGAAATCCTTCCATTACGACAGAGGTCCTGTTTAGACTAGGAAAAAAAAGACTGACGTTACATACAAGTTTGCTAACATTAGCTAAATTCAATTACTTTGCCAATGAGGAGAAAGCTAATGAGGAGCCACCAAAATCAGATTACCAGCAATTGCTCTCCAGTTTTTTTCACTTTTAAATACTGTGTGAGTGGGTAAACCTCATGAAGGTCTTTCTTCAGAGTTACTGTATGTCAGGTTTTATTAGTTACAACCACATTGGGATATTCCGAGTTATTTATTGACACAGTATGGTATATATGTCTGTTTTAACGCAGACATGTCTATAGACTAACACGAATCAGTGTTTTGAAACAGGTAGCCTATGAATCTCATGCTCTTAAGAGATGTAAGTGCACTGTCATCTCATCATTGGGTAACAGCTGCTGAAACAGATTCAAACCACATTTCACTTCTGTTTGGCATTCTAAATGTCCTGAGCGTTTTTCATAAAAAATCAAGCCCCTAACATCTCCGACTTTCTCAGAAAAAAGTGCGTTACCCAAACCTTATGTGACCCCAGAATTATTTCTTAATATCCTTATACCATGGTAATCTTTATGCCCTGAGGACCTCTGACCGTCTCCTGATGATGATCATCTTTTTTCTCTGCAAAGTAAGTGTTGGGCATTTTGCTTGTTTTAACACAAGTTCTCCTCCCTGTCTTTATGCAATATTCACGTGTCTGAAGGAACAAGAAACACTGGAAATGCTGAAAAACTAAAATTGTTTTCTTAAATAAAAAGCTTGCCCGCTTGTAAGAAAAAAGTTATTTTGTCCTTTTTAGTTTGTTTTGTTTCTGCTTGCATGAATGTTAAATCCCAGGGGGATTATTTCACTTCACTTACTATTGGTGTGGATGTTTTTCAATGCTCGTATGTAACCTTTGGTTTCATGTTCTTTTGATGTTGGTTCTGTATTTATACACACGTACCCAACCTCGATGAAAGTTGTTCTGCACACTCATTAAATACAGTTTTGCATTCCTTTTGCTTTCTCTTAAGACCAGGCTCAGAAGGAAACATGATTTGGAAATGGAGGGAGGGTGTTTATCTGTCTTTAGATAACTGAAGAGCAAGGTCAGGCTCTGCTGCATTAATTCAATTTTTAGCCAGCCAGCCAGCCCTATTCACATTTCTAGCATACCTACCTGGAAGACTTGAGAACTGATAAAGTTTAACCCCTGTTGTATCTAGAAAAGATACGACTTCTCCTGTGCTTTCCCTTTTGGCTGGTTCATGAGTAAGGACATGCATACTTGACTGACATAAATATGCATTTTGCCCTGAGCGCCTGTGAAGATTCACCGCCTCAGGGAGACCGGGGTGCACCAGACCCATAAAAGTACACGGAAGCGCAGTCTGGCGACTGCTGCTGCTGCTGCCAGCACCACTGTCAGAGGATGCAGTAGGGTTCAGTAGCTGGAATGTACATTCTTACACCGATAAAAAGAGCTTAGGTCTCTGACTCGGTCCGATACTGGGATCACGATGTCCTGGTTTTGGCTGGGATTTTTCTTTCGTTTTTCTTCCTGACAGCTGGTATAGTGCTGTGCTTTGGATTTGGTATGAGAATAATGTTGATAACGCACTGACGTTTTTGGTTGTTGCTAAGTAGTTGTAGTGTTTCTACTCAGTCAAGAACTTTTCAGCTCCCCGGGCTCTGCCAGCAGGGAGGTGCACAAGGAGCTGGGAGGGGGCACAGCCAGGACAGCTGACCCAACCTGGCCAAAGGGATATTCCCCACCAGATAACGTCATGCCCAGCGTATAAACTGGAGTTGTCGGGGTGGGGGGGTGGGAATTGCTGCTCAGGGATGGGCTATGGATCACCGGGTAGTGAGCAATTGTTGCACCGCGCATCACCAGTTCTTGTATATTCCTTTATCACTAATGTTATTATTGTTATCCTTGTTGTTTCCTTTTCTTTTGCTGTCCTGTTAAACTGTGTTTGTCTCAACCCATGAGGTTTTTTTCCCCGAGTCTCTCTCCCATCCCACCTGGGCGGGGGGTGAGCGATCAACTGCGTGCTGCTTAATTGCTGGCTGGGGCTAAACCACAAGACACGATTAGCACGGCACAGCAGTATGAGACCAACAATTGCCTGAAGGCTACAAGTGCTGGCACTCCCTCAGGTCCCTGCAGATCTGATACGATGCAAGCTCCACTGTTAACGGAGTCAAGGGAAAATGGAAGCAGTCAACAAGATGAGTAAGACTCAAGGGGAACATCCATGGAATATTCTCTATTTTCAGGCAAGTTCCAGTTTTCTGACTTTCCTCCAACCCTGCCTGACCTTGAGGCGAGTCAGAGACTAGACCTAGGTGAATGATGTTGTTTGGCCAGGGCCAACAGATGTGTCTAACTGACAGTGACTGGGGTGGTCCCTTCCTGACAGCCAGACAAAACTCGGCCTGAAGCACAATGCAAAGCTGTGCCCATCAGGACAGCCACAGTGTTTTTTGGCGAGAGCTCTCCTACTCCTCACCTGGTTCTGTAGCTCAGATAATCGACTGCAGCGAGCAGGAGACTCCTCCTGTGAAGAAAATGCAAGCGTTTCTTTTTAGTCTCCAGTTTGGTCGGGGCACGGTTGAATATATTCAACTTCCGTTATTAGGTCTGTACTGGGGGGCTGCTGCCACTGGGAGTTGCCATTGTTCCTCCTTGTGGCCACAGCCTCCTCCCACCAAGTCAGATTCTGTCCTCACCTCCCTAGAAGCAGGCATCTTGTGCTGGTCAGACTCCGAGAGAGAAAATCCACGGGCATCTGGCAGCGACCGACCACCATAAACTCTCTTCAGTCTCCTCCGTTCACGTTCCACCTGCACGTTGCAGAGGAGAAAGGGTCACAGAAACCTGCCACCGAACAAGGAGCAAAAGGACCTCTGGACATCACGCCATGGCAAGGAGATGTCTGCTCAGAGACTGTTCATTGCACCAGAGAACGTTACGGGCAGAAGGCGCTCGATGTAGACTGTGCAAAGAGAAAGAGCAAGAGGAAACAGTTCCTGACACACACGAGAGTCAAATGGGTGTGTGGGCGAGAAGGGTGGTACCGGAGTGAATGTGCATTTGTGAGGGCAATGGGGTGCCAGAAGAGAGGGAAAGTACAAAAGTGTGTGTCCACAGGGGGAAGTGGGAGAGGGAAGGAAACAAGTAGAGGACTCCAAAGCGCTGCCTGTGGAAATGTGTTGTGCTCCAGAGGACCGCGAGGCTTTGCAGAGGCGGCGAAAGCCTATTTTACCTGCTCAAGAGTCCTCCTGAGCTCAGCATTGAACTGCTGCAGCTCCGTCTTCTCATGTGCCAGCCTCGCAACTGCTCGCTGCAGACATTCCAGCCGCTGCAACAGGAGTCCCTTCTCCGAGAGCCACGGTAGCTGCTCCCCTTCTGCAACAGCCTGCTGGGTGTCCAGAGAGGAGATTATGGGAGCTGGTGCCACATAAAGGTTAGGAGGGCCAGGATCAACACGCCAGGGAGAGTGAGCGGACTCGGGAATGGACAGTGCCAAGTCCCTTCTTCTCCTCCTGGTCCACAGGCCAAAACAACACACGTTCTTCCTAGGGGCCCTCCTCCACATCAACTTGGAGAAATGCGCACAAATTTGCCTTCGTGCTTTTTGGACTGTGGCACACGGACATCCTGAGTGTGCAGTGAAGCTTTTACCCTGATCAGGCAACGCTACGAATTCCATTCTATTTAATACAGTGGAAAAGCTGCACCTCAGAAATCTGCACCTCTGAAAGCATCCTCTAAGCACCGGCAGTGTAGCTGCTGTTCAGACATCGCTATAAAATTCTACCAAGTTTAGCGCATTAGTTTGGTCCGCTGTGCCCTTTCCTTTCCATGCCCAATCCTAACCATGACACGCCGGCTAAACTTGCCTAGACAGGAGATGGGAATTACCCACCCCCAACCTTTGGACTTGACTGAGTTTTCACAGCAAGCTCTGTAGTTCTTTGAGTACTTCTGGACTCAACAGAACACATTCGAGCATGTGAACGGTCTCTGGCCGCAGCTACACAGACAGGCAAGCCTGCTGGCTGCAATCCTGGTTTCTTTGGCCAAGCAGGTCATATCTTTATGGGAAACATATATTCCCATGTTTTTATGGGAAACATCTTTAGAATCCCTTCTAGACATTTTAGGTGACTGATGATCAATCACAGTGCCTACCTGAAGATGAAACCGGTCCTTGTCCCTCTCCGAAACCATACTCTGCAGGATGGCTACTTCTTGCCTCAGAGTCCCATTGGCCATTTCACTCTTGGTGAGGGCAAGAGTCAGTGCTTGTGCCTTCTCTTTCCATTCGATTTCTCCGCTTTCAGTCTGCTTCAAAATAGCAACCACACGCTCCAATTCTTCCCCCTTTGCTCTCCTCTCATCTTCCAGTTGTCGGCTTAGCTCCTTCTGCCTTTTCAGGAGATGGTCTCTCTCCTGGAGAACTTTCCTCTTCTCGGCTTCCTCTTCCTCCCATTTCTGGAGTTTCTGGATTTGTTTCTGTAGGGTCTCCCCTTCACCGTTCCATCGCAAAGCTGATGCCAGTTTTTTCACGAGTTCACTCTGCCTCCTAAGCTCTCGTTCTCTCCCTGTCAGAGTCTTCTCTAAATACCTGACTCTGTCTCTCTGGCACTTGATCTCTTCATCCTTCTTTGTCAGAGTCTGCTGAACGTGCTGGAGGTCTTCCCGAAGACCTCTTATTTCCTCTTCTAACTCTTGTAGTTCACCTTGAGCCTTGGTCTCTCCTTCCCTCTCAGGCAAGCCTTCTTCCAGGAGCTTCTCTTGCTCTCCGTGCTGTCTAAGCTCTTCGTTCTTCTTGGTTCGCCTAAGCTGGAGATTCTGCAAGGCCTCCAGGTCTTCTTCTTGGAGCTCCAGTTTTTGCAGAAGAGTTGCATTGTCTTCATATCTCTTCCTCACCACTTCCTCAAGCAGATTCACTTGCTTCTGGCAGGATGCTAGTGCTTCTTTCACGCTTTCTTCATGAAGCTGCAACATGTTCATTTGCTCTGTCTGCCTGAGGAACTCCAAATGGTTCTTCTTCACTATTTGGCTCATTTTGTCTAGATCCTGCTCTAGACTCTTGGCCTGCTTGCCTTCCAACTCCTTCTGCTCCTGAAGGGCCCGGACATGCTCTTGCAAAGACACTATCTCTTGATCTCTAGCTTCTAGAAACGATTCAGCACGTTCTAGTTTGTGCAGGATGGCTTTAGTCTGCAGCACTGCCTCCTCCTTTTGCTGTTGAAGCCTAGAGATAGTCTCCTCCAGAACCTCTATCTTTTTTTCGCTGTCTTTCAGAGTCAGTTTTGGTGCTTGAAGATGTGTTTGAGATGTGTTTTGCTCAGCTGCATGCTTTTCCTCCTTTTCCTTGCGTGCCTCACATTGCTTTCTAAGGCATAAGATTTCTTGTCCTTGCTCCTGTAGTGCCACTTGAAGATGCTGCAGAATTTCCTTCTGCTGTTCAGAGTCTTGTTCTTGTTTTTGGAAGGCCTCAATCACTTCCCTCTGAGACTCAATCATTAAATCCTTGTCTTGCAGTATTGCCTTAGTGTATTCTAAGTCTCTGTGTAAGATATTAATCTGTTCTTCTGTTTTTTCCTCATAGCTCCTTGTTTGCTGCTTGTGCATGTCTAGGAGTCTGTCCTTTTCTTTTAAGGTTGCTGAGGTCTGCTCCAGTTGGTCACGGACAGTCCTTAACTGCATTCCCATGACTTCTTCAGCTTCCTGGATTTGCTTTTGTTGTGACTCAAGCTCTCGCTCTTTTTCAGATAAAGAAAGTGTCATCTTCTCTACTTTACCACGAAGCTCTTGCAGGTGTCCCTCTTGCTGTTCCTTGTACCGCTGCAAGAGACTTAACTGATCCCTTTGAGAATCACACTCACTCTCTCTGTCCTTCAGAAGTGCCTTCAGGTGTTCAAGGCTTGCGTGCAGAGATTTTACCTGTTCTCTCTCCTTTTCCAGTTCCTGCATCTGCTGAGTCAGAGACATAAGCTCTAAGTTTTTCTCCTTCAAGTTTCCTTTCATATGATCAAGATCCGCAAGCAGATTTCTCACTTGTGATGTACCGCGTTGCTCTAGAATCATTATTTTCCCCTCCTGGGATCTGATCTCCTGGTCTCTCCCCTCCAGCTCTTTGCTCATCTTGCTGACAGCAGCCCTCTGCAATTCCAGCTGCTTCTCCAGCTCCTGTATCTTTTCTTGCTGGGATCTGATCTTCCGGTCTCTCTCCTCCAGCTCTTGGCTCATCTTGCTGACAGCAGTCCTTTGTTTTTCATGCTGCTTCTCCAGCTCCTGTATGTGTTCTTGCTGGGATTCTGTCTTCTCTTTTTCCTCTGCTATGTCCTTAATAACCTGATCAAGAGCAGTTTTATGCATTGCTTTCTGCTTTTCCAGCATTCTCATCTGTTCCTGGTATAACTTCAATTCTCCCTCCCTCTCTGACAGGAGGGCAGTCATGTGAGTGAGAGTATCCTGCAAAGCTTTCACCTCTGCTGCGTCTTTCTGTAGCATCTGGATTTTCTCCCACCGCATTCTCAGGTCCTCATTTTCAATTTTTAACATAGACAATGTAGTTTGGAGTTCATGTTCCCGGGAGTGATTCATATCATCTCTTGCTGTATTTGCTTGGGTTTCAGAGCCTGTGACTGATTCCTGAAGAAGTTTTATCTTCCATACCAGTTTTTCTCCAACTGCTTGAAGCCTCTCCCGTTCATGCTGCAAAACAGGGAGGAAAATATCTATTTTCATATATATATACAGAAAAATATATATAGGTCTAAAATATATCTAGACGTTTGTTTTTCCTACAAGAGTTGAACTCCAGCTCCAGTGGCAGTCAAGCACTGAAGTTTGAGCTTTTACTAGAAATTAGCAGCTATTCAGTTGGTTTCCCTGCTCGATGTAAATGTTCTGCTGTCTCTCAACGAAGATTTGGGAAGTGCACTGTGTTTACCAAACTCTGTCCACAGCTGATTTTTGGAGTCATTGTGAAATGGAGAAGTGGGAAAATATTGGTCATGTAAGAACAGCTGCACTGGCTCAAATGTCTGAGCTACTCTCCTGCCTATAAGCGCATACACTGGGAAGAAAGCCTCAGGGTGGGGTAGACTGACATGATACCTCCCCAAGCCCAGCACTGTTCCAGCTTGTGAGAACTTTCGCAGCCTCCTCCTGAGGCCATGCAGACCTGCTGTATTTGCAGCACCCTTTGCCAAGGCGTTCAACAGGTCTGCTCTGCTGTAAGTACACCACCTCCTGTCCTCTGCCTGCAGCAGAGGCTCTCACTACCTTCATCAGGTGGCTCTTGTTCATCTCCCGGAGAAGAGAGTGAACGACCGCTGCCCCCTCTCTCCCTGCCTCTCAGGACGGTGGAGCCCTTTCCTGCACCACTCTTTAGGTTGCGTCTTGCCCAGCTTCTTCAGCCAGCCCCATCTTTCTTTTTGCCCCTCTCGGAAGCTCTTCTGGCTCTAGTGTGTTCTTCTGGGCAGGAGCTGCCAGAACTGCAGCCAGGATTTGAAGTCCAGACTAAGCATCATTTAGGCAGTGGCATGATGCAGTTCTCTCTATTAGGATGGGAAGAGAGAATACCTCATTCACCTTTTTTTTTGGTTTTGGACTTCTACTGTGCAGAATTTTCATGGTACCATCCTCTAGAACCCCACTGTCCTCTCTTGAAAGAGTAATGGTCAGATCACAGTCTATCACTCTGCGTTTCTGTGGCTGAAATCAGGACTAGTTTTCCCCTTGCAGACATGCATATTTAGCTGGATCAGCACTTTCATTTCCCAAATGCCTCTGTTTTCTCCCCGCTGTCTGTGCTCAGACGGGCAATGTTGAACAACTTTCTGTTATTATCCAGCTTTGTCTTCTCCCCCTGTTTTCCTGATCCAGACACTGAGAAATCTACATATGGATTTGGACACCAATAATTGCCAAACCATGCAAGGTAAGTAAGCAAGCAAGGTAAGCAACAAGTTTGGAAATTACCTTGACTTAAGCTTCAAGCGTAGAAATCTTCAGAACTGAGGAAAATAAACACCCCAAATCATAACTGAGTTTTCTATGACTATGGCATCTTTTCCTACTTATTCACAAGAACGCAACTGGAAATGTTAAACCAGAAAAAACACCACTGGTCTAAGCAGTATTCTTCTGCTCTTGTAGTGGTCTGTGGTCTCTCCACATAGTCTGTGACATTGGTCATCTTAGCAATCTCTCCTTTCTGGACTGTCTTCTCTTACCCAAGGCGATGACCCTGCTAATGCAGCTACACGGCCTGGCAGGAAAGCAAAAGCCTGGGAAACAAGGAAGGAGGAGTGGAAGGAAGGGGAAAATGAGGGAAACTACTCTGCATCTTCTCACATCTGGACTGAACCTGTACACCACCACCCAAAATCAGCTCTCCAACGGAAAAAGTTGCTCCTCAGAATTAGTAACAGAAGGCAAAAAAAAAGTGTAAGGAATGGCGCTTCACGGCATCTGCCAGCCTCACCAGGACATCCTTCCTTTGCTTCTCGGTGCTCTCCAGTTTCCTTGCCAAAGATGCCACCTCTTGATGCAGAGTCACAGCCTCCTCCTTTAGAGCAGTGGCCTCTTCCTGCAAGGCAGCTTGTAGAGAGTTCTTCTTGCGTTCTGCCATCTGTGTCTCTGCAGCAGCAAAGGGGAAGGAGAAGGAGAAGGTGAAAAGCGAAGCAAAACCAAACCCTGATTTGCACCCTATCGAGAAAACATCATTTTTTCTCTGCCTGTCTGTGTTTTCCAGGACTAAGCCCACACGGGCTTTCAAAGTAGACATGAGTACAGGAAACTTCCAGGCAGAGAAAAAAAAGAAGAATGGAATGTGGCAAGGTTCAGAAGAATATGAAAATGTGTTTGCTCTTCTGCTTGTTGAAAGGCCGGGGCTAAGGGCATGGCAGCACATCACCCACAGTGTCAGAAGAAGGTTGAGCCAACGTCCACGAAGCAAGGACACAGACAGCAGGTGAGAGCCAGATCTAGTGCGCGAAAGGAAAAGGAAGCAGCAGCAAAAGCAAAGACTGACTATAACACAGCTAATTGACCAGGAAGACTTAAGAGACGTTAGAGAAAAGAACAGATGTCAGTGTTGTGCTTGAAGATGCACTTTGCTACTTGTCCAAAAGGACGCTGGGGAGTACGTTGTGCATGGGCAGAAAAAAGAAGAAAGGAAGTATCCCAGTGATACTAGGACAACAGCAAGGCCAGAACAACTGAGCATCACACCAGGACCGAGACCTGAAGCAAGGAGGACTACAGATAGACAGGAACTAAAACTAAGCCAATAGACCAAACTGATAGACAGGAACTAAAGAGGAAAAGAACTGAGGCGTGGGCCAAGCAGGATCCATCCAATGGCAGAATTTAAAGTACAGAAGCTCTTATCATATGTAACACATGTGGTAAAACTACGGCTGTTCCAGAAAAAGGGATGATCTAAGGTCTGAGACAATCTCTCCTGTAAAGAGTCTGAAAAATGACCAGCAGTGCCATCTCAGAGCGGGAACATGAAGAAATGCTGAGCACGTAAAGGCAGGACATGAGCAGGCGACAGCCTGTGGCAGAGGCAATGAGCAATGCCCACCCTTCCCTGTTCCTGCAGTCTGAGACACGGAAAACAAGGCGATGAGATGAAAAAGCTTTTCTGATGGGGAGAGTGGGAAAACAATGACAGAGGAAGGAGCAGGGATGCCTGTCCAGCTATGATGTAGAGAGGCCAATAGCCCTGGAGGCTCTGGGATGGCCTGCAGATTAGAGGAAGAGGTGACTAGCTACATGTGAAAAACAGTTTGTAGATAAACCCAACGTGAACACGTTAGCAAAGGCGTAAGTAAGAAGTGGCTAGGGAAGTCAGAACCTGTGTTTGCTATGGCTCTAAGCTCAGACACCAAATCAGTATCAGCAAGAAAACAGGTAAGAAGGATGCAGAAGCACGAGGCACCGGGGAACGAGGAAAAGCAGCGGAAGAAAGGATGCAATAACGCAGGAACTTAACACTGAACTAACGCTCGGTGAATCTGCCACGTAAGAGGAAAAGGAAGTCACTAAAGACAAGCCTTTTTGCAGGTTGGTGCTGTTACAGAGCATATGGAGACGGATGCTGTGAGGCATCAAGCTACCCCTACCTAGCAGTGACCCGTGACCCGAAGGCACCACCTCTGCACATGTGTCACCGGTAGCACAGCGAGATGCACTGCCAGCCACTGGATCCTTCTCTCTCAAAAGCTTCCACTAGTAGTTCTACCGAGAAGTCTCTTGCTTGTTGTTTTACTCCCTTTCCCATCTCTGGGCACTGCACTTTCCCTCCGCCTGGTATCAGAGAACCCCGCTGGTGAGACAGGACGGGGTCAGTGGGTTGGAAAGGAGAAGCTGTACCTTCCTGGCTTTGAGACAACTGTTTCTGCAGCTCTTGATTGTGGGCGCTGAAATGGTCCCTCTCAGCTTGCCTCTTGCTCAGCTCCAGCTCCAAGTCCTCTATCTTCTTCCTCGCATCATTCTGGAAGAGGAGAGAAGAGAAGCATCACCTCACTGCTGGCAGGAGACAAAGAGGTGCAAACGCTAAGGCAGAAGTAGCCAAGGCAGGAGGGGGTGTTGGACAGTAATGGTAGCTGTTATCATCATTCTCCTTACTCCCCACGGCAGCAAGCCAACCTGCCCTACAAGAATTTACCCCGATTCTGGCTTGGGCACTCTGCTCGTCGGTTCTGTCCCGCCGAGGGACGGGATCTCTGGCTGCACCAGACACACGTTACCAGATCTTGCTGAGTCTGCTTCAGGTGCTGACGCAGGTCTTGTAGGGCTGCTGCCACTCTGTCCACTGTCAGCTCTGCAGGGGGGTCCCTGGCCTGAGAAACAGTTTGGCCCCACACATGTCCCTGTTCTGAAGAAAGAAGCCATCTGTTTCAAGCTTTAACTGAAGGGCCTCCAACCAACAAGGCCACCTTTCTACACAGGAGAAGGTGGCGGTGCCTTTGACGTCGTCTGAGAGCTCACATTACAGCAAGACGTGTGTCACAGGCTAGCGTTATTTGGATGACTGCTAAAGCCAGCGCTGCCCCAAGGAAGAAGGCACGTGCCCTCTGACTTGGCATGACTTGGGCCCTCTTTCGTTTTCATGCTGGTCATTTCTCCATGTACAAACATGGACTTGCCTCTCTGCAGCGATGACAGGCTTTCAAGACTTCCAGAGGCTTGAGGCAGCCGAAGCGGAAAGGATGAGGCTACCACATCGGGATTATAGCGAACCACCCCTCCCTCCATCTGCTCTCCTGTACGTGCTCTATGGACTTGCTCAGCCAGTCTGCCACACTTGCCTGAGCTCCAAGCGACCAAGTCTCTGCTGTCACAGATCGTGTGGTGGAGAACCAAGTGCAGTTGCTCCAGCTGGGATCGCGCTTCACAGCGGGCGCTGTCAGCCTGCTGACGCTCCGCGGCCAATGCCTCTGCTCTGTTCTCTGTGCTACGAAGCCTCAAGCGCAGTTCAGACGTCTCAGCCTCCAGCGTGCGCAGAGTCTCCCTCAGGCAACGTTCGCCGGCTCGGGACTCCTCCAGATCCTGCAGCAGCTGCTTCTCTTGAGCTGCCAGGTCAGCCTCCTTCTCCAGCACTACCGCCTGCAGTGACTGTATCTAGAACACAGACGCACAGAGCCTCAGGGACACCGCTGCTCCTGAGGCAGCGGAGCGGGAACTAGAGGAAGCAATGAAGGAGAAATCACCTCAAGCAAATCAACCACTGGAAACAGAAGGCACAAAGCCAAGGATTCAAACTGAGCAAAATAAGCTAGAAACAGGTATCCAGAGGCTGAGGGGCCCGAAGGCGGTTTCCCCATCCCCAAAGGAACGATCAAACTGTCAGGCTTTCGTGCTTTCCAACCTCAGAAACGAAGCTCTGTGGGCGGGGTGAGTGTGAGAGCGGGTGGCTGGCAGGTGAGGTGGCAGATCAAGCATCCCCACATGGAGAGAGGGGCTGCCAGGGATGCTCAGGAGTAGAAGTGAAAGGGAGACAATCAGCATCCTTCATGGGGCATCTCCAAAATGCCCGAGGAACCGGCTGAGATGGAAGTGACTTCCACAGACTGCCATAACCACTTCTGTTTCACCAGACTGCTCAGTGCCCGTCGAAGGCAGAAACGCCATCTGGGGACGACGTTTGTAACAGAGGTACTGAGAAGCTCCAAAGGAGCCTTCCGTTTCTCCTCAGAGATTTAATGCCGTGAACCATGAGAGAATAGGGGAAAGCACAGGCAGAACATCGCAGATCCAGCCTTGACCTCCATGTGCAAAGTCCCTGGGCAGAGTACAGCAGGTGTGTACGTTGTTGGGAGGGGAAACAAGCTGGGGCCTACAAGCTGAAGGTGGGATTCTATGTCCCTGGAGAAGAAGATGCTAGTGCCTAGCTCACCTGGTTGTTGAGCTCTTGTATTTCCCTTCTGTGGTCTGAATGCAGCTTCTGGGCCTGGTGAACAGCAGAAAGAAGCTGAGACACCTCGTTTTGCTGGGCAAGGTTGTTTTCTTCCAGGGTTCTGAGGCTCAGTTCCTTCTCTTCCAGAGACAAGGTCAGCCTGCCAGACAAAGCATGCAACTCATTACTACGTGGCATAACGTTTAATAAACTCTTAGGACTTCCACCACCAAGGGGAAAAGTGCTTTGTCTGCTGAGGTTTGTCTAAACATCCGGGCTGCTGCTTCAGTCCTAAGCCAGGTTGGCAGCCACACCCAAGCATGTGCCCACTACGCTTGCTTCCACAGAAGAAAGGGGAATTACTGCCTACATACCCGATCTTTCTGGAGATGGGAATGTGAATAGAAACACAACCAAGTCCTGAAATGAAGACATCAGGGAAGAGGAAAGTTTTTCTTCTGACTAATGAGATGCCAAGGGAGACGTTTTGTCAATAATGCAGAGACATTTTCTCCCCCTAGCTTGTATGTCCTGATAGGAAGAGCAGCAGGGAGTTTTGCCAGCACCCATATCACTTTCAGCTAGAGAAATGACGGCTGACACCAGCCGTGGTAATGGAGGCTTGGAGGAAATGCTCAGATCCGTCTAGAAGACGCAGGATCCCTCGCAGGGGAAGCAAGACTGCACTGCCTTTTATTTCTCTTCTTCAGGGAAGACATGTGCTGAAGACTGGCAGGACTTTACCAGGGGAAGTAGCCTGCCTACCCTTTCTCTTCTTTCGTGCACTCCTTGGACAGTCAGTCCTATCTGCAGCTGCTGAGGCTGGCAGGGACCCTGCTCGAGCCTCTCCAGACACCTGTGGGGATTTTCTGAGGAGCGAGGAAACAGATGGCAATCAGAAACATTCTTCTTTCTTGGGTGTCTCAGAGGGGAATCTGGCTTAGTTCAAAACCATGGTTTTAAGATGGCTTCTCCCAACCAGAGGTATCGGGCTGGAAGACCGATACAGATCCCAAATGCTTCAAGTTTACTGGACCCGAGGAGGAGCTGATGGATCAATCCAGCTCACTGTACTGCAGCTCCACCTGCCTCCTTCGGTGCATTTCAGGTTTGAACCCCCTGAAAGTCTCGTTTATCAGTATTAATGTGCCGACCTAACAAAAGAACACCGCCTTTGAAGGAAAGGACTACTCCAAAAGCCACCGTCTTCAGAAAAACAGTAACTGAAGGATTAGAAGAAAATGAAACACAGCATCAAGAGAATGAAACATCTCTGCATGGGTAGTTCAGAAGTCTGCTTTTTAGGAAATGCTGCCAGAGCCGCTTGTATATGCAAAGATCTGGAAATGGCATCAAGCCATCAAACAGAAGGGAGAGTCTCACTGGCTTTTGTTTACCTGGCTTTTTCACTCTCAAGGACCTTCAGCAAAGCCTGAAATTCTCTGTTGCAGTGCTCCGCTTCTTCCCATCGACTCCTTTCCTCCTGCAAGGACTGCAGACACGCTTGCAGCTCCTCATTCTGATGTTCTGCCTCCTCCCATTGACTCCTCTTCTCCTCCAGGATCTTCTGGAGGTGCACAACCTCCAGCACCTTCTGCCTTGACAGTTCCTGTGCCTCACTCAGATCTTGCTGAGCTTTGCGGCCAATCACTTGCTGGGACTCTTTGGAGGCTGCTAACTGAGACGTCAACTCTTCCACCTCAAGCAAAACAGAACAAAGCAGTCAAAGACTACAGCTTGTCACTGCCAGACATATCACACACTGTGAGGAAAGGGACAGAACAACTTTAAATTTCACCCTGTCACGACAGTACTAGATTCACAGTGGATACAGCCGACTTGTTGAAAAATCCACGTGGGTCACCACGTTCATCTGAAAAACCACCTCACGAAACATGGCTAGCAGTAACTGGCCAGCAGAAATCCATTCTGATGATCGCTGGCAAACAGGCAGAGGGACTAACCCATCTGTCCAGGGCAGCAGCTGCAATTCAGCTGACCAGTAAGTCTCCTTCAGACCAGCTGAGATGGAGACCACAGTAAGGTGGCAGTCGGAGGGACTACCCCATCAGCCTGCTGCTCTGCAATGGAAAGGCAAGAAGGGGAGAGACCACCTGTTTGATGACTGGAGTCATCTATTGCTGTTCCAGTCACCTGGTTTCGTAGAGCATCCCTCTCCTGCAGAACAGTATTAATTTCCTCTTTGGTGGTTTGGATTTCCTCATTGTGCCTCTTCTCCACTGCCTTGATCTCTCTCCGAGTTTTGTCCAGCTCTGCTTGCAGCTTTTCTGTGATGTTCTGTAAACACAAATGGAGAGCAAGTTACTGGGACGTGCCATCAGGGTCACCTCTCTCCTCTTCCTGTCTCAGAATCACATTCACTCAGCCACTTCTTTCTGCTTTTCTGCCCCGCTCTGCTTCTGCTTGCCTGAGGAGTGGAGGAAAAGGCTTCAAGATGAACTCCCAGACAAGCTCCGCAAAAAAAAAGCAAAGCTTCATCCCTCCCACAAACCCCCACCTCAACAGTGCACAGCAGTGGCTCTCTGCCATCCATAAATCATGTCCCATCAAGGAACTTAAAGGGAGGCTCAGCACAGAGAAGAACCATAGAATCATTTAGGTTGGAAAACACCTTTAAGACCATTGAGTCCAACCACAAAGAAAAGGGGATGTCTCCTTCCCCTCTTTGATGGCTGCCTGTTTCCTAGCACCTCTCTTCTCATGATTTCTCTCTATTCTCAGAGTCTCTATTTTCAAAGCTCACCTGCCTTTTCATCAATGACAAGGTGCAGGTGGACTGCAGGGTGAGAAAGAGACCAGTACCCTGATGCCCTAGTCACAACACAGGCCACGAACTGAAGTACCAGGAACCAGGGGCCTGTTCTGTAAGCTGCCACGCTTTGGGTGGAGACCACCCAATCTTCTGTTGAACTCGTCTTACGCCCACACAGAACCTGTGGCTGCATATACTCTCCCACCATAGCCCCGTGGGTCTTCACGGGCCTTCAAGTGTGAGCCATTGGCTCTGCTGCCTGGCCTAGCAACGTGTGGCCTGTGACAGATGATTGCTGCCCTTTCACATGCTCAGGCTGTTCTTCTCCTGAAGCCAGCCCACAAGGCTTGCGTCAAGAATTCAGAAGCATATTGTTTCCTACCAGGTCTTGCAGGAGCTTGTTTATTTCCGCTTCATGATCAGCCTCCCGAAGCTGGAGGGTACTGTCACACTGCTGTTCTGTCCGCAAGAGCTGCTGCGCCATGTTTTCCCGTTCCTGCTTCATGAGAGATCGCTCTGCTTCCAGCTCATATCGAAGGCACTGCACTTCCCCTGCAAACACGGCAAACAGCAAGATTCAGAGTCTACACAAGCAGCGCTTCTGACTTTACTGACCTTACGCCATTTGAATTTCGGTCTAGGAGGGATCTGCCTCCAGCTCCTTCACTCCTCAGAAGCACTGCGGACACAGAGCCATTTTTATACCACCTTCCCTAGGGCAGGGCACCACCAGAAACAAGGCACATGAGGCTCTCACCTTGTATCACCTCCTTGGCTTGCTTGACTGCGTGAAGTTGGATTTCAAGCTGACTCCTGCTGATCTCCAGCTGAAATAAGTGCTGCTGAGCCTCAAACAGGCTGGATACCAGGGTCTCCTTCACAGACCTGCAAGTTGTGAATACGGAGAGAAAGGAGCTTCTTGCTCCTGACATCCACGCAGACTTATGCCAGTAGGAAGTCGTTCAAGGTCCCTACACCTGAGGATGGAAAATGGCTTGCATGGAAACGTGTATACAGACATCACATTTCTACCGTTGCAAGAGCAATGCAGGCCCCTCCGAGGGAATGCCCGGGCTTTCCTTACGACCTAGCGTAACGCAAAAAAGCCCAGCCGAGTTTGATCTCAGTAGACAAATCTTAAATTGCTGTTGTCCGATCTAGGACACGCGGGTAGCTGTGCCCACAACGTCTGTGCCGGCAAGCAAAAGCCCAGCCTCTGCTCGCAGCCCTTAATCTCATCAGCACTTCCAGGTTGCTCTGCAGCAGCACAGAAAACAGAAGAGTATTACCCTGTCTGACTCGTGACTTTTTAGTGCTGTTCATAGCATGGGTATAGGTAGGTAGTTTTCCAGACTCCCTATATTTAAAAGGGGCCAAAGAAATACATCAGGTGATATAGTAAAATCTCATGCTGGTAGCAGCATTTGTAAGAAATCAGAACTAGATTTTATCTGAACAAGAACGATCTGAAAGGAGAGACAGGTATCCTTCCGTTTAAACGCTGGGAAGGTCAAGAGAAAAACTTGCTACCTTTATTTCCACGTTGCTAAGTAAGTAGGCAGTAGCCCAAATGACTTGTCACTCCTTAGACAGGAAGCTGTAGTACTGCAGAGGCAAACTGTTACTCCAGAGACTTCAACCAGCTGGTGCATAGATACACAGGATTCTGGAACCAGGAGCTGCAGTTACCTCCCTGACCTCACACAGCGCCCTGCGTGCCAGCGTCCTCCAATACACAGCACCGCCTCACTAGTACAGGGATGCCATCAGGGTAACGTCCTTCAGGGCAACGGGGCACCCGAGTGGTACAACAGTAAAACCCTCAACGGGAGGATTTCACTGCTTTGATGGACAACGGAGGATCGATCTCCAAGAAGGAGAACAAGCACAGATTTCTGATTACGCCGATCTCGGGCAGTCCAGAGTAAATGTGCCCCATTTCATGGATAAATAGAACTCAGGCTCTAAAACAGAAAAGATGGGACTCCAAAACCGTGACAACAAAAGGCTCTTGAGAACAGCATCTGGCAAGAACAGTTGCTGATTTTTCATTATCTATTGCCAAAGGTTCTTCATAACTAACTGATCTCTTTTTAAAAATAGCATTTATCTCTTTGGCGGAAAAAAAAAAAAAAGGAGCTGAACATTTAATAATTTAATAACAGCCCAATAATTGACCAAACATAATTCAGTTGGATCAAATAAGAGAAGCTGGAGCTCCAAAGAAGCAGCAGCTCTCAAGAAACACACTGAGTCAAAATGGCGTTTATCAGCCTTGCTAACAACATACTCTGGAGTGGTAAAGTGTAGAAGTCAAGAAGTACGACAATCAATCTCAAATACCAAATGTACAGATCTGCAAGTTCAGGAGTCTTCTAAAAAACACCTAAGAGGAGGACAAACATCTCAAGTCTTTTTCTCTTTTTCTTTGTGGAAGGGAAAAGCAGAACTTGTCACATGTGATCTCAGAAACCCGATACAGCAGAAGCACAGAAGCTTGTTCCTTCCCTGTATAACTTCTCCACAACGTCTGTCTCTGAACAGCAGGTGGTAAGGAGCCCAGGACCCAGGCATCAGTGATGGGCAACAATCCCCAAAGACTGGTGAGAATTCAAAAGAGGTTTCTCTGCTGCTGCTGTAACCAGCTCTAGGTCCTGCACCATACTTGACAGGAGTTAGCTTAGAAACAGAAGGCCCTCAAGATTTTCAGCCTCTAGCTTCACCCTAAATGGCAGTGTCCTCCTCACAATGTCCGTACGCAACAGCCTTGAATTCTGAAGATCCCATGCCAAGCTACTTATTAAGGGAAGATCTATGTTCAAAGGCACAGAACAAGAAACCAAAACTAGAGAGAAACTTCAGGTTTCAGTAAATGTCTGCATGGTTTAATTGCTACTCAACGCAGAGCCAAGTTGGCTTGCTTTGGACTTCACACCTGTGTGAAGTGCAAGGGGGCAGAAACATGAGCCCAAGGCTCAGGGGAGCTTTAGCTGTCAGAAAATAACACTCAAATCATGGTAGACTCTTTTTTCTTTTGGCTCGAGAGTCTTCCATTTTCTGTGCATGGAAGGTGAAAACATCTGAAAAGCACGCAAGATGCAATAAATCCTCGTGTAATGATTACCTTTATAATTACAGACATTAAATAACGTCCTGCCTAGGCTCTCCTCCCTGCCTTTACCTGGTTTCCGCCAACTGCTCTGAAAGGCCTTGGTTGTCCCGCTCCATGGCTGCCAGTCGCACCTCTAGGGCGGCCTTCTCATGCACCAGCAATTCCTTCTCTTTGGATGCCTCGGCCAGCGCGTGCCCTTGGCGACAGGACTCCTGGCGCAACTGCTCCAGACCACTGCTTGCCAACTCTTGCTGATGGTAAACCTGAAAGCGGGACAAAATACAGTTAGAGCCCTTTCTCTGGAGTTCTGTGCAGAGCCAGCCAGTGCCACTGGTGAACCAGCTACCGCAGAAAGAGCTCCTGTACCGTGGGCTGAAAGCTTAACAGCATCTGCTGTATACCGCGCTCATACCCTGGGCTGCCAAAAGGCACTGGCACCGTTAACTTGGAAGAGATGCGTAAGGCCCTGCTGGCGTGCCGGGGACCACACAGCTCCTTCACGACAAACGTACGTATCCCACACTACGTGTTTTCATGCACAAATTCTGCATTTTCCAGAACTGCCACCTTGCAAACTGACATTCTACCAGGATCTATTGTAGTGCTGGAAATTTTCAGGAAGGTTTGAGCAAAAGCATCTTTGCTCATGGGAGAAAGTGAAAATACACATGGTTTCACCTTCTAGAAAAAGAAAATACTCAAAGTGTCACCTACTTTGGTGTCTAAAGTCTGGCTGATGTGGCCAAAGAGATGGTAGACTCTGTTGGCACAGTAGCTCATGTCAAGAACACTGTTTACTTGTCTTACACAAACAAGTTGTCTAATATGCCTTGCTGGTATTCCAGCTTGAAGATTAACCACAATTTTTGGGCTTTTTTCTTCAGTCTAACACCGCTGCTGGGTATTTGCCAAACATACCACATACTCCAAAACTAAGGCTATCTAACAGAGAACAGACCGTCAGAAACAAACAATTCTCTCAAAGCTATCCCATAATACCCAAGATCATACATTGTGACACTGACATTTCCGTGATGACAAACTCCCTAGTCTCCTCCAGGGACATGATTCTCCCAAGCTCTTCTTCCAGGCTACCAAAATCAGTTAGTCCTGACTGAAGAGTCTTGTGTGATCACCTCTTTCTCCTCTTCTTCCTCAACGCCTAAAGAGACTCTAACAATCCATAGAATCACAGAATCATTTCGGTTGGGAAAGACCTTTAAGATCATCGAGTCCCACCGCACACCTAATAATGGCCAAGACTGACACCCACCTCGCTACAACCCCCGTTCAGGTACTTGTAGAGAGTGATAAGGTCTCCCCTCAGCCTCCTCTTCTCCAGGCTAAACATCCCCAGTTCCCTCAGCTGCTCCTCATCAGACTTGTGCTCCAGACCCCTCACCAGCTTCGTTGCCCTTCTCTGGACACGCTCCAGCACCTCAGTGTCTTTCTTGGAGCAAGGGGCATAAAACTGAACACAGTAGTTGAGGTGGGGCCTCACCACTGCCAAGCACAGGGGCACGATCACTGCCTGCCCTAGTCCTGCTGGGCAGGACCTGTTTCTGACACAAGCCAGGATGCTGTTGGCCTTCTTGGCCACCTGGGCACGCTGCCAGACGATACGCAGCTGGCTGTCGACCAGCACCCCCAGGTCCTTTTCCCCTAGGCAGCTTTCCAGCCACAAAGTTGCATGTATGTCTTACAATACCATTTCAACAATTTCAGGATGTCACTGCCGCTCTTAGCAATACATGACAGCAGGCACTGACTTGCAGCTTTGTCCCGCTCTCTAGGCTCAGACAAATGGAGTTTTGAAAGTTGCAGACTTCTCAATGAAAAACATAAATAGGAACATGCAGCCCTGCTTTTCACCTCAGAAAAAGGACTCAGAGCTACACAGTTTGCTGCTTTGGCCACATGTGAGAGTAGTAGCCCCACTCAGATTCATGGACAATGCAATCGTCTCTTTGCAGCTTATCAAAAGCTCTGCAAGCCATCAAGACGTTTCCAAGAAGAAGTAAACATGACAGTAAAAGCATGACCTCCAGCACTGCCATGTGTCTCCTGGACAAAACCACTGCAGAATCCAACGGATGCAGCTTCACTGAGCCAAGCAGCCCAATGCCCACCCAGAAGCACCAGGTTTTTGGTCTCACCTGACTGAGTTTCTCTTGGGTTTCTTCCTTCTCCTCTGCCAGCCACCTCAGCTCTGCCTGCAGCCTCTCCTGTTGCTCCTCTGCTTCCTGCAGCAGCTGCTCCAGGTGGGCTTTCTCTGCGCAGAGCTCGTCATTTGCTCTTTTACACAGGCTCAGCTTCTCCTGGTCAGACATCTTTGCTCTCGCCATGTCGGCCACTCTACCTGACAGAACTTCATTCTCTTGCTCCAGCTACAATCACAGAAGCAGAGAGGAAACAAAATACAGTTTTATGTATAAATAAAATACAGAGTTTACTATGAAGAAGCTTTGGCATGCACAGGAAGAGGAACAACATGTCCATATTCAGTCAGCCGTACGGTCGGAAGGCAAGAAGTCTCAGAAGCAGCAGCAGCTGGAGACAAACACCTCACAAGCTCTTTGGCAGCGCTGCTCACCTGCAGCACAAGTTTGTTCAGCTGCACTTTATCCAGTGCGAGAGCTTCATTGATGCTGCTCATGGTTGCTGTTGCAACATGCAGATCAGCATTTTCAGCACTCGGCTCACTGTGAGCCCCGGTCAACTCTGCTACCAACTGCTCAGCCTGAAGAGACAAAAGAACAACATGACAATAAAAGCAGGAAAATCCCCGACTTCAAGCAGCAAGCCCACACCCCCGTGCGTTTCTGACATACTCCCAGTTCAGCGCTCCCAATAAGCACGTGGGGACTAACTACCCCAAAGAGCCTGGGTGCTCTGATCACCGTTTTCCAAGATGGAGAACAACGTTGTCCCTGTTCTCTACTGCCAGAAGCAGCATCTGCGGTGGTCTTGTTATCACAACTCCCTCTCCCACAAGTGCTGCCTAGCAAGATGGTGACCATACCTTCTCCAGTGCCACCGTAAGCTCGTGTTTCTCTTGCTTCAGCAGATCCCTCTGAAGGTGCGATTCCTCCAGTGCCTCTCTCGCGACTGCCAGCTCACTCTGTAATAATGAATGTTTGCCTTCAAGTGCAGCTAAGTCCTTCAGTCTAGGAGAAGGGGAAAGGCAAACAAGTGGTTAATGTAAAAATATGCTCATTTCCAAAACCAAGAGCACATCCTGTGTCCCAGATATGGCAGTTTGAATGACTTCCAACAGCTTCCTATTTGCACCTAACAAATACTGGAATTCCCTGACTAGAGCTGCCTCACTCTTTGTCATTGATGTAGGTGAAACACTTGTCACTGAGAAAGTAAAACAAGCTTCCAGAAATCACAGAACGTTTCCAAAAGGTTCAGGTACTCTCAACCGCTTCCTGCCTGTTAGTTCTCTCTCTCCTTTTCCACACATTGGATACGAGACTTTCCAAAGTTCGTCTTTGGGCAAGACAGACTTTCTAAGTCCAGATTCATATTCCCACAATTGCTCTTGCCTTCAGCAGTGAGATGAAGGAAGAGCCTGCAATCTGTTTGGGGAGGAGATGTGTATGAATTTCCAGTCCAATAATCATAGGATCACAGGATGGTTCAGGCTGGCAGGGACCCCAGGAGGCCTCTAGCCCAATCTTCAACTCAAAGCACCTGGGGTCAGCTATGGGATCAGCCCAGGTTGCTCGAGGCTCTCTCCACTCGGGTCTCCCAAATTTCAAGGGATGGCATCTGGATGGCCTCCCTGAGCAACCTGTTCTGCTGCATGATCGCCTTCATGGTTCAAATTTTTTGTTCTCCTTGAATCCAGTCTGAGCCTCTCTTGTTTCAGCTTATGCCTGTCAGCAACTACTCTGGCCAGGTTTGGAATGACTTTTTTTGAAGGGTCATAAAGAAAGTACAAGGAGGCAGCTATGCTGTGTGTCAGTAGGTAGCCAGACCTGCCCACGCAGTCCCATCACCCTTCTGTGCTACAAACGAGGAGCACGCAAAATTCATTCTTTTACGGTGGGCCTCCTCAAGTCCAGCAATGCCCACCCCTGCCCAGAGAAAGCTTTAACGCTCACAGGAGCTCCTGGTCACAACGTGCTCTCTCCATCGCCTGTTGCTGCTCCACCTTTTCCCTCTGGGCTGAATCTCCCTTCAACTGCAGTTCAGAGTTACTTTGACGCAGACGCGAGGCTTCTTGCTCCGTTACTTCAAGCTGTTGCTGTAGCTCTTCCCTGGTTTGCTCAAGGTTTGCACAGTCACTGCAGAGACAAGGCTCAGTTAGAAGAACACAGAGGCCTGAAGAGTCACAGGTCCCATTTTCATCACGCCAGGATGGAGTTGTGGGGAGCACGGTAAGGAAGAACTTGCTCTCCCCCTTGCCAGGTAACCGAGGAGGGAAGGAGAAAGGAAGGCAGGCTTTTGCCTTCATTCAGTGAGCAGCAGTGGCTAGGAAGGGCACCCAAAGAACACAATTCAGAGAAGCAGCATGTCGAGAGGGAGGCCTCTTGTAGTCCAACAACGCTCGGAATCTCCAAGACAGCCTTACGATGCACAGTAGAGCATGAAAAGCAGTGACAGGAGGATGACAAAGTGGCAAGCGTGGCAGGGCAGGCAAGTTCTTTGCCCATAAATCCTCCGGACTCCCAGCACTGGAAGCAGATTGCCTCTAGAGCGCAGGAGGAGGAGGAAACACTCACCTTTGGAGGGCTTCTACCAGAGCCTGGAGGTGCTGCCGGTGGCTGCTGGACGCCTTGCATTCCTCCTCCAGTTGCTCAAGCCTTTGCTGCAGCTTCCTGCACTTCTCTTCCTGCTGTCTGTGCTGCTGCTGCAGGAAATTGAGAGAGTCCTGCCTGGCAGAAAGCTCTTCTCTTAGGGCCTGCAAGGAATGGGCAGGGAAAGAGCACAAAAAAGCCATAAGGAGCAGGGAAGATGGCTCCAGGTAGCTGGAGTGGAAGCAGCAAGCAGAGAGACAGCTCGCCTGAAGGCAAAAGCTGTCACGAGGGGGTGGAGATCAAGGAGAGAAAAGAAGTAGAACACAGAGCTGGCGAGACTGCCAAGGTAATACTCAAGGTAGCAATACTCAATAGCAAGAGTGGGCAGGCTAGAAAGGAACTGGCTCAACTGGCAAAGTAAATGGAAAGCTGTCAAGCTAAGCATGGCATTAGCAGCTGAGCCAGCAGGGAAGACAAGCAGAAATTCTCACCTGTGTTGCTCCTCGCCTCCTTGCCAGTGCTTCCTGAACCAATACAAAGGCACGCTCTGCATCAAGGGGGCTCAGACAAGAGAGGATGTTGCTAGGCTCTGCATGTTGGGAACTCTCAGGGCAGGTAATGCTGACCGTACTGTCACTGTCATCTAACACCACCTGAAAGCCCGCATCAAGCCGTTACTCTTTGCTCATTCTATTGGGCTTCCTTTATCTATTTCTCCTTTTCCCCCCACTTCACCCTAGAGTCATTCAAAACTCAATTCTCTCATTTCTTCAGTCAACAAAGCAGTTTTGTCCCTGTGGCCACAAGTGCTCCGCGATTGTGGTCCCAACTCCTGAGCAACCTGATCCAGTTAAAGATGCCCCTGCTCACTGCCGGGGGGTTGGACTAGGTGATCTTTAAAGGCCCCTTCCAACCCAGACTATTCCATGGTTCTATGATTCTCTGAACTCTGTACTCACCTCCATTATATCTTTTATCAGCTTCTGGAGGGAAAGATTCTCTTCTTTGACACTTCTAGTCAATGAAGCTTCATATTCTTTCTCTAATCGACTTCCTTCCTGGGAACAGAATAAGGCAAGGGTGGGCAAGGGAGAGCTGCTCCCCTCTGTAGCATTCCCATCCTCAGTAGCACTGCCATGCCGATAAGCCTCAGCCCTAGTGACTCCAGTATATTCCCTCCCACATCTATTCAATTTCTTCTTTGCAAAAACTAAGAGGAGAAAGACCAACAGCTAGTTTCTACAGACTGCTGTCAAGCTATCCATTCCAAGGAACTCTCATCCCTAGAGACTGAAAGCCACAGGCACAATAGCACCGCTGCAACCCCCCTGAGGAAGACACCTGAACTGTCTCCAGCCCCCCTGCCACTGCCTGCACCTGGACTGACTCCACATGGGCCCAACGCACGAGGAATATTGGGCCATGTGCCTGACGTTCCCAGACAGTTAGCACCTTTGCCACTCTTTCTCTTGAGGAAGCTACACCTCTTTGTGCTGAGCCTGGAGAGCAAACGCTGCGCCACCTCCCAGATAAAGGGAAAACATACTAGAATCTCCACGGTGTCGTGAAGTGTCCTCATGGTCGTCTCCTTCTCCTCATTCTGTTTCTGAGACTGTACAAGCAAGGCCGAGAGCTCCACCACCCTGAGAACAGAAGGTCCACGTGCCATTCCAGAAGCATTGCACACCATCGCCTGTTAAAGAGCTCAGCAGCTCCCAGAAGCATAGCAGAGAAAGTTCAACCCAGAAAATACAGCAAGGGCAGCATTCATCTCTACAGGTTCATATGCTCAATGTTGCAAAACAGCACTTCTTGCCCCAAAGAGGCCTTCTGCACTCAGCCTTGCAAGGACTTGTCAGTACACAGGTGCTACACTGCTTATGATGGCCCTGGGCAAATGCCTCCCAACTCCCTTTAGCACAGCCCTGGCTAGCAAAAGGACTGTACGCGAGACAGAGCTCTCTTTATACTGGTCTCAACCGCTCACCAAGAACCACTTAACGGCAAAAGCACTGAAAGACGCAATCTCTTTTCCAGTCCGGGCTTACTCAGAAGAGCTGCTGTCACTCAGACCATTTTTTCTGTCCTTTCTGCGGAAGGCAGTACTTTGACGAGGGACAGAAACAAGGCTGTGCAGAATGGCTGTGTTTTAAACGTGAGCACAGCCCAGCTAGGAATCCAAGCAGCAGCCACAAAAGATCACGCTGGCAACAGCCACATTTAAAACACCTTCACCTGTCTTGAAGCTCCTTCTTCTCCAGGTCCCCCTTGACTTGTAAGCTCATCACTTCCTGAGTCTCCTGGTTTATCTCCTGTCCCGCTTGCTGCTCTGCCCGATCCTTCAGGACAGCTCTACCCAGCGTGATGGGCTGCCGGAGCTGTATGACGGATTTTAGATGGGAGCAGTTTACAAGTATAGATCCAGAAACCCTCATTTGCTCTGCCTTCAGCTCAGACAAATCTCTGAAGAAGAATAAAGAAAGAGCTCATGTTCACGCCACCATCTTTAGCAGCCGACTCACCTCTGAAGCACGTAATTGTGCAACAGTAAAAGCTGGCAGGAAAGATGACATCTTCGTTGCGGACGAATCATTCATCTGACACTTTGGGACCAGGACACATGTTGACAGGTGAGCAACAAGTCTAGGGACGGTTGAGAAATGAGCCTGTTTTCTCCTCAGAGAGAGGAAGAAATGGAGGGCACAGCCAGAAGTCTTCATGAGCCTCTCATTACTCTTATTAACTGTTGCTCCTGCTCTCTCTTATTAATATCCTCTAGTTATCATCAACAGATGTAAGGCATTTTACCAAGGTCCCCAGCTTCTATACCTACCTAGGGGATCAGCCTTAAGCGGGCTATTATTATCAACCCTTGGACTGCTAAGAGGCTCACAACAATATCTACATAATAAACATTCCAGCAAGGTGCTGTAAGAATAAGCTTAAAATGTTGTAGCAAAAAAAGCACAAATATCACAAGAATTGAATAGTAAGTCAGGCACACTCCACACACTAAGGATGGCTTATCGCCAAAGAAGGTAAATGGCTGACAATAACCCAGAGTTGGAAATAAACTGCATGCTGACACCAGAAGAAGGTACTGTTACGGCTACGCTACATTTGTTTGTGTAGAAGGCAACTGTGAGAAAGGAACTTCAGAGAGCCCAAATACAAGAAAACAATCACAAAAAGAGGTATTGGACTAAGCAAAATTAATTGGATAAATGCAGAAACAGGGTAGAGAAGATATTCTTTCTCTCAGCAATGCTGGTACAGGACTAAGCACATACAAAGCGACCAGAATAAATGTAAGCTGGAATTGAGAAGAAAAAAAAAAATATATCCATGAATGATCTCTCCATCGGGAGCAGTGGGAAAAGAAACTCAGTGAGATTTAAGGCAGATTTTCATCATTCTATAGAAGGGACTGCTCTACGTGCGGCATGCATAGCGCTGGTGAGTCTCTTCCAATGTGTCCACACACGCCTGTGTCTCTGTGAATATGCCCAAACATCACCATAGTCAAGTCACCTGAATAAGGCCCCTGCATTGCCTATAGCCCGAGCCCCTCAGCGTTACCTGAAAACCAGCATCGAACAAAATGCTTCTGAAAATAGCCTAAAGCACGCTTAATGCTTTAGGAGAAATCTGAGCTTTAGCCACAACTAAAGTTAACATCGAGGCTCAAAAAGCAGGTGTGAAGGGAAGCTACAGCTCTTCTGCAAGAGCTCTAGCCTTAGCTTCTACTCACCGGTCAGTGGCAGTCTTCATTGCCAGGAAATGACGGCGGAAGGTTACCACCTGGCGCCACAGGCCGAGGAGACGGTCATTTTCACCCCTTAAGTAGCTGTCATAAAGCTGAACGTGCAAAGACAAAAAGAAATGCCAAGTCAGCCTTCGCTGCCACTGCACAAGTCTCTCTACACAGGAGAGACTACAGCCACCATCCCCAGGTCTCCTTTAGCAACCACTGCAACAGGGGCATCAAGGGCTCAGGAGCCACCACAGAAGCATCCTCAGCAGACCTGCCACCTGACTGCCAAGAAGGGAACGTCCACGCTCCTCCTGCAGGAGTGGACGGCAGCAAAGCAAACTGATCACGATTCCTCCTCTCGCCTTGCCAAGGTGTCCAGCGGTCGTGGTGGAGGAAGACAAAAACAAGCCCCTCCGAGACCCGCGTCAGATTTCCTGCCAACAGGCTGTTACGGGAGGTAAGGGAGGCCTGCCTTGTTCTTCTGCTGGCTCCTCTGAACCTCAAAGCACACAGTCCTCTCTGGTCTCCACTGCTCTAGACAGACACCTCAGGACTATTAAAAAGACGAGCGGTCCTCTGTGACTGCCCTGCAGTGCCCAGCAACAGCAAGCATTTGCCTCCAAGACCGAGCAGTACGCTCACAGCAGGTGGGCATCTTCCATCACCACAATTTGCTGACACTCCTCCATCTCACACCCCTGGCTTCTGCTCGTCAACACCAACACAGCCTCAACAGAGCCACAACCTTCCCACAGCAAGTCCTCTAGGCCACAAATAAAATGCACTCGCATTCCACCCTGGCATCGCCCGTGACGCTCCCGTAGCCGCTCCTTACCTCACGTTCAGCGCGCCGTTCACTTTCCCTCAATTCCAGCTCCTGCTGGGCCCTCATCCAATCCGCCGTCAGTTTTCCAACATTTTCTCTGAGGGCTGAATTAACCTCATTCGCTTTATTGAGGTGCTCCCGCAGGACAGTGTTCACTTTGGCCAGCTTCTTACACCTTTGAAAGGGAGAAACAGCAATGAGGCCTCTGAACAACTGCTATCCACAAGCAGCATCCCCGTCATTTCCCAGCTCCCTCCACACAGACTTTGTTGTCAAACCGAGAGGCAGTAGAAGTGCTTTCTAGCATTAACTGAGAGCTCTCTGTGAGGGCAAGCTCATTTGCTTAGGCTGGAAAGGGTCCTTTGGAGGTCGCCCGGAATAGCCCCCTGCCCAAAACAGAGCTGTTCAGCACACACCCCTAGGACTGCCCCACGGAAAACAGACTGTGGACCTTTCTCCTTTCAAAGCAGCTTGCCCAGCCGCTTCCCCTGGGGTGACCAGGTAGCACTGACAGGTTTCCCCTCACTTCCACGAGCATCCAGTGTATCAAGTATGAGGGAACGCTCCTTCCTGGTACCTTTGCTGCTCCTCTTCCCACTGAAGCAGTGCTTTCTTCAGGGGGTGCTCTTCGGCGGCTTCCCACCTGCCTGCAAGGGAGCCCTGAAGGAGAAAGGACATGTTTAGTCAAATTCTCCTGTTCCCTTCGCTCCTGTCAGCACCCATCGCTTTCCCCTCCCTTTGTTGGCTATCATCTCAGGAGCTCGGGGCTCCTTCCCGGCGTAACGGTGTCGTGACTATGGACAGGAAGGGAGGGGAGGGGCGTTACTAGCTAATGGCAGCAGCTCTCCTCAGTCTCCCACTGTTGCACTCTCACAGCGAGGCATCCTCAGCTCATGACCGCGAGCGCTCACTTCGACCCGAAGCCCGGGAATGCTCTCCCACTCTCCTGCCCTTCGTTCCCTGGGTTCACTTTAGCCGTGAAGCAGAAAGAAAAGCGCAGAGCCGGCTCTGCATGTGGAACGCCAGCATTCTCGCCTTCCAACATGCCATGTTTCAAGCGGCTCTTTTTCAGAGACAGCCATGTAGCGTACCAGGCAGCACAGCCCTCTCCCGAGCCCTAGGACAAACGCTGCTCCAGCAGCAAAGCCCTCTTGCACGCAGCTAAAAGCCTTCCTGACAGGCTTTTCTGGAGGGGCATTTCTGCGCCTACCGGCTGCTCTATGAGCGGCAACCAGACAAACCACCGACAGGCAACCGTACAGGGCTTCCTTCCAGCCTCAGGTGGCAGAACCTCGTTTTCCTCTGCCCCGGCTTCGGGGAGCTTTGTGCTGTCTGCGTCAACGAATGCTACGCAGGCGACCTCTCGTCCGCAACCTGCACACTCACCCCTGCTGCTCCCGCTCGCCGCTCCAGCTCTCGACACCGAGCCCGGTACTGCAGGACCTGGATGGGCACACGCAATGGCCATGTGCGGCTGCAGCCTGTGAGGGGCTCGGCTACTCCTGCCCCGGCTTTTCTCCCGGTCCCGACAGCCCCAGCACCGGGCCCTGCCCGGCGCTGCCCACACGGGCAACAGGGAGCCGTGGCGGCCCGGGGCAGCTCTCGACACGGGCCGGGCAGGCGCCCGCGTTCCTCACCTTCGCCTGTAGCAGCCGCACCAGCACCGCTTGGCGCTGCCGCGCCTCCTGCGAGCTCTGCAGCCGGCGCCGCAGGGAGGCCTGGCTCCGCGCCGCCATGGCCCCGCTCGCCCGCCGGGCCCGCCGCCCGCGGGGCTCCGCCGCCTGACGGGCCCCGCGGCGGGGGCCGCTCCGCGGCCGGCCCCGGCGGACCGAGCTCAGGCGGCTCCGGGCCGCGGGCTGGCGCCTGCCGGGCCGGGCGGAGCGGCTCACCCTGCCCGCCGGGCGCGACCGGGAGCCGGGCCGGGGGCCGGGAGCGCCGGGCTCGCTCGGGGCCGTTCTGTGGCAGCGCTTCCCTTCTCGCTCCTCGCTGACGATGCCGCGCCGGGCTGCGGGGCTGCCGCGGGGGAGAAGCCGCCCAGGCAGAGGTTTGCTCCGGCGCGTTCTGCGCGGAGACCGTTAACGGCCGCGCAAAGCGCTGCGGGCAGCACGCGCTCCGGGGAGCGTCCGCGAGAGCAGGAGCGGCGGGATGCAGCCCCTGGCACCGGGGCGGCGATGGGGCGTGTGGGCACCCTGGGGCGGGGGGGCTGGCACCGCGGCGGCACGGGGAAGCTCCCTCGGCCAGGGCAGCCCGCGGAGCAGCGGCAGCTTTCGGCTGAAAGCTCAAGCTTCAGCCCTTGGCTGCGCTGGAGCAGGAGGCCCCGTCTGGTGCGAAACCCAGAGCTCCGCGGGTGGCGTCGCTGGCGCTTCGTCTCCCCGGTTGCAGCACGAACGGGACGGGCTGCAAGCAGAAAAGAGAAAACACGCTGTGGCAGACAGAACTGCAAACCCACTGCCAGGACAGCCTGCTCTGTGACTGAAGCTCGCTGTCAGCAGCTCGTGAAGAAAGACAACAAACACACACGGCAAGCGGGGCTCAGTCCCCTTTGCCCAGACCAGGCTGTTACGTGGTTTCCCTTATCTGCCACTCAAGCCCTGAGGCTGCAGAGCTTACACTTAAGTAACGCTTAATTCCTGCGCTTGCGAGCTAATCAAGAAAAAGGGCTAGTTCCCTGGCCAGGGTGCTCCTCCTCCCTGCTCCGCCACGCTGCGGGCGTCCCCCGCATCTCTCTGGGAAGCGCCACAGCCTCAGCAGTCCGGCTGCTGTTGGATCCGCTCCCAAGGCGTTTGGGACCGGCTGATGTTTTGTACCTTCCAGCTTGGCAGTCTGGTCTCCACCATCGCCCAAAGTCAGCAGAGTCGGACAGAAGATCACACCAGTGATGTCCAGCAGTTCAATTTCTGTTGCGATGCTGACAACCCGGCCAGTGTCGTCTTTGACAGCGATAGTCCTGTGGTTCTGGTACGCAACAGCTTGGTCGTAGCTGCTGATTAAGGAGTCCAGCTCTTCCAGTTGAGAGCACACTGTGCCCCACAATGTTCCTAAGGGTACGGACCAAGTTGTAGGCAAGAATTCCACCAGCATTGGTGTGAGGTTTGCTTTACAGTTTCTCTAACACCGTCCACAAGTTTCTGGCACTGTAACATTTCAGAGAGGGACAAGGACTGGTTTAGTCTTCACATCGGTGCTGTGCTTGATCATCAGTCGTCTCAATTGTCTGTGAAGGATTCTGATGATGTTTCCCATGAAGATGTGCGAATATATATTCCCACAGATATATGTATGACCTTCTTGGCCAAAGAAGCCATGATTGCGGCTGCCAGAAGGAGCAAGTGGTGGGTTCCTGGCAGATTAATTAACTTGGTGCTCTGTAGGCAGCCGTAATCAAAGTAAAGGCAGTTAGAGAATGTTGGTGTCCTATGGGATCCTGATTGGTTTGAGTCACCTCATCTGGGTCCAAGCCTCACCGGCTTACCTAAAACACCAGATGCAGCACTGACCAAGCCTGTGACAGGAAATAGATCTTAGATGATTAAGATTTATGTGCAGGTTACACTGCCCTATCGACACAACTACCTGGGCAATATTGGAAATGTGGAGAAAGGGCATTCAAGCATTTGCCCGCGGCCCGGGGTGCGAAGTGTATTCCAGCTGCAGGAAAAGCACCCACAGCGGTTAGAACCAGTATCTCTCCCGCCTCTGTAGCTCACAACTACCAGTACATATAAGAAAAAGCACTACACCCCTCTGATGGAGTGCAGCACTGAGTTCCACCCGCCTGTAAGAGCTCTTATGCCATGGTTAGGGCTTCTTGAACCACAAAGAGCTCTTGCAAATAGCTAACTACATTACTCATAACTAAGTAACTAAAGCAGAGCTGTGTGATCGATACTGTTGTCATTACAAATCCAAAGTAGAGCACCACACAGCTCCCATGAAGAGAATTAACTCTATGCCAGCCAAACCCAGCACACACCGGCACCATTATAACTAAAGGCCCATACACCCGTTCAGTTGCAGACACAGGCGTAAAATATATATAAACACAGACACAATTAGCGTCACAGACACCACACCCCGCAAAATTATTCATGCAAGAAAAGTCGCACAAACCAGTACGCATACGACTGCAGATACCATTACAGATAAAGACACGATTACACGTGCAGTTGCAGATACAAGCACACTTTCCGTTACACCTACAACTCCAGCCCCCGCTTGCGATACCGTTACTGATGGAGGCGCCGGTAAACAGGTGTGGTCCGAATGCGACTGAAGATGCACATACAGGTGCCCGTACAGACGCAGACACAGGCACAACGAGGCACGCAGGTACCCACAGAGATACCACTGCAGACGCGGATACTGGAACCATTAGAGAGGCCGTTGCAGATGAAGGTGCCAGTGTAGATGCCCGGGCAGACGCAGACACCCCTGCCGAAACACATGCAGTTCCTGATGCGATTGCAGGCGGAGGTGCCACTGGAGATGCAGGTGCCCCTCCAGATCATAGACTCCTAGACTCATAGAATGGTTTGGGCTGGAAGGGACCTTTGGAGGCCATCTAGTCCAACCCCCCTGCCATGAGCAGGGACACCTTCAACTAGATCAGGTTGCTCAGAGCCCCGTCCAACCTGACCTGGGATGTTTCCAGGGATGGGAACATCTACCACCTCTCCGGGCAAGCTGGGCCAGTGCTTCACCAGCCTCACTGTCAAAAATGTCTTCCTTCGATCGAGGCGAGATCTTCCCCTCTTTCCGTTTAAAACCGTTACCCCTTGTCCTACCGCTGCAGGCCCTGCTAAAAGGTCTGTCCCCAGCTTTCTCATAAGCCCCCTTTAAGCCCTGGCAGGCTGCAATAAGGTCTCCCTGGAGCCTTCTCTGCTCCAGCCCGAAGCACCCCAGCTCGCTCAGCCTGTCCTCACATCAGAGCTGTGCCACCCCTCTGAGCACATTTGTGGCCTCCTCTGGCCCCGCTCCAACAGGCCCGTGTCTTTCCTGTGCTGAGATACTCTGCATGTGCCGCTGCAGATGGAGACAAAACGGGACATGCAGAGGCCCTTGCAGATAGAGACAGCGTTGCTGATGCACATACCGTTGCAGAGGAAGGTATCTTTGCAGAGGCCGTTGCAGACGCAGCTGAAATTCAGGATGGAAATGCGGATGGAGATACCTCTGCAGATGCCAACAGCATGGCAGATGCCGACAGCATGGCAGAGGGAGACGCCGCTGCAGATGCCCAGACCATTGCAGATGCCCATACAGGTGCAGATACCATCGCAGGTGCAGAGGCCATTCCAGATGGAGATACTGCTGCAGATGCACAGACCATTGGAGATGGCGTTGCAGATGCAGAGGCAGTAGAAGAAGAACATTTGCTGGGGGGAGACACCACTGAAGACAGCTTTGCAGACGCCCTTGCAGATGCAGATGACACCACTGCAGATGCACATACAACCACAGGTGCCCTTGCAGATGCATGTACAATTGCAGACACAAATAGAGATGCAGATGCCAGTGTGGCTGCAGACACCGTTCCAGGTGCCATTTGCGGATGCAAATACTGTCCCAGATGGCACCAGCCCGCACCCAGGGCCTCCTCTGTGCCAGCTGGTCCAGCCTGACGTTTGCTGGCAGACGACAAATCTCCCACCAGCCACCCCACCTCCCCCCGCACACTCTGGGGAAGATGCAGGCACTCGCCCCCGCGCCAGTAGCTGGCACCGGGCACATGGGCTGCCACCCAGGGTCCAGCTCCAGCCGCCAGTGCTGAGCGCGTCACGGACAACGGGCTTTGGGGGCAAGCGGGGCAGGCCAGGCTCTGCTTCCTGCCAAGGGTTTGACTTGTCTCCGCGGGGGGCCGAAGGCCTCCCTTCCCCAGGGGATGCTGCACCTCGCAGGGTCAAGGGCCCAGCCTGCGGCACCACAGCGTAGCGAGTTCCCAGTAGAGAGGGGGCTGCTCCCGCCGCTCCCTTGGGGTGAGCCCTGGCACCACCTGCCTGAACCTGCTCACGTGCATGATTCTGGGCCTCCGCAATATACCCGTTCCCGGGCTCCGGACAGACGAGACCCAAACGCCGTGTGGCAGAGCCGTCCCCAGGTGGAGACGCCGCTGTCCGTCCCCGGAGCGGCGAGAAGTATTCGTGCAGAGCCGCTTGGGGAGCTCGGTCGGAGGAGAAAGGGCCCTGGAAAAAGGCTCTCGAGGCAAAGACCAACATTACCCTTCACACAATGTGAAAAGCAGGCTTCCGAGAACGGGACCCGTCCCTCCACCAGCCCGGCAGCAAAGCTTGCTAAACGAGGCAAAAATGCTGGCTACTTCTCGCCTCCCTGGTTAAGATTCCCTGTCAAATTGGGCCTTAGCGTGAGAGAGGCTGTCGGGGGGAAGAGGATGAGACAGGTTATAGCAGGGAAAACGCCCAGGCCCAGTATGGCCTGGCTTGAACGAAGGTAGGCACAAGCAAGCACTTGCGAGTGAACACTTTATTGCGAGCACAAGGGTGTAAAGCCTGTCCTTGGTGCCTGGTGGAGCTGCCCAGGGGCTCTGCACCTCTCTTGCCACACGTCTCCTCAGGACGTCGTCCACAAGCCTCCCAACTAACGCCCTCGCTTCTCATACGGGCTGCTGGGGCTCGCCTCGGACAAGTGCGTGACGCGCACCGATCTGCGCCGTGCTCCTGTCTGGGCAGGTGGCTTCGGACCTGCTGGGGGGACGGGCTGTCTGGAAACGCGTGCGCCCGTGGCGGGGAGGGCGTTCTCAGCGGGACAGCTCTCCTTTCCATCTCGTGGTCTTGGCGGTTCTGCTACACGGCTTCCAAAATGAACTTTGGGGGTCCGTGCAGTTTGGATGCCCTCCCTGGCAGCCGTGCGGCTCAGTCGCAAGTCATCGGCAGCGGTTGTGTTTGCCAGTGGTTGCGACACAGGCAGCTTTGCTCCCTTGCTTGCTGCCAGGCTCCGCTGTTCAGACGCTCTGGGCAATCCTCGTCCTTCTTCCCCACCCTGCCTTGAGAAAGGTGTCTGGGGTGGCTGCGGCTGCCTATTGGAGACATTTCCCCTGGGAAGCTCCAGGATTTTGGAATCGCTGCAGCAAGAGTGTTGTTTAAACGAGGAAGCCACAAAGGATTCCATGGTGCAGCAAACACCGTCAACAACTTCTCTGGTGAGCCTGGCAAGGGAAGCCTCTGAAAATGCTCCGTCGGAAGCTGCCATTTCCGCCTGCCCCAATTTCTCTTCCTCCCATTTGCCCACTCGGCTGGCTCCTTCAGCAACAGGCTGCTCCTTCCGCCTGGCTGCCGGCCCTGGCTCGGACGCTTTGGGTGTGCTGGATGCCAAACGGTTGCCCAAGCTCTCCAACACGCTCGCTGCAAGCTCTTTGGCCAGCAGGGCAACCTCCTGACAGCAACCTGGAGGAGAAGTCTCCGACGGCTCTGCTCTTCCGGCGCTGCCGCTCATTGTTCCTCTGATCGCCAGGGCAGCCCTCCTTAAAACCCAGGCACACTGATCCCAAGGAGCCTTCACCCTCTCAAACACCTCCTCCACCACAGTCTCAGCCACCTCTCCAAGCTTCTGGGCTCCTGCTGCAGGTTGTTGTGCAGAGGCAGCTCGGAACCCGCTGGCTGCATCGCTACTGACCCCCCGGGGCAGCTTGGCACCTTCCTGTCCCAGCTCAGCTTGGGAGCAGGTTTGGCCCTCATCGCAGGCTGCTTTCACTCTTCTGCATCGCCCCGATTTCAGGGAGTCCTTTCTGCTCTTGGGTGGAGGTGAGCAAGATGGCTTCCGAGGGCGCAGCAGCCACTCTGCCAGGCAAGATGTGTTGCTCGCTACCAGCGGCTTGGGGACGTCCTTTAATTTGGGCAGCTCTTCCCGAAGCCTTTCCTGAAAGGAGACAGCAGGTTGTGGCTTGCTGTTGCCTGGACAAGCGCTCACGCCCCTGCGCGCTGAGGCTTCACGCGGGCCCGGGCCAGCGCTCTGCTTCAGCCACGCGTCGCGGGCAGACGAGAAGGGCTTCCCTCCGGCCTCCCCATGCTTCACGTGACCGTCCTGCCCGTGCCCGCCCCAGCACCCTGCGCTAGCTCGGCTCCGAGCCGGCTGGTCCTGGCCCCGCCACAACGCCCGGCCCAGCAGCACAGCCCTCGCCTCTTCTGCACCGACCGCCTCCCCCGAGATGCGGCAAGTAAAGCCCCAGCCGAGGGACGGGATCTCTGGCTGCACCAGACATACGTTACCAGATCTTGCTGAGTCTGCTTCAGGTGCTGACGCAGGTCTTGTAGGGCTGCTGCCACTCTGTCCACTGTCAGCTCTGCAGGGGGGTCCCTGGCCTGAGAAACAGTTTGGCCCCACACATGTCCCTGTTCTGAAGAAAGAAGCCATTCTGTTTCAAGCTTTAACTGAAGGGCCTCCAACCAACAAGGCCACCTTTCTACACAGGAGAAGGTGGCGGTGCCTTTGACGTCGTCCGAGAGCTCACATTACAGCAAGACGTGTGTCACAGGCTAGCGTTATTTGGACGACCGCTAAAGACAGCGCTGCCCCAAGGAAGAAGGCACGTGCCCTCTGACTTGGCATGACTTGGGCCCTCTTTCGTTTTCATGCTGGTCATTTCTCCATGTACAAACATGGACTTGCCTCTCTGCAGCGATGACAGGCTTTCAAGACTTCCCGAGGCTTGAGGCAGCCGAAGCGGAAAGGATGAGGCTACCACATCGGGATTACAGCGAACCACCCCTCCCTCCATCTGCTCTCCTGTACGTGCTCTATGGACTTGCTCAGCCAGTCTGCCACACTTGCCTGAGCTCCAAGCGACCAAGTCTCTGCTGTCACAGATCGTGTGGTGGAGAACCAAGTGCAGTTGCTCCAGCTGGGATCGCGCTTCACAGCGGGCGCTGTCAGCCTGCTGACGCTCCGCGGCCAATGCCTCTGCTCTGTTCTCTGTGCTACGAAGCCTCAAGCGCAGTTCAGACGTCTCAGCCTCCAGCGTGCGCAGAGTCTCCCTCAGGCAACGTTCGCCGGCTCGGGACTCCTCCAGATCCTGCAGCAGCTGCTTCTCTTGAGCTGCCAGGTCAGCCTCCTTCTCCAGCACTACCGCCTGCAGTGACTGTATCTAGAACACAGACGCACAGAGCCTCAGGGACACCGCTGCTCCTGAGGCAGCGGAGCGGGAACTAGAGGAAGCAATGAAGGAGAAATCACCTCAAGCAAATCAACCACTGGGAACAGAAGGCACAAAGCCAAGGATTCAAACTGAGCAAAATAAGCTAGAAACAGGTATCCGGAGGCTGAGGGGCCCGAAGGCGGTTTCCCCATCCCCAAAGGAACGATCAAACTGTCAGGCTTTCGTGCTTTCCAACCTCAGAAATGAAGCTCTGTGGGCGGGGTGAGTGTGAGAGCGGGTGGCTGGCAGGTGAGGTGGCAGATCAAGCATCCCCACATGGAGAGAGGGGCTGCCAGGGATGCTCAGGAGTAGAAGTGAAAGGGAGACAATCAGCATCCTTCATGGGGCATCTCCAAAATGCCCGAGGAACCGGCTGAGATGGAAGTGACTTCCACAGACTGCCATAACCACTTCTGTTTCACCAGACTGCTCAGTGCCCGTCGAAGGCAGAAACGCCATCTGGGGACGACGTTTGTAACAGAGGTACTGAGAAGCTCCAAAGGAGCCTTCCGTTTCTCCTCAGAGATTTAATGCCGTGAACCATGAGAGAATAGGGGAAAGCACAGGCAGAACATCGCAGATCCAGCCTTGACCTCCATGTGCAAAGTCCCTGGGCAGAGTACAGCAGGTGTGTACGTTGTTGGGAGGGGAAACAAGCTGGGGCCTACAAGCTGAAGGTGGGATTCTATGTCCCTGGAGAAGAAGATGCTAGTGCCTAGCTCACCTGGTTGTTGAGCTCTTGTATTTCCCTTCTGTGGTCTGAATGCAGCTTCTGGGCCTGGTGAACAGCAGAAAGAAGCTGAGACACCTCGTTTTGCTGGGCAAGGTTGTTTTCTTCCAGAGTTCTGAGGCTCAGTTCCTTCTCTTCCAGAGACAAGGTCAGCCTGCCAGACAAAGCATGCAACTCATTGCTACGTGGCATAACGTTTAATAAACTCTTAGGACTTCCACCACCAAGGGGAAAAGTGCTTTGTCTGCTGAGGTTTGTCTAAACATCCGGGCTGCTGCTTCAGTCCTAAGGCAGGTTGGCAGCCACACCCAAGCATGTGCCCACTACGCTTGCTTCCACAGAAGAAAGGGGAATTACTGCCTACATACCCGATCTTTCTGGAGATGGGAATGTGAATAGAAACACAACCAAGTCCTGAAATGAAGACATCAGGGAAGAGGAAAGTTTTTCTTCTGACTAATGAGATGCCAAGGGAGACGTTTTGTCAATAATGCAGAGACATTTTCTCCCCCTAGCTTGTATGTCCTGATAGGAAGAGCAGCAACTGACAGCAAGGTGATCTTTGGGGAGTTTTGCCAGCACCCATATCACTTTCAGCTAGAGAAATGACACCAGCCGTGGTAATGGAGGCTTGGAGGAAATGCTCAGATCCGTATAGAAGTCGCAGGATCCCTCGCAGGGGAAGCAAGACTGCACTGCCTTTTATTTCTCTTCTTCAGGGAAGACATGTGCTGAAGACTGGCAGGACTTTACCAGGGGAAGTAGCCTGCCTACCCTTTCTCTTCTTTCGTGCACTCCTTGGACAGTCAGTCCTATCTGCAGCTGCTGAGGCTGGCAGGGACCCTGCTCGAGCCTCTCCAGACACCTGTGGGGATTTTCTGAGGAGCGAGGAAACAGATGGCAATCAGAAACATTCTTCTTTCTTGGGTGTCTCAGAGGGGAATCTGGCTTAGTTCAAAACCATGGTTTTAAGATGGCTTCTCCCAACCAGAGGTATCGGGCTGGAAGACCGATACAGATCCCAAATGCTTCAAGTTTACTGGACCCGAGGAGGAGCTGATGGATCAATCCAGCTCACTGTACTGCAGCTCCACCTGCCTCCTTCGGTGCATTTCAGGTTTGAACCCCCTGAAAGTCTCGTTTATCAGTATTAATGTGCCGACCTAACAAAAGAACACCGCCTTTGAAGGAAAGGACTACTCCAAAAGCCACCGTCTTCAGAAAAACAGTAACTGAAGGATTAGAAGAAAATGAAACACAGCATCAAGAGAATGAAACATCTCTGCATGGGTAGTTCAGAAGTCTGCTTTTTAGGAAATGCTGCCAGAGCCGCTTGTATATGCAAAGATCTGGAAATGGCATCAAGCCATCAAACAGAAGGGAGACTCTCACTGGCTTTTGTTTACCTGGCTTTTTCACTCTCAAGGACCTTCAGCAAAGCCTGAAATTCTCTGTTGCAGTGCTCCGCTTCTTCCCATCGACTCCTTTCCTCCTGCAAGGACTGCAGACACGCTTGCAGCTCCTCATTCTGATGTTCTGCCTCCTCCCATTGACTCCTCTTCTCCTCCAGGATCTTCTGGAAGTGCACAACCTCCAGCACCTTCTGCCTTGACAGTTCCTGTGCCTCACTCAGATCTTGCTGAGCTTTGCGGCCAATCACTTGCTGGGACTCTTTGGAGGCTGCTAACTGAGACGTCAACTCTTCCACCTCAAGCAAAACAGAACAAAGCAGTCAAAGACTACAGCTTGTCACTGCCAGACATATCACACACTGTGAGGAAAGGGACAGAACAACTTTAAATTTCACCCTGTCACGACAGTACTAGATTCACAGTGGATACAGCCGACTTGTTGAAAAATCCACGTGGGTCACCACGTTCATCTGAAAAACCACCTCACGAAACATGGCTAGCAGTAACTGGCCAGCAGAAATCCATTCTGATGATCGCTGGCAAACAGGCAGAGGGACTAACCCATCTGTCCAGGGCAGCAGCTGCAATTCAGCTGACCAGTAAGTCTCCTTCAGACCAGCTGAGATGGAGACCACAGTAAGGTGGCAGTCGGAGGGACTACCCCATCAGCCTGCTGCTCTGCAATGGAAAGGCAAGAAGGGGAGAGACCACCTGTTTGATGACTGGAGTCATCTATTGCTGTTCCAGTCACCTGGTTTCGTAGAGCATCCCTCTCCTGCAGAACAGTATTAATTTCCTCTTTGGTGGTTTGGATTTCCTCATTGTGCCTCTTCTCCACTGCCTTGATCTCTCTCCGAGTTTTGTCCAGCTCTGCTTGCAGCTTTTCTGTGATGTTCTGTAAACACAAATGGAGAGCAAGTTACTGGGACGTGCCATCAGGGTCACCTCTCTCCTCTTCCTGTCTCAGAATCACATTCACTCAGCCACTTCTTTCTGCTTTTCTGCCCCGCTCTGCTTCTGCTTGCCTGAGGAGTGGAGGAAAAGGCTTCAAGATGAACTCCCAGACAAGCTCCGCAAAAAAAAAGCAAAGCTTCATCCCTCCCACAAACCCCCACCTCAACAGTGCACAGCAGTGGCTCTCTGCCATCCATAAATCATGTCCCATCAAGGAACTTAAAGGGAGGCTCAGCACAGAGAAGAACCATAGAATCATTTAGGTTGGAAAACACCTTTAAGACCATTGAGTCCAACCACAAAGAAAAGGGGATGTCTCCTTCCCCTCTTTGATGGCTGCCTGTTTCCTAGCACCTCTCTTCTCATGATTTCTCTCTATTCTCAGAGTCTCTATTTTCAAAGCTCACCTGCCTTTTCATCAATGACAAGGTGCAGGTGGACTGCAGGGTGAGAAAGAGACCAGTACCCTGATGCCCTAGTCACAACACAGGCCACGAACTGAAGTACCAGGAACCAGGGGCCTGTTCCGTAAGCTGCCACGCTTTGGGTGGAGACCACCCAATCTTCTGTTGAACTCGTCTTACGCCCACACAGAACCTGTGGCTGCATATACTCTCCCACCATAGCCCCGTGGGTCTTCACGGGCCTTCAAGTGTGAGCCATTGGCTCTGCTGCCTGGCCTAGCAACGTGTGGCCTGTGACAGATGATTGCTGCCCTTTCACATGCTCAGGCTGTTCTTCTCCTGAAGCCAGCCCACAAGGCTTGCGTCAAGAATTCAGAAGCATATTGTTTCCTACCAGGTCTTGCAGGAGCTTGTTTATTTCCGCTTCATGATCAGCCTCCCGAAGCTGGAGGGTACTGTCACACTGCTGTTCTGTCCGCAAGAGCTGCTGCGCCATGTTTTCCCGTTCCTGCTTCATGAGAGATCGCTCTGCTTCCAGCTCATATCGAAGGCACTGCACTTCCCCTGCAAACACGGCAAACAGCAAGATTCAGAGTCTACACAAGCAGCGCTTCTGACTTTACTGACCTTACGCCATTTGAATTTCGGTCTAGGAGGGATCTGCCTCCAGCTCCTTCACTCCTCAGAAGCACTGCGGACACAGAGCCATTTTTATACCACCTTCCCTAGGGCAGGGCACCACCAGAAACAAGGCACATGAGGCTCTCACCTTGTATCACCTCCTTGGCTTGCTTGACTGCGTGAAGTTGGATTTCAAGCTGACTCCTGCTGATCTCCAGCTGAAATAAGTGCTGCTGAGCCTCAAACAGGCTGGATACCAGGGTCTCCTTCACAGACCTGCAAGTTGTGAATACGGAGAGAAAGGAGCTTCTTGCTCCTGACATCCACGCAGACTTATGCCAGTAGGAAGTCGTTCAAGGTCCCTACACCTGAGGATGGAAAATGGCTTGCATGGAAACGTGTATACAGACATCACATTTCTACCGTTGCAAGAGCAATGCAGGCCCCTCCGAGGGAATGCCCGGGCTTTCCTTACGACCTAGCGTAACGCAAAAAAGCCCAGCCGAGTTTGATCTCAGTAGACAAATCTTAAATTGCTGTTGTCCGATCTAGGACACGCGGGTAGCTGTGCCCACAACGTCTGTGCCGGCAAGCAAAAGCCCAGCCTCTGCTCGCAGCCCTTAATCTCATCAGCACTTCCAGGTTGCTCTGCAGCAGCACAGAAAACAGAAGAGTATTACCCTGACTCGTGACTTTTTAGTGCTGTTCATAGCATAGGTATAGGTAGGTAGTTTTCCAGACTCCCTATATTTAAAAGGGGCCAAAGAAATACATCAGGTGATATAGTAAAATCTCATGCTGGTAGCAGCATTTGTAAGAAATCAGAACTAGATTTTATCTGAACAAGAACGATCTGAAAGGAGAGACAGGTATCCTTCCGTTTAAACGCTGGGAAGGTCAAGAGAAAAACTTGCTACCTTTATTTCCACGTTGCTAAGTAAGTAGGCAGTAGCCCAAATGACTTGTCACTCCTTAGACAGGAAGCTGTGGTACTGCAGAGGCAAACTGTTACTCCAGAGACTTCAACCAGCTGGTGCATAGATACACAGGATTCTGGAACCAGGAGCTGCAGTTACCTCCCTGACCTCACACAGCGCCCTGCGTGCCAGCGTCCTCCAATACACAGCACCGCCTCACTAGTACAGGGATGCCATCAGGGTAACGTCCTTCAGGGCAACGGGGCACCCGAGTGGTACAACAGTAAAACCCTCAACGGGAGGATTTCACTGCTTTGATGGACAACGGAGGATCGATCTCCAAGAAGGAGAACAAGCACAGATTTCTGATTACGCCGATCTCGGGCAGTCCAGAGTAAATGTGCCCCATTTCATGGATAAATAGAACTCAGGCTCTAAAACAGAAAAGATGGGACTCCAAAACTGTGACAACAAAAGGCTCTTGAGAACAGCATCTGGCAAGAACAGTTGCTGATTTTTCATTATCTATTGCCAAAGGTTCTTCATAACTAACTGATCTCTTTTTAAAAATAGCATTTATCTCTTTGGCGGAAAAAAAAAAAAAAAGGAGCTGAACATTTAATAATTTAATAACAGCCCAATAATTGACCAAACATAATTCAGTTGGATCAAATAAGAGAAGCTGGAGCTCCAAAGAAGCAGCAGCTCTCAAGAAACACACTGAGTCAAAATGGCGTTTATCAGCCTTGCTAACAACATACTCTGGAGTGGTAAAGTGTAGAAGTCAAGAAGTACGACAATCAATCTCAAATACCAAATGTACAGATCTGCAAGTTCAGGAGTCTTCTAAAAAACACCTAAGAGGAGGACAAACATCTCAAGTCTTTTTCTCTTTTTCTTTGTGGAAGGGAAAAGCAGAACTTGTCACATGTGATCTCAGAAACCCGATACAGCAGAAGCACAGAAGCTTGTTCCTTCCCTGTATAACTTCTCCGCAATGTCTGTCTCTGAACAGCAGGTGGTAAGGAGCCCAGGACCCAGGCATCAGTGATGGGCAACAATCCCCAAAGACTGGTGAGAATTCAAAAGAGGTTTCTCTGCTGCTGCTGTAACCAGCTCTAGGTCCTGCACCATACTTGACAGGAGTTAGCTTAGAAACAGAAGGCCCTCAAGATTTTCAGCCTCTAGCTTCACCCTAAATGGCAGTGTCCTCCTCACAATGTCCGTACGCAACAGCCTTGAATTCTGAAGATCCCATGCCAAGCTACTTATTAAGGGAAGATCTATGTTCAAAGGCACAGAACAAGAAACCAAAACTAGAGAGAAACTTCAGGTTTCAGTAAATGTCTGCATGGTTTAATTGCTACTCAACGCAGAGCCAAGTTGGCTTGCTTTGGACTTCACACCTGTGTGAAGTGCAAGGGGGCAGAAACATGAGCCCAAGGCTCAGGGGAGCTTTAGCTGTCAGAAAATAACACTCAAGTCATGGTAGACTCTTTTTTCTTTTGGCTCGAGAGTCTTCCATTTTCTGTGCATGGAAGGTGAAAACATCTGAAAAGCACGCAAGATGCAATAAAACCTCGTGTAATGATTACCTTTATAATTACAGACATTAAATAACGTCCTGCCTAGGCTCTCCTCCCTGCCTTTACCTGGTTTCCGCCAACTGCTCTGAAAGGCCTTGGTTGTCCCGCTCCATGGCTGCCAGTCGCACCTCTAGGGCGGCCTTCTCATGCACCAGCAATTCCTTCTCTTTGGATGCCTCGGCCAGCGCGTGCCCTTGGCGACAGGACTCCTGGCGCAACTGCTCCAGACCACTGCTTGCCAACTCTTGCTGATGGTAAACCTGAAAGCGGGACAAAATACAGTTAGAGCCCTTTCTCTGGAGTTCTGTGCAGAGCCAGCCAGTGCCACTGGTGAACCAGCTACCGCAGAAAGAGCTCCTGTACCGTGGGCTGAAAGCTTAACAGCATCTGCTGTATACCGCGCTCATACCCTGGGCTGCCAAAAGGCACTGGCACCGTTAACTTGGAAGAGATGCGTAAGGCCCTGCTGGCGTGCCGGGGACCACACAGCTCCTTCACGACAAACGTACGTATCCCACACTACGTGTTTTCATGCACAAATTCTGCATTTTCCAGAACTGCCACCTTGCAAACTGACATTCTACCAGGATCTATTGTAGTGCTGGAAATTTTCAGGAAGGTTTGAGCAAAAGCATCTTTGCTCATGGGAGAAAGTGAAAATACACATGGTTTCACCTTCTAGAAAAAGAAAATACTCAAAGTGTCACCTACTTTGGTGTCTAAAGTCTGGCTGATGTGGCCAAAGAGATGGTAGACTCTGTTGGCACAGTAGCTCATGTCAAGAACACTGTTTACTTGTCTTACACAAACAAGTTGTCTAATATACCTTGCTGGTATTCCAGCTTGAAGATTAACCACAATTTTTGGGCTTTTTTCTTCAGTCTAACACCGCTGCTGGGTATTTGCCAAACATACCACATACTCCAAAACTAAGGCTATCTAACAGAGAACAGACCGTCAGAAACAAACAATTCTCTCAAAGCTATCCCATAATACCCAAGATCATACATTGTGACACTGACATTTCCGTGATGACAAACTCCCTAGTCTCCTCCAGGGACATGATTCTCCCAAGCTCTTCTTCCAGGCTACCAAAATCAGTTAGTCCTGACTGAAGAGTCTTGTGTGATCACCTCTTTCTCCTCTTCTTCCTCAACGCCTAAAGAGACTCTAACAATCCATAGAATCACAGAATCATTTCGGTTGGGAAAGACCTTTAAGATCATCGAGTCCCACCGCACACCTAATAATGGCCAAGACTGACACCCACCTCGCTACAACCCCCGTTCAGGTACTTGTAGAGAGTGATAAGGTCTCCCCTCAGCCTCCTCTTCTCCAGGCTAAACATCCCCAGTTCCCTCAGCTGCTCCTCATCAGACTTGTGCTCCAGACCCCTCACCAGCTTTGTTGCCCTTCTCTGGACACGCTCCAGCACCTCAGTGTCTTTCTTGGAGCAAGGGGCATAAAACTGAACACAGTAGTTGAGGTGGGGCCTCACCACTGCCAAGCACAGGGGCACGATCACTGCCTGCCCTAGTCCTGCTGGGCAGGACCTGTTTCTGACACAAGCCAGGATGCTGTTGGCCTTCTTGGCCACCTGGGCACGCTGCCAGACGATACGCAGCTGGCTGTCGACCAGCACCCCCAGGTCCTTTTCCCCTAGGCAGCTTTCCAGCCACAAAGTTGCATGTATGTCTTACAATACCATTTCAACAATTTCAGGATGTCACTGCCGCTCTTAGCAATACATGACAGCAGGCACTGACTTGCAGCTTTGTCCCGCTCTCTAGGCTCAGACAAATGGAGTTTTGAAAGTTGCAGACTTCTCAATGAAAAACATAAATAGGAACATGCAGCCCTGCTTTTCACCTCAGAAAAAGGACTCAGAGCTACACAGTTTGCTGCTTTGGCCACATGTGAGAGTAGTAGCCCCACTCAGATTCATGGACAATGCAATCGTCTCTTTGCAGCTTATCAAAAGCTCTGCAAGCCATCAAGACGTTTCCAAGAAGAAGTAAACATGACAGTAAAAGCATGACCTCCAGCACTGCCATGTCTCTCCTGGACAAAACCACTGTAGAATCCAACAGATGCAGCTTCACTGAGCCAAGCAGCCCAATGCCCACCCAGAAGCACCAGGTTTTTGGTCTCACCTGACTGAGTTTCTCTTGGATTTCTTCCTTCTCCTCTGCCAGCCACCTCAGCTCTGCCTGCAGCCTCTCCTGTTGCTCCTCTGCTTCCTGCAGCAGCTGCTCCAGGTGGGCTTTCTCTGCGCAGAGCTCATCATTTGCTCTTTTACACAGGCTCAGCTTCTCCTGGTCAGACATCTTTGCTCTCGCCATGTCAGCCACTCTACCTGACAGAACTTCATTCTCTTGCTCCAGCTACAATCACAGAAGCAGAGAGGAAACAAAATACAGTTTTATGTATAAATAAAATACAGAGTTTACTATGAAGAAGCTTTGGCATGCACAGGAAGAGGAACAACATGTCCATATTCAGTCAGCCGTACGGTCGGAAGGCAAGAAGTCTCAGAAGCAGCAGCAGCTGGAGACAAACACCTCACAAGCTCTTTGGCAGCGCTGCTCACCTGCAGCACAAGTTTGTTCAGCTGCACTTTATCCAGTGCGAGAGCTTCATTGATGCTGCTCATGGTTGCTGTTGCAACATGCAGATCAGCATTTTCAGCACTCGGCTCACTGTGAGCCCCGGTCAACTCTGCTACCAACTGCTCAGCCTGAAGAGACAAAAGAACAACATGACAATAAAAGCAGGAAAATCCCCGACTTCAAGCAGCAAGCCCACACCCCCGTGCGTTTCTGACATACTCCCAGTTCAGCGCTCCCAATAAGCACGTGGGGACTAACTACCCCAAAGAGCCTGGGTGCTCTGATCACCGTTTTCCAAGATGGAGAACAACGTTGTCCCTGTTCTCTACTGCCAGAAGCAGCATCTGCGGTGGTCTTGTTATCACAACTCCCTCTCCCACAAGTGCTGCCTAGCAAGATGGTGACCATACCTTCTCCAGTGCCACCGTAAGCTCGTGTTTCTCTTGCTTCAGCAGATCCCTCTGAAGGTGCGATTCCTCCAGTGCCTCTCTCGCGACTGCCAGCTCACTCTGTAATAATGAATGTTTGCCTTCAAGTGCAGCTAAGTCCTTCAGTCTAGGAGAAGGGGAAAGGCAAACAAGTGGTTAATGTAAAAATATGCTCATTTCCAAAACCAAGAGCACATCCTGTGTCCCAGATATGGCAGTTTGAATGACTTCCAACAGCTTCCTATTTGCACCTAACAAATACTGGAATTCCCTGACTAGAGCTGCCTCACTCTTTGTCATTGATGTAGGTGAAACACTTGTCACTGAGAAAGTAAAACAAGCTTCCAGAAATCACAGAACGTTTCCAAAAGGTTCAGGTACTCTCAACCGCTTCCTGCCTGTTAGTTCTCTCTCTCCTTTTCCACACATTGGATACGAGACTTTCCAAAGTTCGTCTTTGGGCAAGACAGACTTTCTAAGTCCAGATTCATATTCCCACAATTGCTCTTGCCTTCAGCAGTGAGATGAAGGAAGAGCCTGCAATCTGTTTGGGGAGGAGATGTGTATGAATTTCCAGTCCAATAATCATAGGATCACAGGATGGTTCAGGCTGGCAGGGACCCCAGGAGGCCTCTAGCCCAATCTTCAACTCAAAGCACCTGGGGTCAGCTATGGGATCAGCCCAGGTTGCTCGAGGCTCTCTCCACTCGGGTCTCCCAAATTTCAAGGGATGGCATCTGGATGGCCTCCCTGAGCAACCTGTTCTGCTGCATGATCGCCTTCATGGTTCAAATTTTTTGTTCTCCTTGAATCCAGTCTGAGCCTCTCTTGTTTCAGCTTATGCCTGTCAGCAACTACTCTGGCCAGGTTTGGAATGACTTTTTTTGAAGGGTCATAAAGAAAGTACAAGGAGGCAGCTATGCTGTGTGTCAGTAGGTAGCCAGACCTGCCCACGCAGTCCCATCACCCTTCTGTGCTACAAACGAGGAGCACGCAAAATTCATTCTTTTACGGTGGGCCTCCTCAAGTCCAGCAATGCCCACCCCTGCCCAGAGAAAGCTTTAACGCTCACAGGAGCTCCTGGTCACAACGTGCTCTCTCCATCGCCTGTTGCTGCTCCACCTTTTCCCTCTGGGCTGAATCTCCCTTCAACTGCAGTTCAGAGTTACTTTGACGCAGACGCGAGGCTTCTTGCTCCGTTACTTCAAGCTGTTGCTGTAGCTCTTCCCTGGTTTGCTCAAGGTTTGCACAGTCACTGCAGAGACAAGGCTCAGTTAGAAGAACACAGAGGCCTGAAGAGTCACAGGTCCCATTTTCATCACGCCAGGATGGAGTTGTGGGGAGCACGGTAAGGAAGAACTTGCTCTTCCCCTTGCCAGGTAACCGAGGAGGGAAGGAGAAAGGAAGGCAGGCTTTTGCCTTCATTCAGTGAGCAGCAGTGGCTAGGAAGGGCACCCAAAGAACACAATTCAGAGAAGCAGCATGTCGAGAGGGAGGCCTCTTGTAGTCCAACAACGCTCGGAATCTCCAAGACAGCCTTACGATGCACAGTAGAGCATGAAAAGCAGTGACAGGAGGATGACAAAGTGCCAAGCGTGGCAGGGCAGGCAAGTTCTTTGCCCATAAATCCTCCGGACTCCCAGCACTGGAAGCAGATTGCCTCTAGAGCGCAGGAGGAGGAGGAAACACTCACCTTTGGAGGGCTTCTACCAGAGCCTGGAGGTGCTGCCGGTGGCTGCTGGACGCCTTGCATTCCTCCTCCAGTTGCTCAAGCCTTTGCTGCAGCTTCCTGCACTTCTCTTCCTGCTGTCTGTGCTGCTGCTGCAGGAAATTGAGAGTCCTGCCTGGCAGAAAGCTCTTCTCTTAGGGCCTGCAAGGAATGGGCAGGGAAAGAGCACAAAAAAGCCATAAGGAGCAGAGAAGATGGCTCCAGGTAGCTGGAGTGGAAGCAGCAAGCAGAGAGACAGCTCGCCTGAAGGCAAAAGCTGTCACGAGGGGGTGGAGATCAAGGAGAGAAAAGAAGTAGAACACAGAGCTGGCGAGACTGCCAAGGTAATACTCAAGGTAGCAATACTCAATAGCAAGAGTGGGCAGGCTAGAAAGGAACTGGCTCAACTGGCAAAGTAAATGGAAAGCTGTCAAGCTAAGCATGGCATTAGCAGCTGAGCCAGCAGGGAAGACAAGCAGAAATTCTCACCTGTGTTGCTCCTCGCCTCCTTGCCAGTGCTTCCTGAACCAATACAAAGGCACGCTCTGCATCAAGGGAGCTCAGACAAGAGAGGATGTTGCTAGGCTCTGCGTGCTGGGAACTCTCAGGGCAGGTAATGCTGACCATACTGTCACTGTCATCTAACACCACCTGAAAGCCCGCATCAAGCCGTTACTCTTTGCTCATTCTATTGGGCTTCCTTTATCTATTTCTCCTTTTCCCCCCACTTCACCCTAGAGTCATTCAAAACTCAATTCTCTCATTTCTTCAGTCAACAAAGCAGTTTTGTCCCTGTGGCCACAAGTGCTCCGCGATTGTGGTCCCAACTCCTGAGCAACCTGATCCAGTTAAAGATGCCCCTGCTCACTGCCGGGGGGTTGGACTAGGTGATCTTTAAAGGCCCCTTCCAACCCAGACTATTCCATGGTTCTATGATTCTCTGAACTCTGTACTCACCTCCATTATATCTTTTATCAGCTTCTGGAGGGAAAGATTCTCTTCTTTGACACTTCTAGTCAATGAAGCTTCATATTCTTTCTCTAATCGACTTCCTTCCTGGGAACAGAATAAGGCAAGGGTGGGCAGGGGAGAGCTGCTCCCCTCTGTAGCATTCCCATCCTCAGTAGCACTGCCATGCCGATAAGCCTCAGCCCTAGTGACTCCAGTATATTCCCTCCCACGTCTATTCAATTTCTTCTTTGCAAAAACTAAGAGGAGAAAGACCAACAGCTAGTTTCTACAGACTGCTGTCAAGCTATCCATTCCAAGGAACTCTCATCCCTAGAGACTGAAAGCCACAGGCACAATAGCACTGCTGCAACCCCCCTGAGGAAGACACCTGAACTGTCTCCAGCCCCCCTGCCACTGCCTGCACCTGGACTGACTCCACATGGGCCCAACGCACGAGGAATATTGGGCCATGTGCCTGACGTTCCCAGACAGTTAGCACCTTTGCCATTCTTTCTCTTGAGGAAGCTACACCTCTTTGTGCTGAGCCTGGAGAGCAAACGCTGCGCCACCTCCCAGATAAAGGGAAAACATACTAGAATCTCCACGGTGTCATGAAGTGTCCTCATGGTCGTCTCCTTCTCCTCATTCTGTTTCTGAGACTGTACAAGCAAGGCCGAGAGCTCCATCACCCTGAGAACAGAAGGTCCACGTGCCATTCCAGAAGCATTGCACACCATCGCCTGTTAAAGAGCTCAGCAGCTCCCAGAAGCATAGCAGAGAAAGTTCAACCCAGAAAATACAGCAAGGGCAGCATTCATCTCTACAGGTTCATATGCTCAATGTTGCAAAACAGCACTTCTTGCCCCAAAGAGGCCTTCTGCACTCAGCCTTGCAAGGACTTGTCAGTACACAGGTGCTACACTGCTTATGATGGCCCTGGGCAAATGCCTCCCAACTCCCTTTAGCACAGCCCTGGCTAGCAAAAGGGCTGTACGAGAGACAGAGCTCTCTTTATACTGGTCTCAACCGCTCACCAAGAACCACTTAACAGCAAAAGCACTGAAAGACGCAATCTCTTTTCCAGTCCGGGCTTACTCAGAAGAGCTGCTGTCACTCAGACCGTTTTTTCTGTCCTTTCTGCGGAAGGCAGTACTTTGACGAGGGACAGAAACAAGGCTGTGCACAATGGCTGTGTTTTAAACGTGAGCACAGCCCAGCTAGGAATCCAAGCAGCAGCCACAAAAGATCACGCTGGCAACAGCCACATTTAAAACACCTTCACCTGTCTTGAAGCTCCTTCTTCTCCAGGTCCCTCTTGACTTGTAAGCTCATCACTTCCTGAGTCTCCTGGTTTATCTCCTGTCCCGCTTGCTGCTCTGCCCGATCCTTGAGGACAGCTCTACCCAGCGTGATGGGCTGCCGGAGCTGTACGACGGATTTTAGATGGGAGCAGTTTACAAGTATAGATCCAGAAACCCTCATTTGCTCTGCCTTCAGCTCAGACAAATCTCTGAAGAAGAATAAAGAAAGAGCTCATGTTCACGCCACCATCTTTAGCAGCCGACTCACCTCTGAAGCACGTAATTGTGCAACAGTAAAAGCTGGCAGGAAAGATGACATCTTCGTTGCGGACGAATCATTCATCTGACACTTTGGGACCAGGACACATCTTGACAGGTGAGCAACAAGTCTAGGGACGGTTGAGAAATGAGCCTGTTTTCTCCTCAGAGAGAGGAAGAAATGGAGGGCACAGCCAGAAGTCTTCATGAGCCTCTCATTACTCTTATTAACTGTTGCTCCTGCTCTCTCTTATTAATATCCTCTAGTTATCATCAACAGATGTAAGGCATTTTACCAAGGTCCCCAGCTTCTATACCTACCTAGGGGATCAGCCTTAAGCGGGCTATTATTATCAACCCTTGGACTGCTAAGAGGCTCACAACAATATCTACAGAATAAACATTCCAGCAAGGTGCTGTAAGAATAAGCTTAAAATGTTGTAGCAAAAAAAGCACAAATATCACAAGAATTGAATAGTAAGTCAGGCACACTCCACACACTAAGGATGGCTTATCGCCAAAGAAGGTAAATGGCTGACAATAACCCAGAGTTGGAAATAAACTGCATGCTGACACCAGAAGAAGGTACTATTACGGCTACGCTACATTTGTTTGTGTAGAAGGCAACTGTGAGAAAGGAACTTCAGAGAGCCCAAATACAAGAAAACAATCACAAAAAGAGGTATTGGACTAAGCAAAATTAATTGGATAAATGCAGAAACAGGGTAGAGAAGATATTCTTTCTCTCAGCAATGCTGGTACAGGACTAAGCACATACAAAGCGACCAGAATAAATGTAAGCTGGAATTGAGAAGAAAAAAAAAAAATATATCCATGAATGATCTCTCCATCGGGAGCAGTGGGAAAAGAAACTCAGTGAGATTTAAGGCAGATTTTCATCATTCTATAGAAGGGACTGCTCTACGTGCGGCATGCATAGCGCTGGTGAGTCTCTTCCAATGTGTCCACACTCGCCCGTGTCTCTGTGAATCACCAAACATCACCATAGTCAAGTCACCTGTTTAGGGCCCCTGCATTGCTTCTAGCCCGAGCCCCTCAGCTTTAGCTGAAAACCAGCATCGAACAAAAACGGTTCTGAAAATAGCCTAAAGCACGCTTAATGCTTTAGGAGAAATCTGGGCTGTAGCCGCAACTAACGTTAACATCGCGGCTCCAAAAGCAGGTGTGAAGGGAAGCTACAGCTCTTCTGCAAGAGCTCTAGCCTTAGCTTCTACTCACCGGTCAGTGGCAGTCTTCGTTGCCAGGAAATGACGGCGGAAGGTTACCGCCTGGCGCCACAGGCCGAGGAGACGGTCATCTTCACCCCTTAAGTAGCTGTCATAAAGCTGAACGTGCAAAGACAAAAAGAAATGCCAAGTCAGCCTTCGCTGCCACTGCACAAGTCTCTCTACACAGGAGAGACTACAGCCACCATCCCCAGGTCTCCTTTAGCAACCACTGCAACAGGGGCATCAAGGGCTCAGGAGCCACCACAGAAGCATCCTCAGCAGACCTGCCACCTGACTGCCAAGAAGGGAACGTCCACGCTCCTCCTGCAGGAGTGGACGGCAGCAAAGCAAACTGATCACGATTCCTCCTCTCGCCTTGCCGAGGTGTCCAGCGGTCGTGGTGGAGGAAGACAAAAACAAGCCCCTCCGAGACCCGCGTCAGATTTCCTGCCAACAGGCTGTTACGGGAGGTAAGGGAGGCCTGCCTTGTTCTTCTGCTGGCTCCTCTGAACCTCAAAGCACACAGTCCTCTCTGGTCTCCACTGCTCTAGACAGACACCTCAGGACTATTAAAAAGACGAGCGGTCCTCTGTGACTGCCCTGCAGTGCCCAGCAACAGCAAGCATTTGCCTCCAAGACCGAGCAGTACGCTCACAGCAGGTGGGCATCTTCCATCACCACAATTTGCTGACACTCCTCCATCTCACACCCCTGGCTTCTGCTCGTCAACACCAACACAGCCTCAACAAAGCCACAACCTTCCCACAGCAAGTCCTCTAGGCCACAAATAAAATGCACTCGCATTCCACCCTGGCATCGCCCGTGACGCTCCCGTAGCCGCTCCTTACCTCACGTTCAGCGCGCCGTTCACTTTCCCTCAATTCCAGCTCCTGCCGGGCCCTCATCCAATCCGCCGTCAGTTCTCCAACATCTTCTCTGAGGGCTGAATTAACCTCATTCGCTTTATCGAGGTGCTCGCGCAGGACAGTGTTCACTTTGGCCAGGAAAACCTTGGAAAGGGAGAAACAGCAATGAGGCCTCTGAACAACTGCTATCCACAAGCAGCATCCCCGTCATTTCCCAGCTCCCTCCACACAGACTTTGTTGTCAAACCGAGAGGCAGTAGAAGTGCTTTCTAGCATTAACTGAGAGCTCTCTGTGAGGGCAAGCTCATTTGCTTAGGCTGGAAAGGGTCCTTTGGAGGTCGCCCGGAATAGCCCCCCGCCCAAAACAGAGCTGTTCGGCACACACTCCTAGGACTGCCCCACGGAAAACAGACTGTGGACCTTTCTCCTTTCAAAGCCGCTTGCCCAGCCGCTTCCCCTGGGGTGACCAGGTAGCACTGACGGGTTTCCCCTCACTTCCACGAGCATCCAGCGTACCAAGTACCACTCCTTCCTGGTACCTTTGCTGCTCCTCTTCCCACTGAAGCAGTGCTTTCTCCAGGCTGTGCTCTTCGGCGGCTTCCCACCTGCCTGCAAGGGAGCCCTGAAGGAGAAAGGATATGTTTAGTCAAATTCTCCTGTTCCCTTCGCTCCCGTCAGCACCCATCGCTTTCCCCTCCCTTTGCTGGCTATCATCTCAGGAGCTCGGGGCTCCTTCCCGGCGTAACGGTGTCGTGACTACGGACAGGAAGGGAGGGGAGGGGCGTTACTAGCTAATGGCAGCAGCTCTCCTCAGTCTCCCACTGTTGCACTCTCACAGCGAGGCATCCTCAGCTCATGACCGCGAGCGCTCACTTCGACCCGAAGCCCGGGAACGCTCTCCCACTCTCCTGCCCTTCGTTCCCTGGGTTCACTTTAGCCGTGAAGCGGAAAGAAAAGCGCAGAGCCGGCTCTGCATGTCGAACGTCAGCATTCTCGCCTTCCAACATGCCATGTTTCAAGCGGCTCAACTCGGGGACTTGTGCTGATTGGGATTTTTGACCCATTGCTGTTAACATCTACTTCCTGATTTGTGTCTTTAGAGAAAAGAAGACAGAGGGAGGCCAGGCATGGCACAGCAGAACTCCCTGTGCACTCGATGCCAGGGTATCGGAAAAGGAGAAGGTTCTAGTTACACTAAGAACCCCTCCAAAGGTTTGTCAGACCTCTGCAGTTCAATCATTCCTAAAATAAAGACTATTTCATAATTGTAGTGTGTTAGGTATCAGTAAAGATCAGGGGAAGGGTCTGATGGCTACACATCAGCTGGGATAGCCTGTGATGCTGTGAGCATGGTGACATCCCTGCAAAGACATCCACTGAATTTTACAGCAGAGAATTTCAGGAGCTCAGCGAGCAGTAAATCAACACAACATGACAAAAGAAAGAGAAAAAGAAAAATGTTGTTAAAACTTCATCCTGGAATTTGAAAGGGATACGGCTGTTAGGTGCCAATCCTCTGTGACACTCCCTGGCAATCACACACACTCTCTCCTGGAAGATCTGAACGTCCCAAACGCACGTGCTACATTACACATTCAATGTCTGCGCAAACCTATCGCTCATGTGAACTGCAGACCTGATGAGAATGGAGATGCGTAAAATTCCAAGCGCATAACAACGCCCCCAGAAATTTCTGCAGTGAAACCCACCCTTGAATTGTTACTACCTCCCGCATTCCCCTTTGAATCTTTCCTGCTCATCACACTTTGTGATAGCGTTGTCCCAAACACGGAGTCATATAGCCGGTGCGCAACACGCCAATATACACACAGAGTTATTTTATTTATAGCATATTTGCGCAGATACGGGTGCTAGGTGGTATTCTACAAAGCTAGCACCCCACACAGAGAAATTACCACATATTTATCCTGTTACATTATCCTGTTATCAGCAAAAACAACAGAGAACCCACCAAGGTTAAATTCACTGGCTGGTAATTACCACATTGCCCGTTACTGGTTACACATACTCAAATTGGTGCGCATGGTCCTAGAAAGAGTAGGGGGGTAATTCACAGAGTCCCTCACTTGACTCGGTGGTCACGATCTCCCTCTGCCACCTTTACCTTTATCCCAATTACTGTGGATTCTGCTGACCTCATGACAGTTACGTTTTTCAAGAGTGCGGGAACAGCTAAGTCTTCACGGTTTATTGCTTAAGTACAAACACTTCTTCGTCTTCTTGACCACCAGGATCTGGTTTCATTCTAATGTTGTAACCTTTATGGTATTGTTAACTCCTACCCACCTGCACACTAGAGCCTCCCATTTGCCTCAGGTAACTACTATTATGGATTCTCCCAAATGACTGGATGAGTCGCAAAACTAGATTTCCTTCACACACAGTGAGCATTAAACAAATTGAAACCACTGCCAAGACTTTTGCTTTCCCAACACTAAAACAATTGGCCTTGTAGACATTCAACATCTACATAAGCAAATTGCATTTTAAAAGTCCCTGGTCAATCGAAGCTTGAGTTCTCCAGATGGCGTGGAGGTTCACGTTTCTTGATCTGGTTCTGATGCCCTTTTCACTCGTGTGTAGTGTATCCAGGAATCAATCCCCTCTACTTTGACTGCAGTATAAGTCTTTAATAGTACAGTATAAGGTCCTTTCCACTTCTCCTTTAGCGGTTCATCTTTCCAGGTCTGTAGGTAAACGGTGTCTCCTGGTTGGAATGGGTGAACTGGTGTATCCAATGGAAGAGAAACCTTTTGATTTAGGTACCCGTGCAGTGAAGATAAAGTCTGTGAAAGAGAAATCAAATATTCTTAACGTTGGTCTGTCCTTTCATATGCATTTGGTCTCCCCTGATGGTCAGAAGATTCGCCTTCCCATATACAATCTCAAAGGGACTTACTCTTTCCTTAACCCTAGGGCTTATTCAAATTTGCAACAGAGCTAAGGGTAAGGTCTCTGTCCGCTTAAGGTGGGCTTCCTGACAAAGTTTTGCAACTTGTCTTTTGAAAGTCTGATTCATTCTTTCTACTTTCCCACTAGACTCTGGCCACCAAGGGGTGTGCAACTCCCACTTAATTTGTAAAAACTTGCACTACTTCTGCAGTAGAATAAAGCCCAATTTCAGAAGAGATACCTTCTGGAATACCAAATCTAGGTATAATTTCTTTTAACAAAATCCTAATCGGTTCTCTAGCTTTGTTGGTACAGCAAGGAAAAGCCTCTGGCCAACCAGAGAAGGTATCTACTAATACCAATAGATATTAGTATATATATCTATTGGTATTAGTTATATCGGTTACATCTAGGTAATTCTGAAAAGTCTGTTTGCCAGTATTACCCAGGAGTTATTCCTTGTTTCACACTTCCTCCTATAATCTTTTCCCCAATTTTGGGTTATTGGTACGGCAGATAGTACATTTCTTCACTACAATGGCTGCTACAATCTGCATTTTCAGTCAAAAAAAATTTCTCTTAGCAGTTATTATCAGCGCATCTGCTCCTGTATGTGTTTCTTGGTGTAGTCTTTTAAGCAGATTTTCCACCATTTTCTCAGGGACCAAGAACTGTTTTAGTGGTGTTACCTACCATCCTTGATCATTTTTGGTGCAGTCTAATTGTTATGCCAGTTGGTTTTCTTTCTCAATGTATTTTGGTGGCAGCAATTCTAAACAAGACCCTGAATTAAAGCTCCTTCTAGGTTTGAGTCTTTTAGGGCTGGCTCTCTAGCTAGCCAATCTGCTTTCTTATTTCCTTTTATAATTTCATTATTTCCCTTTTGGTGGGCTCTACAATGCATTATTGCAACCTCTTTTGGTTGGAGGACTGCTTGTGATAGCCTCATAATTTCTATTCCATATTTTATGAGAGTCCCCGGTGAGTTTAATAGCCAAATTGCCCCATGTACATGTACCACTCCAAATGCGTATTTGGAATCAATATATATATCCGTGTTCTTTCCGCAACTTAGTTCCAGTCTCGAGGAACTTATAATTAATAGCTAAATTAATAGGAAATAAATTAATAGCTCAAGGCTATTAATTCTGCCTTTTGAGCGGATGTATGACTAGGCAGTGCTTTGGTTTCTCATGTCTGGGTATTGGTTACCACTGTGTATCCAGCTCTTCGTTTTCCTTCCCTCGTGTAGCTGCTGCCACCAGTGAAGAGCTCCACTTCCGCGTCAGGCAGGGGTTCATCCCGTAGGTCTGGTCTGCTGGAATACACTTGTTCAATAGTGGTTAGACAATCATGTTGCAGTTCATCAGACTCAGAGATTGGGAGTAAGGTGGCAGGATTCAAGGTGGAAGTCAAAGAAAGTGTGACATCACCTTCTTCTAATAACACAACTTGATATTTAGCTAATCAATTTGGGGAAATCCAGTGGTGTCCTTTATTTTCAAGGAGGGATCATACAGCATGAAGCACAAGCACAGTAATGGGTTGCCCCAGTGTCAGTTTTCAAGATTCTACAATTCGGGTTACAGTTGCTACTACTGCCCTCAAGCAGGTAGGCCAACCTTTCCTGACCTCATCCACTTGTTTGGAAAAGTACCCCACTGGTCTCTTCCAGACTCCCAGGTTTTGTGTTAGTGCTCCCAATGCTATCTGTTGTCTCTCATGTACATATAATTGAGAGGGTTTTCTTAAATTCGGTAGTCCCAAGGCAGGGGCTTCCATCAGTTTTCTCTTAATTTCATCAAAGCTTTCACGGCATTTTGCTGTCCATTCTAAGATCCCTCCAAGTCCTTTTATAGCAGCATACAACGGCTTGGCAATTAGTCTGAAATTAGGAATCCGTAGCCAAGCCCATCCGGCCATTCCTAAAAATCCCCTTCATTGTTTCTTTGATGCAGGTACTGCAATCCTACAAATAGCCGCCTTCCTTTTGGTACTTAATTCTCTTTTTTCTTTTGTAACCTCAAATCCCATATGCTGGACTCTTTCTTTTCCGATGGGGTTTTTTTCTTGGACACTCGGTAGCTGGCTAAACTGTGCCATTGCTCTAGTTCTTTTGCCAATGCATTACCAAACAGTGTGGGGCTAATTTTGAACCCTTGAGGGAGGACCGCTCAGCAGAGTTGCATTTTCTGTCCTGTGGTCAGGTTTTCCCATTTAAAAGCAAAAATGGTCTGGCTCTGTTAGTTCACAGGTATACAAAGGAAAGCATCTTTCAAGTCCGATACGGTAAAGTAGGTATCACTATCAGGATTGAGGCGAGGAGGGTATATGGATTTGGAACCATAGGGGCACGTCTGTAACTCTTGCATTAACCGCCCGTAGATCCTGTATCAACCTATATTCATGAGAGTGAGGTTTCTTTACAGTCAGAATTGGGGTATTAAACATTGACTGACATTCCCCAAATTGTCTATGTTCTAAGAAGGAATTGTTTATAGGCTCCAGTCCCCTCCAAACTTCCCATTTAATAGGATATTGTTCCTTTCTTACCGTCTGGGCTCCTGGTTTTAGCTCAATCTTGACCGGAGTCACATTCTTTGCTTGTCCTGGCGTTCTCGAAGCCTATACTAAAGGTATCACCGCATCCAGAATGCCTCCTTCATCTGGAATGCCTCCTTCTTCCACATCATTATTCTCAGTTAACAAACACATCTGGGCCCTCCATGCATTCTCTGGAGGAATACGTAACTGAACAGAATCCTTAGAGAAGGTTAATTGTGCATTTAACTTACAAAGTAAATCTCATCTGAGTAATGGTAAAGGACATTCTGGCATATAGAGGAATTTAAGTGTCATCCCCAACTGAGAGCTCCATAGGCTGTAAACATGGTCTGGAAGTTCTTTTCCCTGTCACACCAACAAGGCTTATCTTAGTCTTGCTTAATGGTCCCTTACAACTAGTCACTACAGAATGGGTGGCCCCACGATCAAACAGAAAATCTATTATTTCATTCCCCAGCTTAACTAGAACCAGAGGATCGGCTGGGGAAACTTTAATAGATTCCTCTGGTCCCCTTCAATCTAATGCAATCTCTGTCATTACCCCAACAGCTTCCCCCGTTTCCCTCTTTTCTCCATTCAAAAGACGTGGACATTCTTTCTCCCAGTGACCCTCCTGTTGACAATGGGCACATTGATTTGTTTTTAGAGGGGTTTCACAGTGGCCTCCGCTACTACCTCCACAACCCTTACCTCTACCTCTGAACCCTCCCCATACACTTCCTCTGCCTCTTCCTCTGACATCGTTTCCATTTATTGCTGCTGCCAGCAAAGATACTTGCAACCTCATTCTGCTGTTTTTCCTTTTTTTTTCCCTCCTCCCAATCGTTATACGCTTTATATGCCATTTCTATCACTTGCAAAATCGACATTCCCCCAGCCCCCTCAACTTTCTGCAACTTTCTCCTTGTATCCTGAGTCGACTGCCCAATGAACATTTTGAACATATTGAACATCCTCTGATTTACCGCATTGTCCAGATTCAAGCCCATCCATTTTCTAACTACTTCACCTAATCTCTCGTAAAAGGCCGATGGATTTTCACTGGGGCCCTGTCTCACCTCTGTCCTGGTTTTGGCTGAGATAGAGTTACTTTTCTTCCTAGTAGTTGGTATAGTGCTGTGGTTTGTATTTGGGACAAAACCAATGTTGATAAAGTACTCACGTCCCCAGCCAGCGCCAAGCAGTCAAGGACTGTCCAGCCTCCCACGCCGGCCTGCCAGCGAGAAGGGGGCGTGCACAAGAAGCTGGGAGGAGGCACATTTTTCGGTTTTGGTACTCCATGCAGGACCCCATATAATATTAACTGTTGGTATTGCCTCAGCTGGGCTCTCCCCGCCTCTATTAAGATCCCACTCTGGATCTTTTCTAGGAGGCAAATAAACCCCAGGGTCCTCCTGTTGATTTCTTTTCCCACCCTCTTCCCTGGCTTTTATTATCATTCTTTTTTCCTCTGCTGTAAAGAAAGCGGTTGTACACCTCCCTGGCTAGGATTGTAAGTCAGTCTCTAAAAGCCAGTGCATTCCTTCAGGATTTTCTCTGTACAAACCAACAGTTTCCAATTAAACAGGTCAGAGGTAGCGAACAGAACATGTACAAAAACTGGCAATCGCTCAGTCCCACTGCTTGTCTCCAGGGAGCCTCAATAACTGGCTGCGTGTGCCCTCTAGTCTGACTGGAAATGGGGCTGACATTCTCATCACCCGATTGTGAATTAGAATCAATTGGCAATTGTCCCACGCTATTTTTCAATACAGGTGGGGCTGCTGGGACTAACAGTTGTACATCCCTCTGTTCTTTTTCATCTGCAATTTTTTATTATCACAGCCTAGGCTACAACCGCTCTTTTTTTTTTTTTTTTTTAATCAGAAGCTGTATACATCACTAGGTCAGTTGTTAATTTACATTTTTTCTGAATATCAGGATTTCTGTACAGAATCATAAAAGCATCAACATACAAAACTTCATCCCATTTTCCCAAGTTGATGACAAAACAACATTAACTGCAATATAGTGTTCTACTTCAAAAGCCCATTTTCAGGCCATCTTTCACCATCTTCCAATTGATATTGTGGCCACCATTGGTTACAATACCATTTTAATTTATCTTTAGTCATTGGTCCCCTCCAAATTTATTCCAATTCTTTAGGATGCATCCTAAGAGAGAAAAAAGAGGAGCTTTTTAGAAAGATAGTACTTACCCATTTCGGTACTGAGAAAAATTTCCTAAGCCAACGTTTCATACGCAAAAACTCCAAATACAAAATGAGGGATCTCTTCCCTATGTTACAATGTGTGGAAACAAAACTATGCTACTGCTGCGTATCTTCTCCGAAGCGTCTTATGCAGAGCTTATACAAATAACAACTTCAACTTCTTCCTTAAGAACCGGTGTGCAACGCGCCAATATACACACAGCGCAGAGGTGTTCTGTTATTGCGTCTTTGTGCAGATATGGGTGCTGGCGGTATTCCACAAAGCTAGCAGCCCACACAAAGGAACTACTACGTATTTATCTTGTTACTTGATTAGTAAAAACCCACCTAAACCTATGCTCACTGGCTAGTGATTACCGTAACACTTGCTACTGGTCAGTTATCTTTCAATTAGCCTCGCTTGCTATGTCAATCAGCACGCGTGCTCTTGGCAGGTGGGGGGGCAATTTGCACAGTCCCTCAGTTGAGTCAGTGGCTGCGATCTCCGCCTGCCGCCTTTACCTTTCCCCCACTTATGGTGGATTCTGATGATTTCATACCAGCGCTTCCTTGTGGCAAGATGTTTCCTTCATCAATCCCTGAAGTCCCTCTTTCCAGTTCCTCCTCCAGAGGCTGGTGGTTAGTAAGGCACGCCAGAAGTAACCCGGCCTCCTGTTTCACAGGATACTTAGTGAAAAGTCTAATTTTCTGCTGTACACCAACTTCATACCTCTTCCTAGAGGCCATTTCTTCACCAGGAACAGTCAAACACATCCTTGCAGGAGTGGGCAACACCAGGTTGGACTGTTGGGACTGTTTGCAAGGCCGGTGGTTGGTACGGCTGTCGTGCTGCGGCTTTAACGGCAATATCTGTTAGACCATTTCTTAACTCTTCTTTTGTCCTTCTGTGGGTGTGGGCTGGCTGATGAACGACAGCAAGTTTCTCTGGAATTGTACAGCTTTTAACAGTTCAGTAATGTGAAGAGCATTGGATGTTTCACTTCCACTAGTATAAACCCACACAGCCTCCATAACTGCCTAGTAGCATGGCATACTCCAAATGCATGCTGAGAATCAGTACAAATATTCACAGTCTTTTCTTTGGCCAGCTGATAGACCTCTGTTAATGCCATTAATTCTGCTGCTTGTGCACTCAGCTTCAGACTGAGTGGTGAAGTCTCCACTACTCCATTCTCCGTAGTTATTGAATAACCCATAACACACTTGCCATTCAGATAATATGAAGACCCACTTACAAATAGTTCCAGATTGGGATCTAGAAATGGCACATCTGTTCAATGTCCTCGAGCCTTTTCAGCTTCACGGCTTGTTACTATACAGTCATGATAGGAGTTCCTTCCCCAGGTAAAGGGAGCAGAATAGCAGGGTCCAGTGTATTACACTGCTTAAGTTCTATGTTTTTCATTGTTAGAATCAGCTCATAGTGGTGTATTTGCTGTGGTGACATTGCCTGCTTATACCATTGGAGGATGTCCAAGCACCAGTTTCCACTCTGTTCAACTAGGAGTGCTGCAGCAGCGATTGCACAGATGCAGGCAACGGATCCTTGAGCTACGGGGACTGGCTGAGTCGAATAATATGCAATTAGATGCTATCATTCCCCAAAAGCTTTGAATTAACATCCCTGAGGATGGGGGGGATGTTTTTCTGGATTTTACTAAGGCTTCTGACACTGTCCCTCACAGCAACCTTCTGGAAAAGCTGTCCATCTGTGGGATGAGCAGGTTTATGGTGCGGTGGGTGAAGAACCGGCTGAAGGGCAGGGCCTGAAGTGTTGAGGTGAATGGGGCTACATCTGGCTGGCGGCCGGTCACCAGCTGTGTCCTTCAGGGCTCAATCCTGGGGCCAGTTCTGTTCAATATTTCTATCAATGATCTGCATGGAGGAGTTGAATGCACCATTAGCGAGTTTGCTGAGGATACGAAACTGGAACGTGCTGTTGACTCTCTTGAGGGACAAGATGCCTTGCAGAGGAATCCAGATAGACTGGAGCATTGGGCAGGGACATCTTCGACTGTATCAGGTTGCTCAGAGCCCCGTCCAACCTGACCTGGGATGTTTCCAGGGATGGGGCATCTACCACCTCTCTGGGCAACCTGGGCCAGTGCTTCACTGCCCTCATTGTCAAAAATTTCTGCCTTAGATCTAGCCTAAATCTACCCTCTTTCCGTTTAAAACCATTACCCCTTGTCCTACCACTACAGGCTCTGCTAAAAGGTCTGTCCCCAGCTTTCTCAGAAGCCCCCTTTAAGCCCTGGCAGGCTGCAATAAGGTCTCCCCGGAGCCTTCTCTGCTCCAGCCTGAACCACCCCAGCTCGCTCAGCCTGTCCTCACAGCAGAGCTGTGCCACCCCTCTGAGCACGTTTGTGGCCTCCTCTGGCCCCGCTCCAACAAGTCCCTGTCTCTCCTGTGCTGAGGGCTCCAGAGCTGGACGCAGCACTGCAGGGGGATCTCCCCAGAGCGGGGCAGAGGGGCAGAATCCCCTCCCTTGCCCTGCTGGCCATGTGGCTTTGGGGGCAGCCCAGGCCCTCGTTGGCCTTCTGGGCTACGGGCACGTCGCCGGCTCATGTCCAGCTTTTCACGGAGTGTGACACAGCCCTTGGGTCTCTCTGAGATAGCACAGAAATCCATGCTTCCACCTGGCTGCACATCTCAGAAGCACCCCACTTCCTTTCAGACTGCGACGGCTTCAAGGCAGGACCCCCGGCCAACAAACTGCCAGCCCCACTTTTCCTCTTCTCAGGGCTCGTCATGGGGTGTACACGGCTGGCCTCCTGCACCGGGGGCTTCTACACACACGTCTGCTGAAGACCATCAGACCGTTACCAACGACGCCGTGCGGCAGCCGCAGCAGCGAGCGGAACCCCCGAGCACGGCCCGGCCCGGCCCGGCCCGGCCCGGTCCAGCCGGAGGAAGAGGCGGGGCGGCGGCGGCGGCGGCTGCCTTCCACTTCCGGCCTCCGCGCGCAGGCGCCGCTGCGCCGCTGGGCCGGAGCGCTGGCCGGAGCCCCGCCGCGCTGCCATGGCGCCGAGGCGGCGCCGGGGCCTGGCCGCGGCGGGCTCCCTGCTGCCGCTGCTCTGCGCCCTGCTCCGCGCCGCCGCCGACACCAGCACCGGCCGGGTCGGTCTGGGAGCGGGAGGGGCGCCGGGCGGGGCGTCGAGCGGGGCCGGGCCGGGCGGTTCTGTGAGGCGGCGGGGCCGGTGGTGCCGCAGCTGGGACCGGGGTACCGTGGGGCGGGAGGGCCGGGGCCGGGTTGTGCGCTGGAAAGCTGGGCGGGCAGCGGCTCCTCGGCGCCCGGCTCCAACCCCGTCGCCGCCCGCCAGAAGCCTTCGTGCATCGGCTGTGGGCCCTCGTCCTGCCGCGCTCCGAGGCGGCCGGTCTTGGTTGCTGCTGCCGGGCCGGGCTGGGCTCAGGTGTGCGGCCGCTGGCAGCCGTTCTGCTGTGCCTGGGCAGGTTGGGAACCGGCAGGCGAAGGCAGTCGTGCCCCTCCTGTGTGCTGCTGAGCATCAGCGTCCCGGGAGGAGCTTTGGTTGGTGCGTGTGCGTTGTGTCGTGGCCCTTTTCCTTCGCCCGCTGCCGCGTCCGAGCCTGGCCGGGGGGGAAGGGGATACGCGAGGGTAGCCCAGCCCCTGTCAGAACTGTTTTGGTTGCGTGCTCTGCCCTTGCTGCTCAAGGACAGCTTGTTTTGGTCAGACCGAAGGTCCGCGTGTTCCAGCACGCTGTTTGTCAGAGGCCAGTGCTAGGTGCCAAGGCAGTGGTAGCAAATGTCCAGTCTCCAAGTAGTTTTGTAGCTCAGGTTTGTCTTGAGCCATTGGTGATGTCCGTCTTGAATAGCTCTGTATGTCCATTTACTTGGTGAACTTTAACGTGCCCGGCCCAGATGCTCCCTTACACCTTTTTTCTCCTGGTTTGGAAGCAAGGCCTTTCTGTCTTGCCAGTGGATTCTGGTATCTTCTTGTTGTCACAGAGAAATGGGGATTGTTCTCCCTCTTGAGCTCCTCCTGACGTGAGCCTCTCTCCCGCTGCTGTGTTATGCTGAGGGAAAGTCGTGCATCTCCCCTCCCCGCTGCTCTGAGTGATCAGGCTGCCAGTGTGAGAGCAGCGCGCACAGATGGTTCGTCAGTGTTTGCGTCCTGTGGGTCAGAGGGAATGTCCTCATGGCTGGAAAAATCTTAGAGGATATATGTCGATCTCATAGTAATCCTTGTCCAAGTATTGAATCGGAGGGCTGGGGTGTTGGCCAGAAGAAAGAAAGTGAAAACAGTTGAAAAGTTATGGTGGAAAGTTTATGAAAGCAAGCGTTCATTCGGGTTTTATTGGCATTTGCTCATAACAGCGAATTAATCCTTTTTCTTGTGGTATCAAAGTGAAGGGGCGGGGCGGGAAGAGAGGGGAGGGAAAAAAAATCCTGAATTAATGGGCGTTTTTGAAAACGCTGTTCTTAGCCTTTTGACAAATTTGACATGTGGTTTTGTCTAGGGCTGCATTTTGCGAGGGCGGCGGGGAAAAGGGACAAAGCTCCTTGAGGAGAGTTGGCTATTCTCCTGTTCTGACAAATTGCTAGATACCTGCTATTAGTAGAGGAAAAGTGCATCTAACCAGAGTCCCTGCAAACCTTCTGAGTGTGTTTTTTGGTTGTTTTGTTTCTTTTTTTGAAAGAAATACTCCTGTGCTTAGTGCAAGTGTAAAGCTGAACCTGTGTTTGCAGGGGTTGCCCAGGGCCGTTAAGCCGTTTGCTTGGAGTGGTGGTCCAGAGGCAGCAGTAGGTGGTCGGCAGTGGGTTATTGGGAGCATGCTGCTGTGGGGACTGAGAAATCTCACAATTGCAAGGCAACAGAGTGCACAGGAGGTCTCTGGAACAAGGACAGGGCTTCTTGGGCATTTCTGATGTCTGCCCCAGTTACTCAGTAGGGATGGTGGCTGTTTTTAATAGGCAGATCTGCATTGCCAGGCTGGGACAGGTGATATTAAGCTGGGTCTTCAGCCTTTCCCAGGGATCAGATGATATTACGAAACCTAACAAAAGAGAGGTGGTTGAATTTTTTGGGCTAGTTTGTCACTTTTTGTTTTGAGGAAATGTTCTGATCTGTTAAGTTGAAAACTTACCGTGGCATCTTACCATCTGTTTCTTTCTTTTTCAGGGTTGGTTAAAAACCTATGGCTACTTACTTCCATCTGACAGCCAAATGTCTCCCTTGCAGTCGGGGAAAGCTGTGCAGTCTGCAGTTGTCACTATGCAACAGTTTTATGGGATCCCAGTAACAGGAGTTTTGGACCAGACAACTATTGAGTAAGATTAACGTAGGCTAATTTTGTCTTTCCCTTTCTTAATGCATTGTCATATTACCTGGGTACTTATTCCAGCCCCAAGAAGTCCTCAAAAGGGGTAGAATTGCAGAAAAGGGCCAGAAAAGTCTTGGTTATGTAAAGGTAACCCTAATGAAAATGTGTGAATGACTCCACTTTTTGCCAACAGTATTGTTTGCGAATGTGAGGAGCTCTTTGTTAAAGTCGTTCTTTGTACGACTGGGATATCCCCATTGCTGGTGCACAGGCAAAGTGTGAATCTTGTGAGCTTCTGAAAGTGGACAACATCAGGGGTTTCATTTATTTCCATCTCTGTCTGGATTTAGGTGAAAATCTGATTCCAAAAATGGCTTCTAATGTATTTCTTCATTTCAGTTGTGGATCTCCATAGATGATATTTATGGAGATCTACAGTTCTGAGTCGAAGTGAGTTGTAGTCTGATAGTGATAGTCAAGACTACTTAGCTGTTGATAGTTGCCATTTGTTGGACAATAGATGTTGTTGACCATGTATTATTGTTTGTGATCGGTGTCTTGATAGCACAGAAGCATTGACCTAAATCCCCTAGGCTGGAAGGACTTTGCTTTTTGAAAGCTGTTGCCTTTAGTCTGCTCTTCAGTGTGTACTGTGAAGTGTGGTGTGGAAGTGGTGTCCTGGTGTGGCAGTGCTGTTTGCTGCCACCTCACTGGCTTCCTGTCATCTGATTGCCTGCATGTCGTGTATTGGCTGAATCTGCCATTGTTCCGGACTTGGGCACCATCTGTTGACTAAAGTGGAATGCAGATAAGGCCTTACTAATGTTTTCTGGGGGAAAGAAGCATCTCATGGTGAGCAAAAAAAGAAAGCACAAATAATAGAACTTGCTTAGGCCTTGCCTGAGAGTTTTCCCTTGACTTTTTCTTATTGTATTAGGAATAAGAGTGTGCTCTGCTCTGCTTTTAGAGTGTGCTCTGCCTAGTTCTTCATCTCCTCTGTTATGGCACTCTGCTGACAAAAGGGACACAGTAGCGTAAAAGAAGGGGGCACAAAGCAACCAGATAGTGTGAACAGCAAAGGGGTTTGGTTGTATGCTTTCCAGACTGCAAGAAAAGGGAGAAACAGACCAGACTACAAGAGGGAGAAACAGAATAAATTGGTGAATTAGGCAGGAGGGGATCATCCTGTACTAGGAGTGCCTTTCCAATGAATGTAACATTCCCTCCTTTAGCTCACAGGAAAAGCCCCTTGTTCTCCATTGAGGGATAGAGAAAATCCTGTTTGTTTTGCTTTTCAAATGAGTTGAAAGTGAAATGCTTTTTAAAGGCAGGGATTTTCTATCCAAGATCTACACCAATGCATGCAGTTTGGGCAGCAAACAGGAGGAATTGGAAGCCACCGTGCTGCTTGAAAGCTATGACTCCGTGCTGCTAGAAAGCTACAACTCCGTTGCCATTACTGAAACTTGTTGGGATGAATCCCATGACTGGAGTGCAGCTATTGATGGCTACAGGCTATTCAGAAGGCACAGATGAGGAAGGAGGGATGGAGGCATTGCCTTCTACATCAAGAAATGGATCGAGTGTGAAGAGCTGTCTCTGAAGAATAGCCACGAGCAGGTTGAAAGTTTATGGGTAAGAATCAGGGACCAAGACAACAAAGGGAACCTTGTGGTTGGTGTCTACTACAGGCTGTGTCATCAAGGGGAGCCTATTGATGAAGGCTTCTTACTCCAGCTATAGGAGGCATCACGCTTGCAGGCTCTTGTTCTACTGGGGGACTTCAATCACCCTGACATATGCTGGAAAAGTAGCACGATGAGCTGTAGGCAGTCTAGGAGATTCCTGGAATGCCTTGAGGATAACTTCTTAAGCCAGGTAAGAGACAGCCCTACCAGAGAGGATGCGATACTGGACATGTTGGTCACCAACACAAGTGAGCCAATTGGTGACATGAAGATTGGAGGCAGCCTGGGCTGCAGTGATCATGCTCTTGTGGAGTTTGCAGTCCTGAGGAATATGGGGCAGATGAAGAATAAAGTCAGGACCCTAAATTTTAGGAAAGCAAATTTCCAGCTCTTCAGGGAGTTAGCCAATAGGACCCCCTGGGAAACTGCCGACAGGGACAAGGGAGCAGAACAGAGCTGCCAGATCTTTAAGGATGCTTTCCGTAGAGCGCAAGAGCTCTTGATCTTCAGGTGTAAGAAATCAGGGAAGGAAGGCAAGAGACCAGCATGACTGAGTGGAGACCTGCTGGGCAAACTAAAGGGCAAGAAGGAAATGCACAGGCAGGGGAAGCAGGGACAGGTATCCTGGGAAGAGTACAGGGATGCTGCCCAGCTGTGTAGAGATGCGGTCAGGAAGGCCAGGGTGTGGCTGGAGCTGAACTTGGCAAGGGAGGCAAAGAATAATAAGGGCTTCTACAGGTATGTCAGCCAGAAATGGAAGGTCAAAGAAAGTGTGCCCCTCTTGATGAGCAAGACTGGCAAACTGGTAACAATAGAGGAGAAGACTGAGGTACTCAGTAACTTCTTTGCCTCAGTCTTCACTGGCAGTCTCTCTTCCCACACCTCTTGAGTGGATGGACCACAAGACAGGGACTGGAGGAGCAAAGTCCCTCCCACTGTAAGAGAAGATCAGGTTCGAGACCACCTGGGGAACCTGAACATGCACAAGTATGGGACCTTATGAGGTGCATCCCACAGTCCTGAGGAATTAGCTGATGCAGTTGCCAAGCCACTCTCTATGATATCTGAAAAGTCCTGGCAGTCAGGTGAAGTCCCTGGAGACTGGTAGAAGGGAAACATTGCACGCATTTTTAAAAAGGGTCGAAAGGAGGACCCTAGGAACTACTGACCCGTCAGCCTCACCTCTCTGCCTGGGGAGATCATGGAACAGATGCTCCTAGAAGCTATGCTAAGGCACATGGAGGACAGGGAGGTGATTCAAGACAGCCAGCATGGCTTCACCAAGGGCAAGTCCTGCCTGACCAGCCTAGTGGCCTTCTATGGTGGAGTAACCACATCAGTGGACAAGGGAAGAGCTACACATGTTGTCTATCTGGACTTCTGTGAGGCCTTTGACACAGTCCCTGAAAATATCCTTCTGTCTGAATTGGAGAGAGACGGATTTGATGGGTTGACTGTTGGGTGGATGAGGAACTGGGTGGATGGTCGTACCCAGTGGGTAGTGGTCAATGGCTCAGTGTCCGGATGGACATCAGTGATGAGTGGGGACTCACAGGGGTCTGTGGGGACCAGGACTGTTTCATATCTTCATCAGTGACATAGACAGTGGGATTGATGCACCCTCAGCTAGTTTGCAGACGACACCAAGCTGAGTGGTGCGGTTGACATGCCTGAGGGATGGGATGCCATCCAGAGGGACCTGGACAAGCTCAAGGAATGGGCCTTTGTGAACCTCATGAGGTTCAACAAGGCCAAGTGCAGGGTCCTGCACCTGGATTGGGGCAACCCCCTGTATCAATACAGGCTGGGGGATGAAAAGATTGAGAGCTGCCCTGCTGAGAAGGATGTGGGTGTCTTGGTGGATGAAAAGCTGGACGTGAGCTGGCAATGTGCACTCGCAGCCCAGAAGGCCAGCTGTATCCACGCGTGGCCAGCAAGTCGAGAGAGGGGATTCTGTCCCTCTGCTCCAGATCTGGAGTCCTCAGCACAGGAGAGACACGGGCCTGTTGGAGCGGGGCCAGAGGAGGCCACAGACATGCTCAGAGCGGTGGCACAGCTCTGCTGTGAGGACAGGCTGAGAGAGCTGGGGTGCTTCGGGCTGGAGCAGAGAAGGCTCCGGGGAGACCTTATTGCAGCCTGCCAGGGCTTAAAGGGGGCTTCTGAGAAAGCTGGGGACAGACCTTTTAGCAGGGCCAGCAGCGGTAGGACAAGGGGTAATAATTTTAAACGGAAAGAGGGTAGATTTAGGCTAGATTGAAGGAAGAAATTTTTGACAATGAGGGCGGCAAAGCACTGGCCCAGGTTGCCCAGAGAGATGGTAGATGCCCCATCCCTGGAAACATCCCAGGTCAGGTTGGACGGGGCTCTGAGCAACCTGATCCAGTTGATGGTGTCCCTGCTTATGGCAGGGAGGTTGGACTAGATGGCCTGCAAAAATCCATTCCAACCCAAACTATTCTATGATTCTGTGATCTCTTTGCTATTAATAACACACTTTGTAAGTGAATGCTGAATCAGAGCCAGAGTGCAAGGTTGTGTATGTGCAGTTGGTGTGTAGAAGCTTGCATTTGGGATGCTTATGAGTTGGAAAGGGGTGGAGGGGGAAGGGGCTGGAGGAAGAAAGGGCTATGATATTGGGGTGCTAGTTTGGAAAGTTAAGGAGCTGCTTCTGCTGCCGTGTGGGTGACAGTGGAAGAGAACAAGCTGCTTGTGGGAGTCCCTGCTTTATCACAGAATCAAACAGAATCACAGAATCACTAGGTTGGAAAGGACCTTCAAGATCATCAAGTCCAACCATTAGTCCAGTGCCACCATGTCCCCTAAGCCACGTCCTGAAGTGCCACATCCACACGTTTTTTGAACACTTCCAGAGATGGCGACTCCACCACCTCCCTGGGCAGCCTGTTCCAATGCCTGACCACTCTCTCAGTGAAGAAATTTTTCCTAATATCCAATCTAAACCTCCCCTGGCGCAACTTGAGGCCATTTCCTCTTGTCCTATCACTAGTTACTTGGGAGAAGAGACCAACGCCCTCATTGCCACAAACCCCTTTCAGGTAGTTGTAGAGAGTGATAAGGTCTCCCCTCAGCCTCCTCTTCTTCAGACTAAACAACCCTAGTTCCCTCAGCCGCTCCTCATAAGACTTGTGCTCCAGACCCCTCACCATCTTCATTGCCCTTCTCTGGACACGCTCCAGTACCTCAACATCCTTCTTGTAGTGAGGGGCCCAAAACTGAACACAGGATTCAAGGTGCGGCCTCACCAGTGCTGAGTACAGGGGCACAATCACTTCCCTACTCCTGCTGGCCACACTATTGCTGATACAGGCCAGGATGCTATTGGCCTTCTTGGCCAC